>NW_026652282.1:347636-384584 GCF_009828535.3 Hylobates moloch
AGATAGATAGATAGATAGATAGATAGATAGATAGATAGATAGATAGATACAGATGAATAGACAGATGATAGATAATAGGTTGATAAGGATAGATGATACATTGTTAGATAGAGTTTCACATGCAAAAGCCCAGGGTTTCTCTAACTGAGCCCTACTGACATCTGAGGCTGGATGATTCTCTGTGGTTGGTGCCATTCTATACATTATAGGATGTTGACAGACATCTTTGGCCTCTACTCCCTAGATACCAGTATCCCCCTTGGCCCCCACTCCTGTGGTGACAACTAAAAATGTCTCCAGACATTGCCAAAAGACCCTGGGAGGTAAAAATCTCCCCTGGTTAAAAACCACTACTTAGAAAAATAAGATTGGGGACCATTTGGGAGCCATGAACACAGAGCAAAACAGAGAGAACCAAGACTCGAATGGTGATCTTCCTTTAAGCTTTCACAGCAAGATTAATCTTCATGCCAAAGAAGATCCTGGATCAACAGGGTCATCCTCCAATTTTGAAATTTATGACATATCATGCCCACATGCCAAGCCAAGAATGTGAGCTCTTGCAGTGTTTTACTTGGATGGGATTAGAGCCACCGGGTAGAAAAACTGCAGACAAGTTTATCCAACCAAATGGCTGCCAAGGTCAACAAAGAGGTGCCAGAGAACTGAGAAATAGAAAAGAGGTATAAAGATCTCTCTGGAATCTTCATTCTTGCAGTGGGCATTCGAAGGATTTTTTTTTTTTTTTGATGGGTCACCTTTCCTTTCTCTGAATTCATCTCAGAATTTCTACTCAATGTCGCCAAGTCAACATTTGGTCTTTTACCAAGTGGAAAATATTTCTATGAGCAGTGTAGTGAATTGTAAGTAAGAGTCTGGGGTGCTTGAATGTGTCTTGAGCTATGAGTCAGAGACCTGGGTCAGGTTCTGCTTCTCACTGGGGCCATCGTGGTGGACATGTTTCTTAGCTGCTCCGTATTAATGGATCCATTCTTCAAATAGGGGCACTAATTATTCCTGTGGGCTCCCTTTCTGATCAGAAACCTCCAGTAGCTCTCTGTTGCACTCAGAAGGCAAAATAATAACATAACAGCAGTATAGAAAGGTCTCCATGATCTGCTGTCACTAATGTCCCTGAATTTCTTTCCAGGGCATCAGCTCCCGATGCCTGGACTCTTTGCTGATTTAGAACACATCCCATAAGCTCCTGCCACGGGGTCTTTCCGCTGGCCCTTTTCTCTCTTCTAGATACCAGCATAGCTTCCGCCTTCGCCATCTTCAACTCTTTGCTCAAATATCTTCTCAATTCCTCCAGCACTTTATTTAAAATTTCAACTGGATTCCAACACTCTCTACCACTATCCCAGCTTTATTGTTTTCCTCTCTACCACTGAGCACTTTCTACTGCTTTGTACCCTTTTCTTATTTACTTTGTTTATTGTCTTCTTCTTCCCACTAGAATGCAAACTGCAGGCAGGCAAGGAATTAGGTCTTTGGTTGGGTTTATTGTCATAATCATATTAGTCATAATATCATATTAGTCATAATCATATAATATAACTATATTAGTGATGATTCTCTTTATCACCATGCATAGCTGCTGTATTTTTACTTGCAGTCATGGTGTGATATTCTACTTATGGCCAAGGTGCACCATAATTTATCCAGTTGCCTGAGGAAAAGAGAATTAAGTGGTCTGCCATTTTTACATTACAAACAATACTACATAAAATAATTGGGGGCCGGGCACCGTGGCTCACACCTGTAATCTCAGCACTTTGGGAGGCCAAGGTGGGCAGATCACCTGAGGTCAGAAGTTTGAGACCAGCTGGCCAACATGGTGAAACCCCATCCCTACTAAAAATACAAAAATTAGCCTGGCACGGTGGCAGGCACCTGTAACTCCAGCTACTCTGGAGGCTGAGGGAAGAGAATCGCTTGAACTTGGGAAGCAGAGGTTGCAATAAGAAAATAATCGGTGCACACATATGTGTATGTTTGCATATTTGTGTGGGTGGGTGTGTTTGTAGGAACAGTTTCTACAAGAGGAACTGCTGGATTAAAGGATTTACACAATTCAATTAGGATCAGATATTACCAATTTCCATTTTTTTTCCTTTGAGACAGGGTCTTGCTTTGTCACCCAGGCTGGAGTGCAGTGGTGCAATCACGGCTCCCTGCAGCCTTGGCCTCTCAGGCCCAAGTGATTCTCCTGCCTCAGCCTCCTGAGTAGCTGGGACTACAGGCATATGCCACCACACCTGCTTAATTTTTGTATTTTTTGTAGAGATGGGGTTTCACCATGTTGCCCAGGCTGGTCTCCAACTCCTGGGCTCAAGAGATCTGCTTGCCTTGGCCTCCCAAACTTCTGGGATTACAGGTTTGAGCCACCTCACCTAGCCACATTTGACATTTGTAGATTCCACCTATAAGTGAGATCATGCAGTATTTATCTTCCTCTCTCTGGCTTATTTCACTTAGCATAATGCCCTCTAGCTTCCTCCAAGTTGTCAAAAGTGACAGAAAATTTCCCCTTGTTAAGGCTGAATAGTAGTCTATCATATATAGATACCATATTTTCTTTACCCAGCCATCCATCGATGGACACTTAGGTGGACTCCATGTCTTGGCTACTGTGAGTAGGGCTGCAGCGAACATGGGGTTGGGGGTGCAGATATCTCCAAATACCCAGTCGTGGGATTGCTGGGTCATATGCTAGTTCTGTTTGTAGTTTTTTGAGGAACTTCCACACTGTTTTCCATAATGGCGATACTAAGGTACGTTCCCACCATCTGTGAAGCTATCTCTAAATTGCACCCGTAGGAAATGTGATATTTAACTCCTTTTTGTTTGAAATACTTGCATTCAAGTAGTCAGACTTCAAAGGAAAAGTTCTAAGTAAATTGTTACAGGCCGGGCGTGGTGGCTCTCGCCTGTAATCCTAGCACTTTGGGAGGCTGACGCAGGCGGATCACCTAAGGTCAGGAGTTCGAGACCAGCCTGGCCAACATGGTGAAACTCCATCTCTACTAAAAATACAAAAATTAGCCAGGTGTGGTGGCGGGTACCTGTAATCCCAGCTACTCAGGAGGCTGAAGCAGGAGAATCACTTGAACCCGGGAGGCGGAGGTTGCAGTGAGCTCACGCCACTGTACTCCAGCCTGGGTGATAAGAGCGAGACTCCGTTTCAAAAAAAAAATTGTTATAAACCATCTTTCCCCATTCCTCCAACTTCTGAACTTTGCAACTAATCACATAGTAAAGTGTTCCCACGTCATGTTAGGTTATTAATGTGAAATAAAACTTTTCTTTGTTATGAGTGCCCATTTTGTGTTTTGTTTTATAGTCTGTGTGTAACATGTGAATATTCACTAGTAGATGTGGACCTGCCATATTTCTGTAACATTTGGAAGTAAATTAGTATATGTTCTGAAGTAGTTTATTGTCTCATTTGCCAATTATATTGAATAATAGTGAGATTACAGTGCATTTTCTTTCTTTCTTTTTTTTTTTTTTTTTGAGATGGAGTCTCGCTCTTGTCGCCCAGGCAGGAGTGCAGTGGCGCGATCTTGACTCACTACAACGTCCGCCTCCCGGGTTCAAGTGATTCTCGTTACTCAGCCTCCCGAGTAGCTGGGATTACAGGCGCCCGCAACCGCGCCTGGCTGATATTTGTATTTTTAGTAGAGACGGGGGGGTGTTCCCCATGTTGGCCAGGCTGGTCTCGAACTCCCGACCTCAGGTGATCCACCTGCCTCGGCCTCCCAAAGTGCTGGGATGAGAGGCACGAGCCACCGTGCTCGGCCCCGTGCATTTTATTTCTATATTTAGAATTATTTTTGTTCCTAAGTTTACCCTTCCGCTTTGTATTAAGTGAAAGTTGCTCATGGAAGGCATTTTTTTCTGCTAAAATGTACATTTAGGCTGCTGGAAATCTGCTCTTTTCCAGAACTCTCTAGTACCTCAGAGTTTTCCTACAGGCATTCCGGACTTTTGCTCCACATTTGCTTTTTGCTCTATCTCCACTACCACTGGCATTCTCATTGTGGTAGGAGTTATTAAGCAATTATTTTAGGCAGATAGAGAGGAAAAGGGGTCCTTGGAAAGTTTTCGTTTCTTTTAAAGCAGCTCCAGAAACGTTTCTTGTCTATCAGGAAAGCCCCCCGGCTCTTAGACTCGGCGGGCAACCTTTGATATGCAAATACAGGCCGTTAGAAACTGGGTCCATCCAAACATGGCGATTCCTGCCCTCTTCTTCTTACCCTTGCCCAATATGTGCCTGGCAGCACGGGCTGCCCCCACATATCCCCACCTGTGTAGAACATCATGGCGCCCCACATTTGCATATTAAAAGGCTAGGGTGGGAAGGCCAGTTTTTTTCGCGGCTACCTAAACGACATGCTGGTCAAACCAATCCCCTAAGCCCTATGCAAATCAGATCGCCTACTCCAGCCTCCTCATATAACTGGCCGGTAACCCCAGCAGGAGGGGCCTCCCCTCTCGCCTTTGGAGCTCCCCCCACCCCCCCTCTGTCTCTGTACAGGGGAGCTTCTTTCTTGCCTATTAAACTCTCCACTCCTTTAAACCACTCCACATGTGTCCATGTCGTTTTATCAAAACCAGCGCGAGGACCAAGAACCCTGGTGTTCCTCCACTCATTGGAGCCCTATCGTCACGCCTTAAAAACCAGCCAGTGGCTGACCAGATGAAAAGAACTCCTTAAATATCAGGCTGCCACTGTCCTCTCAAGACTCTAAGAGATTAAGTCTCCTGTATCGTTAAAACAAAAACAAACAAACAAACAAACAAACAAAAAAAATTAAGAGAATGGAAAACTCTGTCGTGGTGGACACAGTGGCTCACGCCTGTAATCCCAGCACTTCGGCAGGCCAAGGCAGGAGGATCACTTCAGCCTAGGAGTTCAAGACCAGCCTGGGCAACACAGCAAGACCTCATCTCTACAAAAAATAAAATTAGTTGAGTGTGGTGGTGGTGTGCACTTGTGGCCCCAGCTACTTTGGGGGCTGAGGTAGGAGGATCGCTTGAGCCTAGGAGGTCGAGGCTGCAGTGAGCTATGATTGCACCACTGCATTCTGTCGCACGCGTCTGTGTGAAGAGACCACCAAACAGGCTTTGTGTGAGCAATAAAGCTTTTTAATCACCTGGGTGCAGGCAGGCTTTGAAAGAGTGACGCTCAGACTTAAGACCACGGCACACCGGCTCAGCCAAGAGATCTTTATTGGAGGCAGCAGGCTAGGCAGAGCAGGGGAGAGAGAGAGAGAGAGAGCGGTGGGGGGTTTGCTTCTTTTATGCCCAGGAGGGCTGCGTGGATGTTTGTGATTGGTTGGGGTGGGGCTTAGAGCGAGGCGGGAAAAACACCTCTCTCTGATTGGTTTTTCCTTTGGCGGGTTTGCATTGAGGAAGAAGAACCCGGAACCAGCGCCATTAGGGTGCTCTAGTTACCTAACATTCCTCCCTTTTTTGTTTTTTAAGAAGTGGGGAGGTGGGCGTCGCTGTTCGTCTGGCTACTTCCTGCTGAGTGGGGGCGTCGTGGGAAAGGATATTGGAGGACTGTAGGGGCCGAACAATAGCAGGAGGCCAAGGAAGACGGCGCTGAAGGTGAACACTTCCCGGGGTGTGAAGTCTAAAGATGTCCCTCGTAAGTAGAGGTCATCTATGGACGCGAGCCATCCGTATGGCAGGGAAGGATCTGCTATGAGCCACGTATCTTCTTGGAGCGCCTGGAGGAAATCTAAGAAATTACAGGTCCTGGAGGTGGAGGCCATGGGTAGGTGAGTCCTGGTCGTCTTCTTCGGTTGCTAGGAGTTGGTAGTGCCTAACGAGAGGCTGGTTAAAAGTCTGGTTAGATAAGGAGGAGATTCGTTGTTGTATGAACTTTATTAGGCAAGGGAGGAGAATACACAAGGCCGCTATGCCTAAGAGGGGTCCGAGAAACGGTAGGACCCAAGCTAAAAGAGGCATTTTTAGAGTGTCCCAGGAGAAGGAACGAGAATCTGAGATGCGTTGTCTGATCTCAGAAGCCTTGTCCTGTATACGCTGGGCAGCATCTCGCACTATCCCTGACTGATTAGTGTAAAAACAACACTTCCCCTAAGAAGATGCAGAGTCCTCCTTTTTCAGCAGTGAGGAGGTCTAGGCCTCGGCGGTTTGGAGAGTCACTGCTGCTAAAGAGTCTATTTGAGATTGGAAAGTAAGAATAGATTTTGTTATTTCCTGTAAACTGTCTGAGAAATCTTTTGAGAGGGTGTGGTAGTAGGATAATGACGTGGACAAGCCGGCTATTCCAGTTCCTGTGGCAGTGGCTATTTCTAATCCTATAAGTAGGGGTATTAGTTGTACGGCTCTCCGCTGACAGACGAGCTTTGAGGGGTACTGATAAGGTCTGATTCCCTGGGGCAATGTCAATGTGGGGGCTTAGAAAGACTAAGGTGCAGGTGCCTGTCCAGTTAGTGGGGAGGCAGATATAGGTTGACATTCCACATAAGAAGAATATGCCTTGGCTGGGTAGACAGAACTCGTTATGTATGTTAAAAAGGTGTGTGAGTTTGTTGTTTTCATTCTCCCATACTCCTAGAGTACTTGCTAAGGTAGCTCCAGTGAGCGGCTGGAAAGGGGTGTTGGGAGCAAACTGAGTGGCTCCCTGTGTTTTATTTTCCCATTGGAGGAAAAAACATTTTGTATCTACTAGGAGCCATTCGAGAGAGCGATTGAAAGAGGGGATGAGAAGGCACTCACTAGTGGTGGGGGCGCTGCTGCAGGGAGTCCAGGTGTGAATGGTCATGCAGGGAGTGTGTCTGCCATTACAGAACCCGGACTGTTTGTTGAGTAGGGAGTAGGTGATGATTTTGGGGGGCCCAGAGAAGCAGACAGGCTGGTTGAATGGAGCTGTTTGGGTGACTTGAAAGCTAGCATGATCCATTGGGGCTTGAAGTTGTAAGGTGTAATTACACTGATGCGGTGGTAGGTGCCCTAGAGGCAGGCCAGATGACAGGTTGCATTGTATGCATAAAGGGGCTTGGAAAGTTAAAATAGTATTTGTGGTTACAGGGCCGTGTGTGGGCTTTTTATTGTTTGTGTAACGGGTGGTGTTGGAAATGGTAAGAAAGCAAAGTTGGGTTGCACGTCCTGTCATGGTACTTTTGGTCGCATCAGAGATGGGGAAGTCGGCTAACGACTGCATGTTTAGAAGTTGGAAAGGGTCTTTTCCTTCATAACGAGGGTGGTAGGTCAAGTTGGTGAAGACCTAGTTTTTTGCGGGAATGGGAGTGGCAACATAGCCAGAGGTTGATAGAGAGATACACAGCCAACAGTCATTTGCCAGGGAAGGATTGGACTGGTTTAACAGAGTGTGAGTTAAGTTGAGAGTCTTGTAGAGGGAATTAGGAGCTAGTGGAAGGGGAGGGGTGGGTGTATGAGGTATCCAAGGAAGTAGGAGGGATATATGGGCAAAGAGCAAATAGGAAGGTAAAGAGGGTGCTCTGGAAAACGAGATCATTTTATCTAGGATGAGTTCTTTCACCTGTGCTTTTTGGAGGAAGCGGTCGTTCCTCAGGGTCGTGGTAGGAGCCTTTAGGCGGGGTAGTCGTTGGGCGTATGGTCTGGCCTCGTGCCTGGACTATGGGAGGGCCAGAGGTGGAGACAGCGCCCCAATACTCCTGCAGAACCGAGAAAGTAGCTCCGGTATTAAGGAGGAAAATGACGAGACGCCCATCCACGGTAAGAGGCACCCTGGGCTCCTGCGTGGTGATGGTGTGTGTCGGGGAAGAGGTCCCAGGGCCCCGTCAGTCGTAGGCCGCTAACCCAATGAGATCGGCTTCAGGACGGGCGTCTGGCCCAGCTCCCCCGGGGAAGCTGGGGCAGTCGGTCGCCCAGTGGCCGGACTGTTGGCACTTGGGGCACGGTCGTTTGGGTGGCCTAGGATTAGGACATTGACGGGCCCAATGACCTTCATTTCCACATTTAAAGCAGGGTCCGGGGGTTGGCGGTGAGTGGTGGGCATAGAGGCATGGCGTCTGATAGGCTGGGTTGAGGCCTTGAAGGCCTGAGCCAACATCTGGCACTTTTGCCTCCTTGCCTGCTGGTCACGGTTGTGGTAGACTTTGAATGCGGTGGCGAGGATCTCGGTCTGCGGGGTAAAGGGACCTCTGTCTAGCTTTTTTAGTTTGGCCCGAATGTCTGGGAAGCTTTGTGCGAAGAAATGGGACATGAGAAGTTGCCTGCCGTCGGGGGCTTCGGGGTCTATGTTGGTGTATTGTTGGAGTGCCTGTGTAAGGCGGGCGAGGAAGGTGGATGGGTTTTCATGTTTTTCCTGAATGATTTCTTGAAGTTTTTCAAAATTGACTGCCTTTTGGGCTGCCTTGCAGAGACCTGTTATTAAACAGGTGGCAAAGTGGTCTCGGGCCAAGACACCGTTCTGGGAGTTATAGTCCCAGCCAGGGTCATGTTCGGGGACTGCTTGCACCCCGATGGGTAGGGCTGGGGTTTGGTGACCCTGATCTGCATAAGTACGGGCCTGCTCCTAGACCTGCCTGAGCTTCTTGAGAAGGAGGGGGTTAGAGAACATTTGATATAAGAGGCGGAGTTAGAAGTGTAAGAGCCTAAGAGTTTATAAGTTAGCCATAGAGAAGGGAACATGGACACAAAGAATGCCTTCTGCCCCTGCAACTTCTGTAAGAGGGGCGAGGACGGAGAGGTGTGATCTGGAAGGAGTGGTGGGAGGGCTGAGCGGCGGAGGTTGCGGAGGAAGGGGAAAGAAAAGAGAGGTTGGGGGGAAGTGGTAAGGGGCGGGCCGCCGCTGGCCGGGCGGCGGCCGGAGGGTGGGGCTGAGGGTGGTGATATGGAGTTGAGATCGGGGGAAGGTGGGGGCAGTGATAAGATGTTGAGGGTTACGCGGGGGCTGTGGGCATAGGGGATCTCTTCCCATTCTCCTGTTCGCTCACAATATTTAGAGGCCTATAAATGGGCCATTTATTTTGGTTGTTTAAGGGGTTGTGAATTTGATTAAGCGTTTAGGTTTGAGGTCGGCGGCAAGGCCTAGGGTAGCCAGATTGTCTAGAAGGCATTTTAGGGGAGAGTCGGCTGGCAGGGATGCGGAGCCTCCCATAGTGGGAGAAGGGGCAGTGATGGCTGAGAGGGCATCCCCTAATTAGCCGAACACTGTAACCAGGTTCAGAGCCTTCCGTTGGTCGTCACCAAGGCGAAGGGACTGAAGGGCCAACAGGATGGCCGAGGGACCGTGAGCCACTTGGTACCAAGATTTTTGTCGCCAACAGTATGGCGCGGAGGCTCAGGCCGGAGGAGCGAGGAGGAGAGGGAGAAAACTCCGTTCCCTGCGGGTCGAGGAGGGGAAGCGAATGATAGGGGCCTACCACTGCCGTAGGGGCGTCGGGCGAAATGTGTTTGTCACGGGAGTGGCTACGGTCTGGCGATTTGCCTGAGAGGTAGGCCCAGGAGGGGAAAACTTACCGAGATGAGGCCGGTGGTGGGCGAAGAGCGTGGCAAAGAGGAAAATGGGCGAAGACTGACCGGGGCCTGGTCTGAGCCTGAGAGGGATTGGGGTCCCACCAAAGGTGGGGAGTCCCAATCCGAGTCACGGCACCAATGAAAGGGTGACTGTTCAGGCTGAGTCCGAGAAGAGAGTCAGCGAAGGGAGATGGGATGGGGCCGTTTTATAGGATTTGGGTAGGTACTGGAAAATTACAGTCAAAGGGGGTTGCTCTCTGGCGGGCAGGGGCGGGGGTCACAAGGTGCTCAGTGGGGGAGCTTCTGAGCCAGGAGAAGGAATTTCACAAGGTAATGTCATCAGTTAGTTAAGGCAGGAACCAGACATTTTCACTTCTTTTTTTTTTTTTTTTGAGACGGAGTCTCGCTCTGTTGCCCAAGCTGGAGTGCAGTGGTGCAATCTCGGCTCACTGCAAGCTCCGCCTCCCGGGTTCACGCCATTCTCCTGCCTCAGCCTCCCGAGTAGCTGGGACTACAGGCGCCCGCCACCACGCCCAGCTAATTTTTTTGTGTTTTTAGTAGAGACGGGCTTTCACTGTGTTAGCCAGGATGGTCTTGATCTCCTGACCTCGTGATCCACTTGCCTCGGCCTCCCAAAGTGCTGGGATTACAGGCGTGAGCCACTGTGCCCGGCCCATTTTCACTTCTTTTGTGATTCTTCAGTTGCTTCAGGCCATCTGGATGTATCTGTGTGGGTGACAGAGCAAGACCCTGCCTCAAAAAAAAACAAAACAAACAAACAAAAAAAACGGAGAAGGAGAAGAGTGGTGTGCTGGTGAGCCACATCCTCTGGGTAAGGTAAAGCCCCGATTTGTAGCGTTTGCCAGTGCTGTGGTGTAAATCCTAACTCTTCCCATAATTGATTTCAAGCTGCCAACAGTTTAACAACTAGGTCATAAAATTCTTGATTTTTTTTTTTTTTGCGATGGAGTTTCACTCTTGTTGCCCAGGCTGGAGTGCAGCAGCACGATCTTGGCCCACTGCAACCTCCGCCTCCCAGGTTCAAGTGATTCTCCTGCCTCAGCCTCCCGAGTAGCTGGGATTACAGGCACCTGCCACCATGCCCTGCTAATTTTTTTTTTTTTTTTTTTTGATATTTTTAGTAGAGGTGGGGTTTCACCAGTTGGCCAGGCTGGTCTCGAACTCCCAACCTCAGATGATCCACCAGCTTCAGCCTCCCAAAGTGCTGGGATTATAGATGTAAGCCACCGCGCCCGGCCTCTAGTCTTGAATATTTTAACAGTCATCTCAAAAGAGCTGGAACAAGCCAGGAGGCATCATGGATTGACTTAGGGTCCCCAGAGGAAGCAAGAAGCATTTGCAAGGCCCTTCCTCTTTCTCCCCTTTTTATGGTGCGCTTGGGAGCTAAGGGGCTTCATTTAAGGTCTTCTAGTCTTTTCCTTAGACTGTCCTGCCTGCTAGGAGGGTCAGGAGGAATTAGCCAAGCCAGTAAACACCACCCACCCACATCAGGAATGTGGCAGAAATGTGGCTTCTCCATCATTCTTTCTTGTTCCCCCTCCAGTATTTTGAATGGACACATTGGCACATGAAAAGAAGATAGATGAATACCTCCTGCCACACCTCTCACCCTTAAACTTGTTACTTACAGGCATTTTACATTTTAACATTGGCAAACTGGCCTCCAGAAAATTTAATACTCCTCTTGTTTATACTCAATAGTTTAAATAGAAAACAACCAAAAAATACTTGTGAAATCAAGTTTAGCCTAAAGCTGCCTCCTTACGTATTTTAAGTTCAGCCCAAAGCTTTCTTGGCACATTGTGAAATCTAGCAAGTGGAGATGTGGAAGGACCATACCTACTCTTATGCCCATCACTGACTTTCAGCCCATCAAATGGAGCCAACTGTTCAAATTGTGCCCAAATAAGGCAAATGCCGAGCTGTCACCAAACCAGCTGTTTCTGAATCTCACTTCCATTTTCCGTATGTCGCTTTCCTTTTTCTGTCCGCAAATCTCCCACCACATGGCTGCGCTGGAATCTCAGAGCCGACTCGGGCTTGGGCGTCATCCCAATTCGCAAATTGTTCTTTGCTCAATTCAACTCTTTTAAATTTAATGCGGCTTAAGTTCTCTTAACACACTTTTCCTCAGACATTTGCTATCATAAGTGTTATTATACTTTTGAATTTTCTTTGCCAATTGCATAGGTAAAAAGTATTACGTTTTGATTTGCATTTTTCAATAATTGAGGTTAATAATCTAGTATAGATTTTTCTGCAGGTTGCTTTAATTAATTTTTAAGTTTCTTTAGTTTTTTTTTTTTTTTTTTTAACACTTCAAGACCACTGAGTATATTTATTTATTTTTGAGATAGGATCTTGCTCTGTGTCCCAGGCTGGAGTGCAGTGGTGCTATCATAGCTCACTGCAGACCCGATCTCCTGGGCTCAAGCAATCCTCCCACCTCAGCCTCCCGAGTCACTGGGACCACAGGCATGTACCACCACACTCAGTTAATTTTTAAATTTTTTTTGTAGAGCTGGGGTCTTGCTCTGTTGTCCAGGCTGGCCTCAAGTAATCCTCCTGCCTCAGCCTCCCAAAGTGCTGGGATTACAGACGTGAACCACCATCCCTGGCCGCAAGTTACTTTTTTATGTTTTTTGAGATGCAGTCTCGCTTTATTGCCCAGGCTGGAGTGCAGTGGGGCGATCTCGGCTCACTGTAACCTCTGCCTCCCAGGTTCAAGTGATTCTCGTGCCACAGTCTCCCAAGTAGCTGGGATTACAGTTGCGTACCACCATGCCTGGCTAATTTGTATATTTTCAGTAGAGATGGGATTTTGCCATGTTGGCCAGGCTGGTCTCCAACTCCTGACCTCAGGTGATCCACCCGCCTTGGCCTCCCAAAGTGCTAGGTTTATAGGCATGAGCCACCACCCCTGACCACAGGTTGCTTTTTAATATATGAGATAACCTTTTATATAATTTGTCCATTTCATTGGTTACTTACTTTTTTTTTTTTTTTTTGATGGACTCTCGCTCTGTCGCCCAGGCTGGAGTGCAGTGGTGCAATCTCGGCTCACTACAAGCTCCGTGTCCTGAGTTCATGCCATTCCCCCTCTCAGCCTCCCAAGTAGCTGGGATTACAGGCACCCGCCACCACGCCTGGCTAATTTTTTGTATTTTTAGTAGAGACCAGTTTTCACTGTGTTAGCCAGGATGGTCTCGATCTCCTGACCTCGTGATCTGCCCGCCTTGGCCTCCCAAAGTGCTGGGATTACAGGCATGAGCCACCTCACCTGGCCTTCATTGGTTACTTCTTTTCTGGGTGATATTGTAAAATATGTATTCATTTGACGAACACTGAAAAGTAATAATTGACCATTTTTTCTTAATGATTACTATTTGTAGAACATGATAAGAGATAAAGCCCATATTATTTGAGTTTTCTTACGATGTGCATACGTTGCTTATTTAAAAATATATGCTCTTCTGTATTAAAAGTACTAAAGAAGACACTAATAACCAAAACAAGGAAAAATAGTCTGATAAATAACCATAAAACTCTTAGTGATCTTAGGTTTTACAATAGTGATGTGATCCTCAGCTTCATGTGCGTCCCTGTGAAGAGACCACCAAACAGGCTTTGTGTGAGCAATAAAGCTTTTAATCACCTGGGTGCAGGCGGGCTGAGTCCGAAAAGAGAGTCAGCAAAGCGTGGTGGATTATCATTAGTTCTTATAGGTTTTGGGATAGGCGGTGGAGTTGGGGCAATGCTTTGGGGGCAGGGGGTAGATCTCGCAAAGTACATTCTCAGGGGTAGGGAGAATTACAAAGAACCTTCTTAAGGGTGGGGGAGATTACAAAGTATCTTCTTAAGGGTGAGGGAGATTACAAAGTACATTGATCAGTTAGGGTGGGGCAGGAACAAATCACAGTGGTGGAATGTCATCAGTTAAGGCTATTTTTACTTCTTTTGTGGATCTTCAGTTACTTCAGGCCATCTGGATGTATACGTGCAAGTCACAGGGGATGCGATGGCTTGGCTTGGGCTCAGACGCCTGACATTCCTGCCTTCTTATATTAACAAGAAAAATAAAACAAAATAGTGTTGAAGTCTTGGGGCGGCGAAAATTTTTTGGGGGGTGGTATGGAGAGAGAGAATGGGCGATGTTTCTCAGGGCTGCTTCAAGCGGGATTGGGGCGGCGTGGGAACCTAGAGTGGAGAGATTAAGCTGAAGGAAGATTTTGTGGTAAGCGGTGATATTGTGGGGTTGTTAGAAGGAACATTTGTCATGTAGAATTATTGGTGATGGCCTGGATACGGTTCTGTATGAATTGAAAAACGGAATAAGAGAAGGAGAAAAACAGATATTAAAGGTCTAATTGGGAAGACCTAGGACATCTGATTAGAGAGTGCCTAAGGAGGTTCAGCATAGTCCTGCCAGCAAAGATTATTTATTTACTTCAAGAGCTAAGAGTGGCAGTTTGGGGATAGCACGAGGAGATATCGGCTGTGCTGGCTTGGAGAAACAGTGTAAACCGGCAGTGTAAACAAGAGCAGGGCATGTGTGAGTAGTTAATGGCGAATAGGAGTATGGCTAGACAGAAGATAGTAGGGATGACAAGTTTTTTGGGGGCACAGTCTAAGTTGGTCTGGTGTCTGGAATGAGACTGGGGCCTAATAAAAAGGAGCTCAAATGGGCTGTACCTTGTAGCATTCCGAGGACAGGCCTGAATTCTGAGACGAGAAAGTGGTAAAAGTATTGTCCAGTCCTTTTTAAGTTGGTGGCTGAGCTTGGTGAGGTGTGTTTTTAATAGACCTTTAGTCCGTTCTACTTCTCCCGAAGACGGAGGACTGTAAGGGACATAAAGGTTTCACTGAATACTAAGAGCCTGAAAAACTGCTTGGCTGATTTGACTAATAAAGGCTGGTCTGTTATCAGACTGTATAGAGGTGCGAAGGCTAAACTGAGCAATTGTGTCTGACAGAAGGGAAGAAATGACTGCGGTGGCCTTCTCAGACCCTGTAGGAAAGGCCTGTACCTATCCCGTGAAAGTGTCTACCTAGACTAAGAGGTATTTTAGTTATCTGACTTGGGGCATGTTGAGTAAAGCTCATTTGCCAGTCCTGGGTGAGGGCAAATCCTCGAGCTTGGTGTGTAGGGAAGGGAGGGGGCCTGAATAATCCCTGAGGAGTAGTAGAATAGCAGATGGAACACCGAGAAGTTATTTCCTTGAGGATAGATTTCCACGATGGAAAGGAAATGAGCGGTTCTAAGAGGCGGGCTAGTGGCTTGTACTATAGCATAGCCTGCCTTTGCTGGTGTGTGGCGATTAGGCCTGGTGGAACTGCCATCAATAAATCAAGCGTGATCAGGGTGAGGAACAGGAAAGAAGGAAATATGGGGAAATGGGGTGAGTGTCAGGTGGATCAGAGAGATGCAGTCATGGGGGTCAGGTGTGGTATCAGGAATAATGTGGGAGGTCGGATTGAAGTCCGGGCCAGGAACAATGGTAATTGTGGAGACTTAACAAAGAGTGAGTACAGCTGAAGGAGCCAGGGAGCAGACAGTATATGCGTCAGGTGTGAGGAAGAAAATAGATTTTGGAAGTTACGAGAAATGTAAAGAGTGAGTTGAGTATAGTTTGTGAATTTTAGGGCCTCTAAAAGTATTAAAGCAGCGGCAGCTGCTGCACGCAGACATGAGGGCTAGCCTAAAACAGTAAGTTCAAGTTGTTTGGACAGAAGGGCTACAGGGTGCGGTCCTGGCTCTTGTGTAAGAATTCTGACCACACTAACCATGCCTAGGAAGGAAAGGAGTTGTTGTTTTGTAAGGGATTGAGGTTTGGGAGATTAATTGGACACGATCAGCAGGGAGAGCACGTGTGTTTTTATGAGAATTATGCCGAGATAGTTAACAGATGAGGATGAAATTTGGGCTTGACTGAAGTAATGGGGGCTGTCTGTGAAGCCTTGTGGCAGTACAGCCCAGGTAATTTGCTGAGCCTAATGGGTGTCAGGGTCAGTCTAAGTGAAAGCGAAGAGAGGCTGCGATGAAGGGTGCAAAGGAATAGTAAAGAAAGCATGTTTGAGATCCAGAACAGAATAATGGGTTGTAGAGGGAGGTATTGAGGATAGGAGAGTATATGGGTTTGGCTCCACGGGGTGGATAGGCAAAACAATTTGGTTGATAAGGTGCAGATTCTGAACTAACTTGTAAGCTTTGTCTGGTTTTAGGACAGGTAAAATGGGGGAATTGTAAGGAGAGTTTATAGGTTTTAGAAGCCCGTGCTGTAGCAGGCGAGTGATAACAGGCTTTAATCCTTTTAAAGTGTGCTGTGGGATGGGATATTGGCATTGAGCAGGGTAAAGGTGATTAGGTTTTAATGGGATGGTAACGGGCATGTGATCGGTTGCCAGGGAAGGAGTAGAGATGTCCTATACTTGTGGGTTAAGGTGGGGGGATACGAGAGGAAGATGCGAAGGAGGCTTTGGGTTGGGGAGAAGGGCGGCAATGAGATGTGGCTATAGTCCAGGAATAGTCAGGGAAGCAGATAATTTAGTTAAAGTGTCTCAGCCTAATAAGGGAACTGTGCAGGTGGGGATAACTAAAAAGGAGTGCTTAAAAGAGTATCGTCTAAGTTGGCACCAGAATTGGGGAGTTTTAAGAGGTTTAGAAGCCTGGCTGTCAATACCTACAACAGTTAGGGAGGCAAGGGAAACAGGCCCTTGAAAAGAAGGTAATGTGGATTAGGTAGCCTCCTTATTGATTAAGAAGGGGACAGACTTACCCTCCACTGTGAGAGTTACCCGAAGCTCGGCATCCATGATGGTTTAGGGGGCTTCCGAGGCGATCGGGCAGTGTCAGTCTTCAGCTGCTAAGCCGAGAAGATCTGGGAAGGAGTCAGAGAGCCTTGGGCCAGAGTTCCAGGGGCTCTGGGAGTGGCTGCCAGGTGAGTTGAACAGTCCGATTTTCAGTGGGGTCCCACACAGATGGGACGCGGCTTAGGAGGAATCCTGGGCTGCGGGCATTCCTTGGCCTGGTGGTCCGATTTCTGGCACTTGTAGCAAGCTCCTGGGGGAGGAGGTTCTGGAGGAATGCCTGGCTGCTGCAGTTCAGGCGTTTGGAAATTCTTGTGTGCTGGAGATGTGGCTGGGGTTTGTCTCACAGTGGAGGCAAGGAATTGCAACTTTTTTCTATTATTGTACACCTTGAAGGCGAGGTTAATTAAGTCCTGTTGTGGGGTTTGATGGCCAGAATTTAATTTTTGGAGTTTTATTTAATGTCGGGAGCAGATTGGGTAATAAAATGTATATTGAGAATAAGACGGCCTTTTGACCTTTTAGGGTCTAGGGCTGTAAAGCATCTCAGGGTTGCTGCCAAACAAGCCATGAACTGGGCTGGATTTTTACATTTGATGAAAAAAAGCCTAAATGCTATCTGATTTGGGATGAAGAAAAAGGAGCATTAACCTTGACTATGCCTTTAGCTCTAGCCACCTTTTTAAGAGTAAATTGCTGGGCAGGTGGGGGAGGGCTAGTCACGGAACGAAACTGTAAGCCGGACCCGGTGTGAGGAGGGGAGGTGATAAAAGGATTATAGGGTGGAGGAGCGGAGGCTGAGGAAGAATTGGGACCTAGCTCGGCCTGGGGAGGAGCAGCCTGGGGAGGAGGGGAGAGGTCAGATGGGTCTGTAGAAAAGGAGGATTAGAAAGACTCAGCGACGCTTGGGGTTGGGACTGAGGGGACAGGTGGGAGGGAAAGAAGGAAGATTCAGGATGAGTTGCATTGGGCACAGAGCCTAGGAAGAGACTGATGTGTAAAAGAATGCCTGGATATCAGGCACCTCAGACCATTTGCCCATTTTATGACAAGAATTATTTAGATCTTGTAGGATGGAAAAATTGAAAGTGCTGTTTTCTGGCTATTTGGAACTACTGTCGAGTTTGTATTGGAGTCAAGTGGCATTGCAGAAGAAAATAAGATGCTTAGATTTTAGGTCAGGTGAGAGTTGAAGAGGTTTTAAGTTCTTAAGAACACAGGCCAAGGGAGAAGAAGGAGGAATGGAAGGTGGAAGCTTGCCCATAGTGAAGGAGGCAAACCCAGAGAAAAAGAGTAGAGACACGGAGAAAGGGTGGGGGGTTCTTGCTCTCCAGAAAAGCAGAGAAGGGGTTGGGACATGGAAATAAGGGATTGGGGTACAGAGATATAAGAGGTTGGGGCAGGGAAATAAGGGATTGGGGCACAGAGATAAGAGGTTGGGGTGCAGAAATAAGCGATTGGGGGTTCTTGCCCCCTAGAAAAGCGGGACTTGCCACTAAGGGTGAAGGAGAAGGGGTTGAGGGGTACTTGCCCCTCCCCCAGAAAAGCAGGACTTGCTGCTAAGGGTGAAGGAGAAGGGGTTGAGGGGTACTTGCCCCTGCCCCAGAAAAGCGGGACTTGCCTCTAAGGGTGAAGGAGAAGGGGTTGAGGGGTACTTGCCCCTGCCCCAGGAAAGCAGGACTTGCTGCTAAGGGTGAAGGACCAAGGCAGGCGTCCCTGCGTGGTCTGACACCTTTGAAACGTGGGCGAATAATCAGAGAGGCATCCCTGCAATGATTAAACACCAAGGGAAGGCTGCCTTCCCAGTCCGTGACTGGTGCCAGAGTTTTGGGTCCACGGATAAAACGTGTCTCCTGTGTCTCTACCAGAAAATGAAAGGATTTGAAATTAAGAGAAGGGAGAGACTGAAGTGTGGCACTAAGATTGAAAGGAGAAAGCGGTTGAGGGATAGTGAGGGAGGTTGGAGAAGAGAGTAAAAAGAGGCTGCTTACCAGATTTGAAATTGGTGAGATGTTTCTTGGGCTGGTCAGTCTGAGGACCTGAGGTCATAGGTGGATCTTTCTCACGGAGCAAAGAGCAGGAGGACAGGGGATCGATCTCCCAAGGGAGGTCCCCCGATCCGAGTCATGGCACCAAATTTCATGTGCGTCCGCGTAAAGAGACCACCAAACAGGCTTGTGTGAGCAATAAAGCTTTTAATCACCTGGGTGCAGGCGGGCTGAGTCTGAAAAGAGAGTCAGCAAAGGGTGGTGGATTATCATTAGTTCTTATAGGTTTTGGGATAGGCAGTGGAGTTGGAGCAATGCTTTGGGGGCAGGGGGTGGATCTCGCAAAGTACATTCTCAGGGGTAGGGAGAATTACAAAGAACCTTCTTAAAGGTGGAGGAGATTACAAAGTACATTGATCAGTTAGGGTGGGGAAGAAACAAATCACAGTGGTGGAATGTCATCACTTAAGGCTATTTTTACTACTTTTGTGGGTCTTCAGTTACTTCAGGCCATCTGGATGTATACGTGCAAGTCACAGGAGATGCGATGGCTTGGCTTGGGCTCAGAGGCCTGACACTCAGGAGCAATTTGGGGAGGTTTGGGATCTTGTAGCCTCCAGCTGCATGACTCCTAAACCATAATTTCTAGTCTTGTGGCTAATTTGTTAGTCCTGCAAGGGCAGTCTAGTCCCCAGTAAAGAAGGGGATTTTGTTTTAGGAAAGGGCTGTTATTGTCTTTGTTTTAAACTATAAACTAAGTCCCTCCCAAAGTTAGTTTGGCCTATGCCCGGGAGTGAACCAGGACAGCTTGGAGGTTAGAAGCAAGATGGAGTTGGTTAGGTCAGATCTCTTACACTGTCTCAGTTATAATTTTTGCAAAGGCGGTTTTAGCATCTCCTATGGTGGCCTCCCCTTTCCTCGAAACCACATCTAGCCTTACTATTTCATGAATGCATGTCTACTATTCATTTATTTGGTGGTAGCAGAGTTAGATTGGATACCTACTGTTTCCATCCCTGTTATGGTCCTGTGCACAGATGCAAACCTGTGTCAGGTATTACTATCCTCTATGCTAAAGGAAAGAGTTGAGAAAAGGGTGAATTAGAATTCTTAGAAATAAGAAGAGGACTACTTTTAGAACAGAATAATTGGAAAATTAGTATTCTTCAAAGAATCCAGTCCCAATACTTATGGATTCCAAGAAAGAGTACAAAAACGGGAACTTTTTGCTTTATAACCAGGTAGTTGTGGGTTAGTGGGAGTGATTACGCTTTAGTTTTGGTTCTCTCAAGGCAGAATAATTATTATTATATGTTTTCATGTTTTTTTTTTAATAGCACTGATTAAATGTAAGGCCTCTTTATTTATTTTGTAAATGCCTCAGGCTGGATCATTTTAGAATCTACTTCAGGGTTATGAGGTGGTGCCTGGGGCACCTGATAAACTCACGTTTTCATTTTGTTTCGGAAAATCCAGAAGTAGAAGTCAACCTTTATTTCTAATTCATTTCAATTCCATGGCAGGTCTTTCCTTGCATGTTTAAAAGACTTGTTCTTATTTTCAGATAATTTAAATAGCTGAATGTCATATTTCACAATGAGAAGGTCTTATGTTTATTTTAATTTTATTTTTTGAGACAGGGTCTTGTTCTGTTGTCCAGGCTGGAGTGCAGTGGTTCGATCATGGCTCACTGCAGCCTTGACCTCCTGGTCTTAAGTGATCCTCTTGCCTCAGCCTCCACAGTAGCTGGGACTACAGGCACACAACACCACGCCTGGCTAATTTTTAAAATTATTTTGGTAGACATGATGGGTTCTCACTGTGCTGCCCAGGCTGGTCTCAAACTCCTGGCCTCAAGCAATCTTCTTACCTTGACCTCTTTAAGTGCTGGGATTACAGACGTGAGCCACTGCACCTAGCGTTGTATGTTTAGCTACAAATGATGGGTATGAACTTTTAAAGTTACAGATACCCTCAGAGCAAATTGTCATTGTTGGAGAGGGAAGCTAGAACCCTAAGCAGACTGTAATGCAACAATGTCTGGCTTCTAGTTTCTTCAGAAGGCTAATGGTGAAATATTTCCCCCAGACCACAGTGGAATCATTGTCATCATCATGACTGGCTTCCAGTAGTTTCTTCAGAAGGCCAACGATGAAACATCTCTCCCAGACCAAAATGGTATCATTATCATACCCTATGGTACTTTAACAACAAAACAAAACAGCAATAGTTTCAGCTCATAAAAGTTGGGTTCCCGGATAAAATACAGGACACTCAGTTAAATTTGAATTTGGGGTAAACAGTAAATCTTGTTTTAGTGTAAGTATATCCCATACAACATTTGGGTCATACTTATGGTGGTGGGTAGGCTGTATTTTTATTTGCTACACTGAAATCCCTACCTAAAGGGCAGTGTCGCAAATTGTTTGTGACAGATGAATAATCAGCTAGCATTCCCCATACGCTTTTACTAAAACAGAAGACTAAATACAATTGACTTAAAGAAAACAAATGACAAATGTTAGCAAATAAGAGAACATGCTTCCCATTTATTGAGTGGAAGGATTGGCAAAGAGAGAAATTGTATTTTAAAATAGCCTAAAGAGTAACAAGAAAAGTAGCTGTTTCCAGGATGCCTCTGTGGTCATTGGCTAACAGTTACATTCTTCCCCACTAGGGCTTTATCCTGACTTGGCACAGCTCCTCATATTGGAGAGGAAAATTATATTCACCTGCATTTGTTTCAGGACTAGACATTCGCTGAGCCCACTCTCCGCAGACATACAATGCTGCATGAGACATGCTCAGTGATTTTGTGATGTAGGGTAACTACTGGAAGATAGGAATGTGAAATTTTACTAAAGTTTTTCTCTTCCTATTAATTTAGCTTCTCACATCTCATCCTGCCGTTGCAGCAGATTTAAATATTATTTTGCCTTAAAAAATAAACGGAAGATTCCCTTCTCGGTACCTTTCAGGCTTTATAATAATAAGTAAACAGTTCTTTCCTGCCCAACTAATATTTATACAGGTGGAGTTTATTTCTCTGGGCAAAGGAAAGTGTTTTGGATTAAAAAAAAAAGTCTATGGCTTTTAATTTTCATGACATTTTGTTATGGGAAAACAATTGCCTAGAAAGCAAAAGTCTGAATTTACATTAAGTATGGCCAACAGAATAAAACATGTTAGTTTTAAATTGTTTTTTTTCCCCTTGAAACGATCACTTAGTGTAGTATCTGCAAACACAGTGGGCGTGCAATCAGTACTGATTCCTGCGTTACACAGAAAATGCGTGCAGCATGTGCGTGTAGATTAACAATCACAACCAATAAAAATGTGCACATCCATGAGACTTTTCAGGACAACCACATTTTTATTGAGATTCAAGAAAAGGGAGAAACCAAGAGATAGTGGAGAAAGCAAGAGATAATACATCTCTTCCCACCTTGGAGAATAAAAAGAAGGAAAGGAGACACATGTCTGTGAGACGATTCCAGGGTTCCATGACAATGCTGATGATGGAACTGAGAACCATTAAAATCTTCCCCGAATTCAGATTCTGAGAAAAAAGGGAAAGAAAAAAGAGCCGGGCGCGGTGGCTCACGCCTGTAATCCCAGTACTTTGGGAGGCCAAGGCGGGTGGATCACGAGGTCAGGAGTTCGAGACCAGCCTGGCCAGCATGGTGAAACCCCGTCTCTACTAAAAATACAAAAAATTAGCTGGGCGTGGTGATGGGTGCCTATGGTCCCAGCTACTCGGGAGGCTGAGGCAGGAGAATTGCTTGAACCCAGCAGGCAGAGGCTGCAGTGAGCTGAGATCACGCCACTGCACTCCAGCCTGGGTGACAGAGTGAGACTCCATCTCAAAAAAAAAGAAAAGAAAAAAGAACTGCCAGAATCAGGATGCACAGAAGGCAGCAGTTGCTCTTGCGTTTACTAGTGGGGAACGAACCACTGAGAGGATTTCCCTTTCTGGGTTTGGGACATCAACACTTTGGACTCAGGGGTAGGCTCCGTATTCACATCAACACTTTCCAGCCAGTGATCACCTGGTTTTGTTTTTTGTAGGAATGTACACACTGAAATCCCATGTCAGGAGGTGGTGCTCAGGCGGTACTGTGAGCGGTGGGGAGTGGCTGTAAATACAGGTGAAGCTTTGCTTGCTCACCTGCGGTCACCTTCTGTTATGCAGCCCAGTTTCTAACAGGCCAGGGACTGGTACCCATGTGTGGCCTAGGGCTTGGGGACCCCTGATGTGGGGCAGTAGAGACAGAGTCGTGTGTTAGAGACGCGATTCATGCCCTAGAGAGACGGAGGGGAGGAAGCAGTGAGTCCCACAGAGGAGAGGCTGTGGTTTGCAGGTGTGGCAGGGTTGACCCTGCCCTAACTTAGTGCACTCTGTCTTCCGCAGTGGCTCTTTTTCTTTCTGTTCTCTTTCTGAACTTAGATGATGTCATTATGGCTGAGACTGTGCCTAAACTATATACTGCCAAAGCCTCTATTGCTGGAAGAAGATATTAATTGTATCTCTAACTTAAAAAAAATTATTTAGTGTAAGAGAGAGAAAGCATGCCATAATGAATTGAATGAATTTGAAAAACTAAGCAGTCATATTTCACTCCTATTTTAGGAGTTAAATCCATCAGTGCATGTAAGGTGTTCATTGGTTTGGTTGGGAAAGGTGGAAC
This sequence comes from Hylobates moloch, assembly GCF_009828535.3. Lineage (NCBI taxonomy): Eukaryota > Metazoa > Chordata > Mammalia > Primates > Hylobatidae > Hylobates > Hylobates moloch. Next base: position 370,624 of record NW_026652282.1, read on the forward strand.
AACTCAAAGTGGGGGCTTCCAGGTCATAGGTAGATATATAATGCCTATATTATTTATTTTTAAAAATTTTTTCCTTCCTCCATTTTTCCTTTCTTCCTTCCTCTCTCACTCCTGTCCTTCTCTCACCATTCTTTCCTTTCTTCATTTGTTCCTTTCTCTCTTTTCTCTTTCTCTTTCTTTTCCTTTCTCTGTTTTTTTCTTTCTTCCTATTTTTTTCTTTCTTTTTCTCTCCTTTCCTTCCTGTTTCCCCTTCCTTCCTTCCTCTCTCTCTTTCTTTCTTTCTTCTTTCTTTCTTTCTTTCTTTCTTTCGCCTTCCTGCCTTCCTCCCTCCCTTCCTTTCTTCACTCCCTCCCTCCCTGCAATCTCTCCTACTCTCTCCCCCATCTCCCCCTCTCTCTTTCTTTTTGCATAGTTCTACAATACAAAATAGTATGAAAGGCTGTTGTCTGTGTGAGAGTATATCCGCTGTGATCTAGCAAAACTTGAGTTCAAGAAACTCAACACTAACAGAGCCACCTGGGAATGAAAAGAAATGAATCTGGGCCAGCCCTTGTGTGCACTTGGGTGGTGGAGAGTGAGATAACTTCGGTATAAATTGTTGAGTGTTTGATTGCAGGAGACAGAACATGTCACATTGGAGAAAAGAGGGGATCTCTGGACTTTCATGGGAGCACACGATTTTTATGGACAGTATTTGAGGATTGAGGGGAACTTGTAGGAAGAAACGATGGAGAAGCTAAAGTCACCTGACTCCCTCTTCCTGGGTTGGAAGGGTAGGTGCTACAACTAACAAGCATCACCTAATAGAGCAGATGGGACAGGGCTGAGGTGCAAGGAAGGCTTTAAAAAAAAAAGACAGGTGCCAAACTTGGAAGAAAACAATATAATTGATGGCAGCAATCAATAAGCTTCCCAGGAGGTCCTACCTGCACATGACTCAGCCCTTACTTTTTTATTTATTTTATTTTATTTTTTTGAGACAGGGTCTTGCTTCGTTGCCCAGGCTGGAGTGCAGTGGCAAGATCTTGGCTCACTGCAACTTCCTTCCTGGCTCAAGCAATTCTCCTGCCTCAGCCTCCAGAGTAGCTGGGACTACAGACACATGCCACTGTGCCCAGCTAACTTTTGTATTTTTAGTAGAGACGGGGTTTCACCATGTTGCCTAGGATGGCCTTGAACTCCTGGCCTCAAGTGATCCACCCACCTCGGCCTCCCAAAGTGCTGGGATTACGGGCGTGAGCCACTGCACCCACCAGCCTTTGCATTCTTACTTTGGATCCTCCTCCTTCCCTGTGTTCCATTTCATTCTTCCCCTTTGCTTCTGGGAAGCACATCCTAGAGAAATTATAACAGAGGTGTGTGAAAGGACACTTTCCGGATATTCCACGTGGCGTTAGAATATGAAGGTCAACTCAGGCAGGCATCACTCCACAAGCTCATAAAATGCGTCAGATGCTTACCATGAATTGATAAGCAGTAAAATTGTTGCATATTCAGCAACATCATTGAGTCTTGCAAACATTTTTGTTGAGTGAGTGATATTAATAACCGGAATGCTATTTATAGCACAATACCATTTCTATAAATGAAAAACATACACTCACAAGGCAACACCATGCATTTTATAAACCACAGGCATAGTTAAGGGCCATGTGTCAAACAGATTTCATGGAGGGACTGTGAGTTGTCAGGAGTGGAGATCTGGGGGGAATGGGGAAGAAACAGATTAACAAAGGACGGATCTCACCATAAGTGGTGGTGATTGTGAATAAGAAGCACAGTCATCTCAGTTCTTGGTACTGACATTCAAATTAGAATGACCACCAAAAAAAGTATGAATAATTAGGATTTAGCCAGGTGAACAGAAAGGGATGGGGAAGAAAAGAAGAGTCTATCATTGGTTGGAGGTTAGAAACAACATACCGGATCTACTTCAAGGCTTATCCACTTTGGTGCTACCACCATTACAGCTGGATAATCCTTTGTCCTGTGCATTGTAGGATGTTGAGCAGCATCCCTGGGCTCTACCCACCAGATGCCACTAGCACCCCCAATGTGACAGCCAAAACTCTCTCCAGACATTGCTCCCTATCCTCTGTGGGTGATGGAGACGGAATCTCTCCTTTTGAGGATGACCAATCAAGGGACATCAAGACAATATAAAGAGAGGAGACTGACGAGTAGAGTCTTGGGTGCCTTACAAAAAACTTGGGATTTTATTTTGAACCATCTGCAGAATTCCAAGAGGGGATTTCATCAGATTGGCATTGGGAAGTGTTGCCTGAGTGCTTAGAGCTCTTCAGTCACTTGAGGTCACGTTTCCCTTTTCTACCCAAATAAAAGAGCTGAAGTCATCCCATTGCAACAGGAACTTTTTTGTCACCTTCCCAATATTTCCAAGGCTATCTGGAAGTGGATATTGGCAGCAGTGGCACTTATATTCTCCAAGACACGTTCTCTCCAAATTCTGGCTCTTGGTGCAACCATTACGTCCTTCCTTCCTGCTTCATATTATCTGCGTTCAGAGCCCTGCCTTCATCATTCCCCTTGTTTCTCTTTGTCCCTTCTTTGTTAAACCTGTAGACATTACATTCTTGCTAGTAACACAGTGAGAGCACCATAGACATCACAACACTGAACACCAGACCTTGCTGATTGTAAAACTCCCTTCACCATCCCTATCAAGGAGAATCGCTCCATGCTCCTTTATCTTTAAGACCTGGGGTGCTGTTGCCGTCCTGGTCTAGTTGAGGTTCTTTCCCATTTACCTTCTCCCCTTTCAAGGACTGCTGCTAGGCAACAACCCCCAAATTCCTTTGCTCTGTCAGGCAAAGCAATTCTGCTCCCTTCCAATGCATTTTCCTAACATACACACTGGGATACACATCTTAGGTTTATCTTTCTTCCCTTTTGTGTTAGTCTGTTTTCATACTGCTATAAAGAACTGCCCAAGACTGGGTAATTTATAAAGGAAAGAGGTTTAATTGACTCACAGTTCCACGTGGCTGAGGAGGATTCAGGAAACTTACAATCATGGAGGAAGGGGAAGCAGGTACCTTCTTTACAAGGCAGCAGGAAGGAGAAGTGCTGAGCAAAGGGGGAAGAGCCCCTTATAAAACCATCAGATCTCATGAGAACTCACTCGTTATCATAAGAACAGCATGGCAGAAACCATCCCCACAATCCAGTTACCTCCACCTGGTCTCTCCCTTGACATGTGGGAATTATGGGGATTACAATTCAAGATGAGATTTGGGTGGGGACACAAAGCCTAACCATATCACCTTCCCTCCTCTGTCTCTGCTGGTCCTAATCTTACAAATTTAGGTGGCAGACAGAGAATGGAGAAAGCCAACAAGCCAGCAGAAGAGTGAAATCATGGTACATACATAAAGATATGGTACAACCCTCAAAAACAGGAGAAAAGAGGTAAGGTTCAGGGGAGTGGGTATCGCTGGGGAAGGAAGCTGAGCATTTTTTACATGTGTGTGGCTTGGAGAAAGCAGATGTGCAGAGCTGAGGTCATTACCCAGTAGTTGTGGGCAAAACAGGGCTTGCCAGCCTATATACGTGGTCTTTGAGATGCTGCATTCTTCAAAATGTAATAAGAATTTGTGAATTATAAAACTGTTGTATTGGGTGATTTCCCTTACAAAAAAATCTTGCCATCTCTGGCTGACATCCTGGAGTAAGCACTTTCAGTTAGAGTTGATTCAGTGTGATTCAGCATGTAATTCTGGGTCCTAGCATTTACACCTGCATCTCCTTAGCCCACACTGCCTCAGTCATTAACTCGCTGGCTAGACATTTGAGTGTGCAAATCCTCAGCCACTCCCATTCACCATCCAGAGCTTATCAACATGACCTTACATATTAGCCCACTATTTTAGAATTGAAAATATTGCCTTTCTATCATGATTACTTTTATCATGGGCATTAAGGTTCAAAATGCATTATTTGTCATGTCTTCAAATTCATCGGGCTGCTTTCATCTGTTGACTTAGGTCTTCCATCGATTCAAAAAAAGTTTTCTTCTACTATTTTTTTTGGTTGAATACGCTTGTCTTCTTGAATGATTTCTTTTATATAGTCTTGCTGAATCTCTTCTCCACATTAAGACAAAATGAAACAACAACAAATGTATTATCATTTTCGTTACATTAAACTGGTCTCTTGAGTTTTGAACTTCCTGAGTTTTCTTCCATTTCTCAGTCTTGATATTCCGTAGGATGTAATCTGACATTTGCCACTTCCTAAGAAACTTTACCTACATCAAGGCAGGTTTTCATGTCTATGCAATTCACCATAATTTTACTATATTTTGCATGCTTTTGCAATAAACCTGTTTCAGAAATAGCAATCATCTCTCCTCCAGGAGTCCTCATCCCTCTTTGGATGAGAAGTAATTTTTCTCTGTTGACAGGATTTGTTAAAAAGGAGGTTTAGTGGACATCACTCAGAAACCATTGTTCTTTTTCTTCCTCTTTCTTTTCTTTTCTCTTCTTTTCTTTTCTTTTCTTTTCTTTTCTTTTCTTTTCTTTCTTTCTTTCTTTCTTTCTTTCTTTCTTTCTTTCTTTCTTTTTCTTTCTTTTCTTTCTTCTTTCTTTCTTTTTTTTTGAGGTGGAGTCTCACTCTATCACCCAGGCTGGAGTGCAATGGTGCAGTCTCGGCTTACTGCAGCCTCTGCCTCCCTGGTTCAAGCAATTCTCTTATCTCATCCTCCAGAGTAGCTGGGATTACAGGCACGTGCTACTGAGCCCGGCTAATTTTTGTGATTTTAGTAGAGATGGGGTTTCACCATTTTGGCCAGGCTGGTCTCAAACTCCTGACCTCAAGTGAACTGCCCTCCTTACCCTACCAAAGTGTTGCGATTACAGGCGTGAGCGAGCGCACCCATTGTTCTTTTTCTAGTTTTCTGGTTGTGTGAGTGTTCACCCCATGATCAATCCTTCATTGCAACTCCTTGGGCATTAATGAGGATCCATTTTATGTCTCTTTTCTACTCTCATTTTTTTCCCTCTGGCTTTCTTGGTCCATTTGGGCTGCAATTATAAATTTCCTTAGACTGGAAAATGTATAAACAATCGAAATTTATTGCTCACACTTCTGGAGGCTGAAAGTTCAAGATTAAGGTGCCAGAAGATTTGGTATCTGATCAAGGTTCTCTGCTTCAGAGATGGTGTCTTTTTGTTGTGTCCTTCCATGGTGGAAAGGACGAGGGAGCTTTCTGGGGTCCCTTTTCTAAGGATACTCATCCCATTCATGAGGCTCCACCCTCAGAATCTCATCACCTCCCAAAGGCCCCACCTCATAACACCATCTCCTTGGGAATTAGGATTTCAACATCTGAATTTAGGGGTAACACAAACTTTCAGACCATAGCACTGGTTTACTGCTCTTTAGGGTTGGGGGAAAGTGGTTTGCAGATTACTTCTCCATAGCCCTTCATTTTCCTTCTGCCAAATTCTGAATGGGATAAATTCTGTGAAGTTTGGGTAATACTGTGGTATTCTGCCTAATGATATGGATTTTCCTTGGAGATCCGTGGGTTTATATGCCCAGTCTCCTGCTACCATCCTACCTAGAAGTTTGTTTATATTTTTATATTTGTTTATTTATATTTATATATGGAAATTTTATTCTTATTTTTATTCTGTGCCCAAAATACAGTAGAACTCCCTAAACATTTGTCTCTTAATTTAATTTGGAAAAGACATTTTATTTCCAGAATGAGACAAATTTTATTTGCTCTAGAAGTAGCACCAACCTTTCTTAGTGCTATCTGCTTATCCAATAATTCTTTTTTTTTTTTTGAGACAGAGTCTCGCTCTGTCGCCCAGGCTAGAGTGCAGTGGCGCAATCTCGGCTCACCACAACCTCCGCTTCCCGGGTTCAAGCGATTCTCCTGCCTCAGCCTCCCGAGTAGCTGGGATTACAGGCACATGCCACTGTGCCCAGCTAATTTTTGTATTTTTAGTAGAGACGGGGCTTCACCATGTTGGCCAGGCTGGTCGTGAACTCCTGAGCTCAGGTGATCCACCCGCCTCAGCCTCCGAAAGTGCTGGGATTACGGGCATGAACCACTGCGCCCAGCCTTTCCAATAGTTCTTATTAAATCTCTCATAGTTTTTATAAAACGTTCAACCCTAAAAGAAATAAATAACAGAATTTAAAAAATTCCATGGTGCAAATAAACAGCAGACTGATGAAACATCTTGTTCTAGCTTTTCTGCCTTAAAAGTCGCATGAATTCATTTTTGTTTCTTTCCACTGTGGCCATTTTAGTTTAAGCCTCCATCCTCAGCTTCCTGGCTCTACTGGAAGAACCCCCTGTTCCTCTCATTATAAACTTCCTCCAAACTATTCTCCGTTTATAACCCATCAAAGCCTTTGAAATCATTAATTGCTCTCTACAGTCTCTTCTTTTTGCACTTAGAATAAGAGAATAATAAGAATAACAATAAAGTACCAACACTTTTCCAAGTCTCACAAAGCCCTATATAATCCTGTCGTTGTCCAACCCTCTGGCTCACACTGTGCCACTCCTCTTTTGTTCCCAGAGAAAAGGTAATTTTCTTGAACAGTAAATAACAGACAAGAGGAATGGGAAAATATCCCATTACACCCTTACGCTCAAAAGAAAATATGACAAGTTTTGATGAGATCCTTCTGGCTAAAAAGTTGCTAATGACAATGAAAACAAAAGGGGAAATTACTTCAACAAATGCAACTTGCTAAAGAGAAAAATAAAACAACAAAAAATTTTGCAAGAGTGTTCTTTTCTCCAAATTGATGCAATATAGATGTAATTTGGCGTGTCCAATGCAGTGACCTCTGTGGGCCAGGACACCGAGATGAAGACCTTGGGAAAAAGAGCTCGAGGGCTGGATCCCTGAGAAAATGATTACACAACATATAAATGTGGTTAATGCCTTTAACCGCAAACAGCTGTCTCCTACATCTGTCCCTCTCCAACCAATGGGTGATGGTCAGCGGCTTGCAGATCCTAGGTGTGGTTTGTTCAGACAAGGACATCCATCTGACTTTATTATAAACTAATCTCAGGAAGGGCAAAGGCCGTATTGAAACAGAAAGCCCCCATATCCGAGAGGCCGCTTTCAAATATTTCCCCGCCTTGGCTTTTGTGTTGTTTCCAGCGATTTTTTCCCAAGAACGGCTTTCGCAGCACCATCTGTTTCCCTATCAGTTGCAACGCCAGGGCGTGAAGCCTGCACACGTCTTTCATCGATGTTGCAGGAGGCTCCCAATTGCACAAAAAACTTGAATGAATTCCCTACCCTGGAAAATCTGAAAATGAGGATTCTCATTTGCAGAAAGAAGCATGCATTGCCAGATATTACCAATATAAAAAATGAAATCCACAAAAACATTTCAAAAGGCTATGTGTACTGGAGTCATCTATGACCAATAATGCTGGTTTTAGGGATGGAATGCGTTCATGCATTCTCAAGCACAGCACATTCTTCTTTCTCTCAAGAAGGGAACATTTAGGAGAGACTGTCTTGAAGCCCAAGTTAATTGGGCTTTTGCTCCTCTAACCTATAGGAAGTTCCTTTGGTGCCTGTGAAATGATTAATAAATGCAATGAACACAAGCAAATATGTAAGGTGTGGGTTTCAAAGATACCACTATGTAGAATAAGGTTTATGGAGATATGGCTCAGCACCATGGCTCATGCCTGTAATGCCAACATTTTGGGGAGCCAAGGTGGGAAGATGGTTTGAGCCCAGGGGTTCTAGACGAGCCTGGGCAATATAGTAAGGCCCCATCTCTACCAAAAATAAAAATTTTTTAAATTAGCTAGGCATGGTGAGACGTGCCAGTGGTCCCAGCTACTTGGGAGACTGAGGCAGGAGAATTGCTTGAGCCCAGGTGGTCAAGGCTGCAATGAGCTATGATCGTGCCACTGTACTGTAGCCTGGGTGACAAGAGTGAGACCCTGTCTCCAGAAAAATTAAAAAAAAAAAAAAGTAAATAGGTTTATAGAGGTACAAGAAGGGGAGTTGTTTGGAATACAATTTTTCCCTTTAGCATTTTCTCTCAGTTTTAGAACAGTTTTGATATAGGATGTGCTAAATACCTCAACTTCCATGTTCGACATATTAACATACGAGGATCATTTCCTTAAAGCAAATGGAAATAAGAACTGCAGCACGTTGGTATGTGTCCTCAGTTCACAAAGAACATACACTTTACCGTTCAAAACATACGACATTGACACAACGCAAGCAGCCTGCATTCTTAGCTGAGGTTGCACCTGCTCATAAACCCACAGAACTGGAAGGCAATGTAGCAAACACACAGTCAAGCCTCCCACAAGGCCTGTGAGCAGTGTTTGCTAAAATCAGCACGGTGCGAGTTACAGGTACCTCTTCTGAAATTTGGTTGGCCTCCCAAGTTATAGAACTGAATATGTTTGCATAGGTTTATAGAACAATAGGACTAGGGAAAAACCTCAGGCCAAGCCATGTTTTTCCTAATTCTGTCCAGGAATAAGTGCATAAATCCTAAAATGCTTTTGAGACTTTGCAGTGTCACAGTTTCTTATTAGGAGCTTGGACTTCTAACCACCTTCCAAAGATGTCTCAAGGATCATGGCTGATCCAATAGAGGTCAAAACACAAAACAAACTTAAAGGAAGCAAAAACCTGTCTACAATATCTTAAGATCCAGTGTAGAATTAATACTTTAAAATATATTTAGCAGTTTGAGACCTGACTGGGCAACATGGTGAAACCATGTCTCTGCAAAAAATATAAAAATTAGCTGGGCATGATGGTGAGTGTCTGTGGTCCCAGCTGCTGGGGAGGCTGAGGTTGGAGAATCAATTGAGCCCCCAGAGGTTGAGGCTGCAGTAAGCTGTGATTGTGCCATTGCACTGCAGCCTAGGCGAGTGAGACCCTGTCTCAAAAAATATATATATAAATTTATAAATTTTATAAATATAAAATTATATATTATATAGAAATTACATATACTATATAACTATATAGTATAAATAATATATGTTTTTATAAAGTTGTGTAAAGTTTATATAATTTTTATAAGGTTTATACAGCTTTATAGATATTTTATTTATACAAATAAAGTATATATGTAATAAATCATATATTATATAAATTTATAAATTATATATAAATATATAGATAGATGTCTAATTATAAATGTATATAAATATATAATTATAAATATATATTTATAATTGTCTGTTTATAGATATAATTATAAATATAATATTTATACATAATGTATGTATACGTTTAGATATATTTAAATATAGCAGGGGAAACACTGGGTCATCTTTTGGGAGTTCACGTGGTCCTGTTAAGGCTTCGATCAATACTCTTTGATCAATGGCTTCTGGTTTTCGACAAATCAAGTGCATGCTTCCTGCTTTTGTGGTAAAGTCCTCAAACATGCGCCCCTGCCTATGTGCATGACTTACGATTTCTGTACCCGGCCCTTCAAAACACCCACACTAAGTGGCTTGTCTTTCTATGCGCCGGCCCCCTACCTTGCTTCCTTTTCCACACGGATGTCCTCACACTATTTGTTCTCTATGCGTTTGTGTGCAAATAAAATCCATTCTCTAATGCTGGGCATGCATGGGTCTTCCTCCATGAGATTTCGTGAAGGAAATCTTACATACTGCTGATACTGACTGCATTGATTGATCAATTCACAGTCCCAGAGACATATGCTATAGAGGAGATGAGTGAAAGACCAATTAACACGGACTTCCAGACCGTCTACCCCAAACATTGCCTTCTTGAAAGAAGGATTTTCTAGAGAAAACTCTCCCCCCAGCTCCCTCTGTGTGTGGTTCATATACCTCCTAGCCAGGTACGAGGCATGCCACCTTGTAATGCTCCTTCCTGCCTTATTTCTCCCACGTACTGTGGCCCTGCATGCACCTGGCTAATGGGCCAACCCTCAAAGCTGCTGAAACGCCAGCCTAAGCCACACATGACGTAACCCATTTTCAGAACGGTCGTTCTAGACACGTGGTGCCCAGATGAGAGCTGCAATTTGAGCTTCCACTTTTAAAATTTGCTTCCACTGCAGAAATTAACGTTCAAATAACCAAAGCTTACAGGGATCCTGTTTATAGTCAATACCATAGGTTAAGATTAGAGATGATCTAATTCCTTAACCATAGACGTATTCTCCAAACTCATGAGCACAGAAAGGAAAATAGTGTGCAGGCAGCTGTTAAATTGCTCCCTGATGACTTCCCTTCTGCCATGTGGACTCTCTTCCTTTGACACGGTCTGACTAGTCTTGTATTAAAAATAAAATCTCCGTTATATTAACAAAATACAAAATATTAATATATTTGAGACTCCAACTGAAATTTACACTGGAATCTACACCACCGGCTCTCCTGGGTCTCCAGTTGTAGATAGCAGATCAGTTTTCAGCCTCCATAATTGCCCAGGCTGCAGTGCAGTGGCACAATCACAGCTCATTGCAGCCTCGACTTCCCAGGCTCAACTAATCCTCCAGTCTCAGTCTCCCTGAGTAGCTGGGACTATAGTCACGTGCATGCACAGCCTGCTGTGTATTTCCTCTTATAGGGATATAAAATTATGTCATTCATTATCTTGTTGACTTCTTGTAACCACCATGAAAGCATGACTCTTGTCTGTCTTATCCTCTTCCCCATCTCCAGAACTTGGCACATACTGGCAGCTCTACAATTAGTTGTTGCATAAATGGCAAATGAAGGAATATTGCATTCTCTGCCTAGAAGTCCCTGCCCCCTCTCCCTTCCCCAGAAGAAAACTTCTTACTGGCTAAGATGCTGTTCTAACCTCAGTGCTTCCAAAGGAGCCTCAGCAGGTCAGGGTCTATCACTTCATACATATTTATCCCCAAATGTCAGATATTATTTGGCTCAAGGAATGCCCTGCAAATATTTACAGAATGAACCATTGAAGCAAGAAAAGAAACCTGCATGAGCAAATTCTCTGTTTCTGTTATAAGAGGCTGTGTCAGTCAGCTATTGGCACATAACAAAGAATCCCAAAATGCAGTGGGTTAAAAAAAATCTATGTTATATACTCACCGTTATATGGGACAAAAATTCAGGCTGTACTCAATGGGTACTTCTGAGATCTACCAAGCAGAGGCCCAGAATGATGCTGAGAATGCTGCAGTGCACATGGCAGCTTCCATGACAAATAATTTTCTGGCCCCAAATGTCAATAGTGCGAATGTTCAACCACAACAAAAACCTACTTCCTCTAAGTCTGAGTTTATTAGGTACATTTCTTTTCTTTTCTTTTTTGACGTTATTTTACGTGTGTGTTGTGTGTGTGTGTGTGTGTGTGTGTGTGTTTTAAATAATGAGTGCTTCATGAATTTACCTGTCATCCTTGTATGGGCCTTGCTAATCTTATCTGTATCATTCCAATTTTAGTATATGTGCTGCCAAAGCAAGCACATTAGGTACATTTTTATCTTCCAAGTCACTGCAGGCTACAGTTTTGCTCTTCCAACACAACATACCACTGGTTACCATTTTTTTTCTAGCCTTTGGTAGCAGTTACCTTACTATTTTCCCAACCTTCATTCACCACTCAGTTTCAAAGCCAATGAAGCATGTTTTAAGCTTTTGTATGAGAGCAACCCTCCACCCACTTCAGATATGAATTTCAGGATCTGTTACCTATTTTTTTGGTATAAAATCAACTACAAGTTTAGTGCGTCAATATCACAAACATTGTATTTGCTCATATGTCTGTGAATCAATAACTTGGACTGGGTTCAGCTGGGCAGTTCTTCTGTTGGTCTTGCCTGGGGTCTTTCTTGCAGCTTCCATTATCTGGCAGCTCGATGAGACTGGATGGTCTAAGGTACATTCATGAACACGTCTGTTGGGCAGTCTTGTCTGTCAGCCTAGAGTACTGAGGCCACCCCATATGAAGAAGTCAGGGTAGCCTTTTTGAGATGAGTCACCATGAGAAAGATTCAGCTGACAGTCAGCACCAATGGCCAGCCATGTGAATAGGCTCCCAGCTTACACCATCCATTTTCAGTCAAACTGTCAAAGGACTGGGACCACATAAGGGACCTTAAGGGAGACCCACAGAAGAACCATCCAGCTGAGCTCAGCCTGAAATTTGTGACCCAAGAGTGATGCACAAATAAAATGGTGCTTGTCTTTAGCTACTAAGTGTTGGGAGTGTTTGTTACCCAGCAATAGATAATGGATATGGGTCCTTAACTAACAAATAGATTACCTCATGCAAATGTGGAAACTCCCACTCCTATATTTATAATTAATTCCAACGTGGAAGAGAAGCTCACTATTGATTCTGTGGGGCTAAAACTGATGAGAAGGTAGTAGAAAGCCAGTGAGCAAGTGGTGGCTGGTTTGAGCTAAAGTGCCTCCTCAGGGAAGCATACTCTTCCTAAATTGCTGCATTGTGGATCTGAACCAAGGCGAGCTTGGGTTTCTGAGGGGAGTTCCCTTACAGTAGGGGAAGTTACACACAGTGAAATAGACTTACAGTCACTTGCTGCTGAATGATGGGGATACATTCTGAGAAATGCATCACTGGGCAGTGTTGTTGTGCAAACATCCTAGAGTGCACTTACACAAACCTAGATGGTCTAGCCTACTACACACCTAGGCTGTATGGTGTAGCCTGTTGATCCTATGCTACAAACCTGTACAGCATGTTCCTATACTGAATACAGTACGCAATTGTAACACAAATCACTAGGCAACAGGAATTTTTCAGCTCCATTATCATCCTGTGGGACCATCGTTTTATATGCTGTCCATCATTGGCCATACGTTCTGTGGCAGTGCATGACTGTATCTGTTTTAGATAGGATTTCCTTTGTTTGTAACTTTGTTACCAGGAAGGGGGACCCGATTCAGACCCCAAGAGAGGGTTCTTGGATCTCGTGCAAGAAAGAATTGGAGGTGAGTCCATAAAGTGAAAACAAGTTGATTACAAAAGTAAAGAAATAAAAGAATGGCTACTCCACAGGCAGAGCAGCCCCAAAGGCTACTGGTTGTCCATTTTTATCATTATTTCTTGATTTTATGCTGAACAAGGGGTGGATTATTCATGAGTTTTCTGGGAAAGGGGTGGGCAATTCCGGGAACTCAGGGTTCCTCCCCTTTTAGACCATATAGAGTAATATCTTGACATCGTCATGGCCTCTGTAAACTGTTACGGCGCTCGCGAGAGTGCCTTTCAGCATTTTAATGTATTATAATTAGCATATAGTGAGCAGTGGAGACAACCAGAGGTCACTCTTGTTACCATCTTGGTTTTGGTGGGATTTGGCTGGCTTCTTTACCGCATGCTGTTTTATCAGCAAGGCCTTTATGACCTGTATCTTGTGCCGACCTCCTATCTCATCCTGTGTCTTAGAATGCCTAACCTCCTGGGAATGCAGCCCAGTAGGTCTCAGCCTGATTTTACCCAGCCCGTATTCAAGATGGAGTTGCTCTGGTTCAAATGCCTCTGACCACTTGAATTTGATACAGTAAAATGCCTTTGCTGCATAATCTATGGTGGTTTCCCAGATATTACAGTCTCATTGGATTTTCAAACAATGAGCACTAACCATGTACATAGTCAAGCACTAACCATGTACATAGTCAAGGCTTGTGTGAAGACTGAAGGCATTACATTATATCTTTGCATATCACATTTTGACTTTTGCTAGAAAGGGCCAATCTGAATTATAATTGAGATTTTTAAACATTTTTGTTTGGGGGTAATTGATCTTCTTTCATTAATCTTCTAGCTTGCATTCTTCATTCTCCTAGAAGTTAAAAGCATATATAATCTAAGGAAGATTCAGTCTGTCTGTTTTTGATTTATTTTATAATAACTCACTGAGTATTTTTTATATGTACGAGAAGTATTCTGAGACTACTTAATATACTATTTTGATCTTTCTTCTTTTAAAGC
>NW_026652282.1:384594-404131 GCF_009828535.3 Hylobates moloch
CTGCTTTTCTAGAAGCTGGTGTGCGTGGCTCACAAATCTTCATTGACCCATCTCTAAGCTGTCATCTCTAAGCTCTCATCAAGTCAGTTATTCCATGGCATTTGGAGCAGAAACTGGCATTTGATAACTGAAGTCCATTCTCTCACTCGCTTACTTTTTTTTTTTTTTTAGACAGAGTTTCACTCTCATCGCCCAGGCTGAAGTGCAGTGGCACAATCTTGGCTCTCTGCAAGCTCTGTCTCCTGGGCTCAAGTGATTCTCCTGCCTCAGCCTCCCAAGTAGCTGGGACTACAGGTACCTGCCACCACGCCCAGCTAACTTTTTTTGTATTTTTTGTACAGACAGGGTTTTGCCATGTTGCCCAGGCTGGTCTTGAACTCCTGGCCTCAAGTGATCCTCCTGCTTCAGCCTCCCAAAGTGTTGGGATTACAAGCATGAACCACTGAGCCTGCCCCGAAGTCCTTTCTCAAGTGAATTCAAATTTGTTTTGGGGTGGTAATGTTTCAAACTTAACAAGCAAACTATAGTTGCTAGCCTCTCATTCAGCTAGCACAGTTGATGACTCATAAGGAGGTGGAAAGAGGTGTTGCTAGTAAGCATGTTCTGGGTGGTCCTCTGGGTGCACATGCGCAGTAGCTGTACATGCTTGTTCATGCATTGCAGGTCTCGTTAGCATCTTATATCTCCACGCACAGGTGTGCTTTTTACTGTTAAAATGAGCAAAGGGTCAGTTTGAGGACTGGTAACATCAAAATGCTCATGCTGTCGATAAGGGAAAGTTCCTACTGAAGAGTTGTTTTGCTTGAATGACTTCAATGACAATGCAAATGCTGAAGCTTACTATGTTGACTGTCCGGTCATGGTCACCATGGTTGCTGCACACAGAGAACACACTCATTTCCTTGACTACCTATCCTGCCTCAGCACTGCTGAAAAGAAATACCTGAGACTAGATAATTTATGAAGAAAAGAGATTGAATTGGCTCATAGTTCTGCAGGCTGCACAGGAAACATGGCAGCTTCTGCTTCTGGGGAGGCCTCAGGAACTGACAATCATGGTGGAAGGTGAAGGGGGAGCAGGCATCTTACTGACTGGAGCAGGAGGAAGAGGGAAGGCAGGGGGAGGTGCTACACACTTCCGAACAAGCAAAAGATTTCGTGATCACTCACTCACTATGATGAGAACAGAACCGAGCAGAGGGTGTTAAACCATTCTTGAAGGACCCACCCCTGTGATCCAATCACCTCTCTCCAGACCCCACCTCCAAAACTGGATAATACAATTTGACATGAGATTTGGTGGGAACACAGATCCAAACCCTATCACTGACTGTCCTTGAGTGCCTTTCTGATTTGTCCTAAGAAGCTCATTTTATTTCCCTGACCTGGGTAAAGTGGCGTCCGGTTGGTGGTGCCCATCTCATATCAGCCAGGGACAAAGCAACCCCTTGTTCCTCCCAGCTTGGCTTTTCATCTGTGCCTATGCCTGGTTCATGCCTTGGACACATTTAAAAAAAAAAAGTAAAGCTCATTTTAAGAGATAACAGCATGGCAGAGAAAGGGGTAAATAAATGGGGAATTGGACCACCTATGTAGAATAACCAGCATAGACTTGTGTAAAAAATTAGAGTTTGCATGAGACAATCAATCATGAAGCCACACACACACATATGTCCCCCACAAGTGAGGATGACACATGAAAAAGTGACTCTTCCAAATCCTTAGGGAAAAATATGATTCAGAATCCCTCTTCAGAAGTCACTGGTTTTTATTGTGGAGTTGTAAAAGGTCAGTCTGTGCTCTGGAAAATCCTGACGTGAGAAGGACTTGTGTTCAGTTTCCCGTTAACCCCTTTTTGGAGTCTGCCTTCTCCTTTAGCAGATAAACTCCTGTTAATTCCAGGCTCTCTGCTGCAGTGAGGGGTTTGTCTTTCTTGGAAGTAAATCAGCAGGATTTTCTAACCTGACAACCCATTTGCTGACAGTGCACTAATTTATTATTCTTACTCAAGTGTTAATGGCTACTTAATTATGGCAACAGGCAAACAGCACTGGCATTTTACCAGACCTAATGTCGTAATAGTAGAACACCTACTGAGTGGGAATTTTCATTACACCCAGAAGAGCAAGGGGACGCTATTTTATCTACAAGCTGGCTGTGAGAAGAAACTAATTTGCTCTTTTGCAAACAGCATTTGTATCTACTCTCTCCCTTTTTTTCCCACTCCAAATTGTTCTCTCCTGGTTTCCCACTCTCTGTCAAATTATCTGATATTAACACCCTTTCCTCCCCTCCCCTCCTCTCCTCTCTTTTCTTTTCCTTTCCTTTTGATAGGATTTTGCTCTGTCACCCAGGCTGGAGTGCAGTGGCACAATCATAGCTCACTGCAGCCTCCAACTCCTGGATATATATATTACATATATGACAGTCATTCCTTAAAGTTATAATGAGTCTGACCTATACTAATGTACCATTTTTTATTTTATATACCATATTTTTACTGTATATTTTAATGTTTGGATGAGTTTAGATACAGAAATATTTACCATTGTGTTAACAATTGTCTGCAGCATTCAGTACAGTAACCTGCTATATAGGTCTGTGGCTCAGGAGCCACAGGCTAGACCATATAGCCTAGGTGTGTAGTAGGCTAGACCATCCGGGCTTGTGAAAGTGCATTCTGTGATGTTCACACAATGAGGAAATCACCTAAGGACATGGTTTTCAGAATGTATCTCTGTTGTTAAGTTGTTAAGTGACACATGACTGTAGCCTTTGCCACTCCTATGGTCTGAATGTTCATGTATTCTCCAAATTTATCCTAACTCCCAAGGTTATAGTATTAGAAACTGGGGCTTTGGGGAGGTGATAAGGTCATGGGGGTGGAGCCCCATAAATGAAATCAGTGCCCTTATGAAAGGGACCCCAGAGAGCTCCCTCGCCCCTTCCACCATGTGAGAACACAGCAAGAAGTTGCTGTCTACATACCACGAAGGAAGTCCACACCAGACACTAAATCTGCCATGTCTTGATCTTGGACTTCCAGAGTCCAGAACTGTGAGCAATAAATGTCTGCTGTTTATAAGCCACTCAGTATACTGTGTTTTGTTATGGAAGCCCAAGCTGACCAAGACAGTTACAGACTGAGATCTGAGAAATCTCATGGTTTTGGGCATGAAAAAAAAATTAGAGACAGGACCGGTGGAGGTTTTTTCTTGGAATTTAGTCTTTAATTTGAGTTCCGTTCCAGAGGCCATTTCTTACTGTGATTGGAAATGTCTGAGTAGCCTGTGTTCTCTTTCTTTGTATTCCTGCTCTGATCTTATCTTCTAGTCTCCAGCCAGGACGTTTAATCTTGACAAGCACCGACAGAAATGAAGAATGTGACCATTTCCTCCAGGGTAACCGTGTGTTTTAAGTTCTCTGAAAAAAACTAGCATGCACAATTTTATACATTCTTATTTTTTAAATAAAACCATCTACTTTCAAAGAATAACATGCTATGGATGGAGAAGTCTCTTTAGTGCATGGTCTGACTTTTGTTTATTGTAATTTGGTGATTTGATGATAATCAGAGAGGAATCAGCATTGATATACCTGCTGGGGACATTAAAATGGGATTGAGACAGTTAATTCCCAACTGGGGAACAATGATGCAATGTGTGAGAACCATGCCTGTCTACAACAGCTCTTGGGCTTAGGAAAATCTGCACATAATTTCTTGTAGAAAGGGCTGCCTAAGGGCGGCAGGCTGTTGAGGTCTGCAGTTTGTCTGGTCTTCTTCTGACAGTTTATAACAGATTTTTTCTTAGCATATACTGCTTGCACACCCGCATTTGGGTAGGCAGATGTCTGCAGGTGGAAGGTGACATTTTGCTTAAAGGATACTGTGCAAACAGTGCCTCATCTTGCATACAGCCAGGAAATATATATCTGTAACTGTGACCACATGTGTATGTTATTTAGTGATGTCATGAAAGAGTTGCTTATGCTGTAGTCAGAAAAAAAGGGGTGAGGTTAACGGGCTTGGGGAATTTTAATCTTGGACAGCCTAACACTTTGGTGAACATAAAGGCAGTCTGGATAACCCATTGAGACTATATATTTTTTGTTGCAGAAAAGCAACTATATGCTTGAAATACACATCTTTGTTACACATATGGAGAATGTGAAGGCTTTCTTTCTTCCCAAGCATGTACAGCTAAGGCTACGTTTTCTAAATCCCAGACAAATTGAGTGCAAAGAAACTCCAATAGTAAGAAAATACCACTAAAGGAACAAGACACGTCCTCTACAGCATATGCTATGTTCTTCTTCTGCTTAGTCTTGTTAAAGCAAATAATTGTAATTCACAGGTGGATAGTCTTGAAGGTATCTTCTTTGTTTATAGACTGAGGTTTACAGAAACTAAACAAATGTAAACATTATTGTTGTCTACAAACAAAATCAAAGATGATAAATTCAGATTAACTGTAATTATCTGGATGTTTTATGCAAAAATGTCTTTCTTTTGAAACAACCCAACATCAGAAAGCAAAGCATGAACTATAATTAGATTATCTCAGTATAGACCTAGTTTCCCATTTTACTGGCACTGTACTAAGTTGTTTAATAGGTGAATTACTCATAATATGCTGGGTTTGATTTTTATCTTTTCAGGATAGAATTATAATGACTTTTTAAATTTTTATTTTTATTTTATTTTATTTTTTGAGATGAGGTCTCGCTATGTTGCCCAGGCTGGTCTTGAACTCCTGGGCTCAAGCAATCCTCCCACCTTGGCATCCCAAAGTGCTGGGATTACTGGTGTGAGCCACCATGCCCAGCCTACAATGATTTTTTTAAAGTCCATCAAATTGTATTTGCATTCTTTTGTTCCCCTCAAAGTATTAGATGGAATATTGCACAATACATCTAACTTTTTAAAAGAAGTCATTTAAAACTCAATAGTACAAATCTGACAGTGTTTGAGCTGGCTCAAGGTTTTGCATTAAATAGAAAACAGCCCGATGCACACTCCAAACATCTTACATTAGGGTTTCAAGGGATAGAAGCAAGAGTTGACCCAACTGTGTTTGAAAATTTCCAGAATCTCTTATCGCAAAGGTATGCCGCTTTGATGTTTTGACAGTTCTGATGGCGAGATGCTTTCTAGTAGGTTGATTTATGATTGGGCTGTTCCCTCAGCTCCATCTCCTCAACTCAGGGAGTTTTCCAGGCTTCTCTTAGTTTCTGCCTGCCAGTCACAGCGCGGAAATGCTCTCAAGGCAGTGAGCTGGGCCACCGTAGGTCTCACTTTGTTTTTCTGCTTCTAGAGAATCACTGTCCTTTTTTTTTTCTCTCTTTTGAAAATTTATTTATTTTCCCTTTATTTTTAAAATTAATCTTCTTTTGAGAATCACTGTCCTTAACTGCCTGGTATCCAGTCTTGAAAATTGTTCTCCCTTAAATGATTGACTCTTTAGTTTTTGGTCATTTGAGGCTGGAGGGAAAACTCTATTTTTGTTACTCCATCTTGACCGGAAGCATAAGTATGGTGGCCAGCTTACGCTGGTTTGCTTGTGGTTTTCTTGGTTTTAGCTTGAATGTCCACATCCCAGGCTGTGTTCAGCACTGAACCCCTAAGTTCTGAGTCAACTAGATGGTTGGCCACCCTCGGTGGATGTCCAGATAACATTCTTCCACTCTACTTCCTTGATCTCTCTGGTTTTCTAGTAATGGTAGACAGTCCATGTTACTCTTTCTTTGTTAAACTTATATAAAATGCATGCTATTCCTAATGTCTGAGAGCTAAAGGTGCTGTCTCTATTCAATGGACATCCTTATAAAGTTTATAATTTTTTATGGTTTGTGAACTGAAAAAAATGACACCTAAGAGGTGACCAATTAAGTAACATGAAACTGTGTGTGTGTGTGTGTGTGTGTATACATATTATTATATATCTAAATGACATCAGACAAATCTGGTTCAACTTTCATGTACAAAATTGTGATTTGTTCTTCAGTTGCCATGAACCCCCACATTGAGGATCATGTAAACTGAATGTGCCCAGATGAACCAAGCATGCAACTTGAGAGAAAGCTAACTGAGGAGCAGGGACTGGATTAAGAAGCAGACACCACGTGTCAAGATTCAGGATCCAATCAGATTGAACCCTGCCGTCACCCTATGGCAAGATCCAGTCAGATCATGCCTCGTGGCATCACTTCATTGCAAGGCTCAATTAGATTTTGTCTAATTACCTTGTGCTTATAAAACCTGACCCAAAGCCCAACTCACATAGACATATTGAGCATTACCTCCTGTCTCTTTGCCAGCTGACTCACAATAGAGCTTTTCTTTTGTCAAAAGCCAGTGTCATGGTATTAGTCTCTATGTGCATTGAGCAGCGAGCTCATTGATTGTTTGGTCATCTATAGCTGTGTCTATAGCGATAGATACTCAGCTACAGAAACATCAGGACTGTGTAATGATAGTAATGATGCCAAACATGTGCTATAAGACCATGAGGTCTTTACGGGTTCTCTGATCTCCATAATCCAATATAAAACGTTCTTTTTTGAAGTTGAGCAGAAAGAGGGATGAGCAGAAATCACTTAGTGGGTTGAGGAAAGTAATGCAAAAGGTATTTGGAGAGTAGGAGGAGGAAGTGGGCTGGATAAACACAGTAGGGACTACATGTTGGCCGCTTCCATAGAGACTGTTTCTGAGGTGAATGCACTCATGCCAGGAAACAAAAATAAAGAGATATTTTAGTTTATGAGTGTATCTACTTTCCTAATGTGCAGCTGTTTATTAACATTAATGGATGTCTGGGGTTTTTTTTCACTCCATCCAAATTTAAAGCTTCATAGAATCCTAAACTTAAGTGTTGGAAGCAGCCCTAAACCCAATCACCCCAGTTCTTTCAAGCAGAGTTTTTATCCAGGATTAGAAATCAAAATCCCAGGGAGAACATTATCAAAATTCATGCACTCTATTCTCTTTCAGTAGGTCTGGAGGAGGGGAGAAAATCTTAACTACCTAGTAAAAAAAATTCCCAGATGGATCTTCCTGATGTGTACCCTTAAAGAGTCACCATTATAGGGAAAAAGAGTACCTTAAAATAGTTGCATTTTCCACTTGATCATGCCCAACAATTGTGTGAATGAGAAAATGACATATTTTGCAACTAACCAGCCAAGCTGAAAAGATTTTTTCCTTCTGTATGATCATTAGCAAATTGGGACAATTTAACTCGCATCCTAGCCAATTTCTGCAGAAGCTGGGGCTGCGTATCTTTAGCTGGTTTGCAATGATACAAGCAGCTGTATCTCCACTGGATGGAATGCACTGTCTAACACATGGCATGCAAAACAGGATATGAGAGCATTTTGGCAAGCAAAGGGACTCAGCTTCAAGGAGCTCTGGGGCCTCTCAGCATCCACTCTGCCCCCACTACCTGCTGACAACTCACATCAGTGCCTGGATGTATGGATCTTGCTGAAAAATCAAAACGTAACTGGGAAATAGAAATGCAGAGATTCAATATTGTGCAAGGTAGGAGGAAGGCAGGAAGGAGACTTGCCAATAAGATAAATGTTGAATGAATAACTGTAGATAATCTGCCTATGGTTGGGCTGATAGTGGAAAGTATGAAGGAAGTGTGCTTAGACTGATTCCTCAACCTGAGATTGAAGCAAGCGCATGGTGGGGAGATGCTGGCATTCATGGGCGGAATGGTGTTGGAAACAAGTCAAACACAGAGCAAATTTGTCCCGTCTCTACTTGGGTTCATATCCTTTCCCTTTGCAAACTGAGCTGTGGTTCAGAGGCAGTGGAAGCCATCACCTGGGGCTTCAATTCTTTCCAGACTTACCCTTCTGTGGAACAAGGTTTTGTGTCTAATCCATTGTGGGGAGATTGACCTTAACATTTTTCTTTCTCCCTTTTTCCTTACTTTTTCTCCTCTTCCTCCTTCTCTTTCCTCCTCTTCCTTCATCTCCTGCTTTTTCTCTTTTCCTTCTCCCTTTTCTCCTCCTCCTTATTCTTCAGGGCTTACCCTTTATGTTAATGCCCAAACAATATTATTTGAGTCCAACTTGGACACTGGGGAAAAGTTTATTCCTTATGGGTGCCTTCACTGGTACTTATGATATCAGTACACAGCATCCAAAATATGACATAAGCCTCTATCTTAATTCTCCAAATGCAGTTAAATCTAGGTGGTAACATATACCGCAATCTTAATGTGTTGGCTAATGACAGGCAGAACAAGCGAAAACGAAAAGAAAATGAGAGAACCTTAATTTGGAAACTGCCAATGACAACTTTTACAGTCCATTGCCATAATCCCCACTGGTAGGTCCTTGAAGGCACACTTGATATGATACAATGAACGTGGCATTTTACTTCCGTGGTTTTCCTCACCAAAACCTGTAAGCCCAGTCTGATCATGAAAAAAAAACAAAAAACAAAAAACAAAACAAAAAAACTGACAGATCCTAATTGAGGGATATCCTAGAAAATACTTGCCAAGTGTCTTCAATACTGTCAAGGTCATCAAAAACAAGGAATGTCTAAGAAAATGTCTCATCCAAGAGGAGCATAAAGAGATGTCATAACTAAATGTAATGTAAGATCTTGGAAGATGCTGGAACAGAAAGAGGATATTGGGGAAAACCAAGGAGATCTAAATAAAGTAGAAAATTTAGATGATGATGATGTGATGATCATGATCATGATGGTGATGGTGATGGTGGTGATGGTGATGACGGTGTTAGTGATGATAGTCATGATGATGGTGATGATCATGGTGGTGATTGATGGTGATGGTGATGACGGTGTTGGTGATGATAGTCATGACGATGGTGATGATCATGGTGGTGATGATGATAGTGAAGGTGATGATGATGATGGTGATATAAGCTTCCAATGAGAGATAAAGTTGTTTCTAAGTATAGGTCCGATGTGGCTTAGTAGGTACACAGGAAAGTCTTTTCAGGGAACCTAGCTCTCATTGCTATCTTTGCTATACCAAAGAATGTTATACATGCTCCGTAAACAATATCTACAGGAACTAGCCCTCAGGAAAGTAAAAAAAAAAAAAAAAAAGGCAGCAGAGGGCCAGCCCATTCTTCTCATAGCTCATTGATACACTTGGTCACATGCTGCCACTACCTGCAAGGGAGGCTGGGGAAAGGTATCCCTACAGGGGCAGACATGTGCCCAACAAAAACTTTGGCAGGTGGGGGGACATTCCATGACAAAAAATACAAAGGAGAGAATGGGAGTTCGCAGTGTCTGTCTTAGCCTTCAGAGAGATGATGATTTGAACCAGGAAAACAGCAGAGGGACTAAGGAGAAAGGGAAAGATTGGAGAGGGAAGTTATCCACAGACTTGGTGGAACATTTTGCCAGGTCTGATGTGAGGATGACGATTGGACATGGAAGCTAAAAAGTGTGGCCATGATTTCTCATTTGGATAAACAGATAGTGACTCCTTGAGATATGACATGTAATGGTGGTGCGGTGGGGATGAAGGGAATGCTATGGTTTGAAGGTTTTTCTCCCCTCCAAAATGCATGTGTTGGATACATAACTTCCAATGCAACAGTTTTGGGAGGCGGAGCCTAATGGGAGGTGTTTAGGTCATGAAGGCTCCACCTCATGAGTGCATTAAAGCAGCCATAAGAAGAGCTTGGGTGGGAGTGGGTTCTCCTCTCTCTCTCTTTCTCTGTCTCTCCCCCCAACAAGCCCCCATGTTCCTTTGCCACATGAAGACACAACCTTTCTCCCTTCTGGAAGGCCCAGCATTCAAGGCAGCATTCTGTAGACTCTAGGAGAACAAGTCCTGACCCATGGTACCTTGTTTTTGGATTTCCCAGACTCCAGAACTGTGAGAGAATAAATTTCTTTTCTTCATAAGTTACCCAGTCTGTGGTAATTTGTGATGCAGCATAAAACTGACTAAGATGAGGTGAGGGGCTAATAAATACGAGTTTGAGTTAAATAGAGGCATCCAAGTAAACAAATGCAGTAAATCAATGACAATTTGAGTCTCTCCAGGGAAAGGCTAAAGACCCAGGGAGCCATGTGTGTATGGGAGATATTTAATGGAGCAGGAGTAGATGAGGTCTCAGAGAAAAAGAAAGGGACCAAGTGTAAACTCTTACAAATATGGGTATGTGGAGGAGAGAAAACAATAAAATATAATGATAGATATGGGAAGTATGAGCGCTACCAAGAAGAGGCAAGGGGGACACTGTGGAAACCAGGGGAGGATAGATTTCAGAAGAGAGAGACAAGGCAGAAGCCCAAAGACGATAAACTGAGAATGAGTTCCTGGGTTGGAAATGAGATCTCAACCATGTTTCCAAGGGCAGCCTCACAGAGCAATGAAGATGGCAGGAGCCATAACCCATGGGAGAAAATAAGCGTAGACCGTGGGTGAAGATATTTGGTGGTGACGGGAAGAAGAGAGAGTAGACGATAGCTTTTGGGAAAGAGCAGGTTAAGAGAAAACTTCTTAGTGAAGGCAGGAAAGTCTGAGAACATCTTCCATGTGTTTTTCTTCCTTCTAAAAATGTCTAGCACCATCTGGCATCTTTGATTCATGTAAAGTTGAAAGGAAAGGAGAAGAGAGAGTGAGCAGGAGGAGGAGAACATGAGTGTTAGCCTGGTCAGGTGGTGTCTGTGGTCAAGACATGACCAACGAAGAGGCCAACAGGGAGATTAGAATGGGTGAGCAGAGCAGGGTTTTGGGAGGGAGGAATGAACCCAATACCCTGGAGATAAAGATTCCCCTGAGGATATGAAAATAGCCTTGTATCTAAGATGAATGTGGCTTGCCACGGGTGATGCTACACATTCCATCACAATAACACCATACATATAAGCTGTCTCAGTTCTTATTAGTTATTGCCTCATGTCCCCTGATATAATGAAAAGAGATTCTTATTAATGGTCTTTTATTCTCTTCTCTCTGTTCCCCTTGATATAAATTATGGTTCTGAGTAAACTGTAAGGCTCTCTCTCTCTCTCTCTTTTTTTTGTTTAACTGCACTGAACTCCCAAATCCCATCATTCCACAGGAATCGGATTGATGTCATCTAAACCTCAGCATATGTTTTTTGTTAATGATGGAAAGTTTCTCTCACCATCACCAAGGGAGTTTGCTGAGACCT
The DNA here is from genome assembly GCF_009828535.3 of Hylobates moloch. Classification (NCBI taxonomy): domain Eukaryota; kingdom Metazoa; phylum Chordata; class Mammalia; order Primates; family Hylobatidae; genus Hylobates; species Hylobates moloch. The sequence goes on from NW_026652282.1 coordinate 395,761, forward strand.
AAGGGTGTAAGCTAAACTCTCTTTATCATTTAAAAAACAAAACAAAACAGAATTACCAATGTCATTGGGGGAAACTATCTGGAAATATGAAAAGTGTAGAAAACATTAATACAAAAGGAATTCGTACAGTCTATCTCAAATGCCCCCACGCTATCATATAATTTATTTTTATCAAGCTGTGAAAAGAATCATATGATGTTTCATGGCAGCACCTTGACTGCATACGGATATGCTGAACATGTGTCAATTTTTTTTTTGATGCTAAATTGACAGAATTTGAAAGCTCCAGATGTGAAAAGTTAAAGAAAAGAGTTGATCCCCTTGAGTTTTGTTGGAATTCTCTCGTGTTTATTCATGTTTCTTACATTAGTAAGAGTACTTATCTGCTCGTTTGGGAGAAGCTAGTTATGTCAAAGGTTGCTTGTTACCGATGTTTAAATAGCTGTAAAACATTCTTTCTCTACTTGGAGAGCTGAGATTTGCTTTTTTCCCCCCCCTTATACATTAGTACTTTGGAACCACTTGAATATGAGCTTGTTCAGGAGTCTTTTGCCTCTTGAGTGGGGTCTACTTCAAGCTGGTATGGCGGTCCTCCTGCAAAAGACTCCAAAGGCTCCTCAAGCACAGCCCATGGGTCAGGACCCGGGCTGGCCAGAAAGCCAACAATTCACATGCAGTAAAGGCTCATTCTATCTTCCAGGAGGGGGAAGAACAGAACGAACATGGAAGAGAGGATAACTGATGGGAATTTGGCTACAGTAAAACATAATTTAATTTTCTCTTGGTCAGGCAGCATGGGTGGAGGAGATGCTGGCAGTGGGGTTGGCCCCATTCGGCCCTTCTGACCTCCCAGGACCTGGCTGAGATCTTTGTAAGCTCTAAGGGGAAGATTCCCAAGATCTCTTTCAGTTTTAACACCACTTCTTCATTTTCCAGCAGAGAAACAGCATTACACCGCTGACCACAATGTAACCACACTCCCAGTCTTTCCCAGGGATACTTGGGACAGACATCAATTTAAAAATTCATCGTTCCTGGCAACAATAGACACCAGGAATTACTAGAGCAGGGAGGGAGGGATGGCAGCAAGGGTTGAAAAAGTACTTATTGGGTGCTATGCTCACTACGTGGGTGACAGGATCAGTTGTACCCCAGACCTCAGCATCACTCAATGTACCCAGGACAAAAACCTGCACAAGTCTCCCCTGAATCTGAAATAAAAGTTGAAATTAGTTTTGAAAAATGCATCCTTCCAAAATGGTGACATCTCATTCCCAGCCATAGTCTGAATAATGTTCCCCAAACAGATCAGCTGTTCCTCTCGACACCCTGTGAATGGAACCTCATTTGGAAAAAAGAATTTTTGCAGATGTGTGTAAGGTACAGATCTTGAGATGGGCGGATGATCCCGCCTGTAGGGGGAAACAACTAGATGCTTAATAAATGAGCTGTGGCTTTGTGCACTGAATCTAGAGATCTGACACATTTGCAAGATTATTTTTGGGGGGCTGACCTCACTCATCTGGGCCGGCCTTGGCAGAGGCTGTGGGGGAGATGCTGGTTCCACTCAACTAGATATGCCAGATGGAAAAAAAATAAAAGTACTTTCAACAAACCGAGCAGTGGTGACTCCTAAATTGCCAGACACGGATCCTAATGTGAGGAAGACACAAGGAGACCTGACACACCCACAGAGGAGAAGATGGTGCGAGATGGAGCACAGAGAGAATCCAGAGAGGCTGGCCTTGAGGATCAGAGTGATGATGATGGAGCCGCCAGAAGCTGGAGGAGGTAAGGAAGGATCCTCCCCACAGGCTTTCCAAGGGAGCACAACCATGGAGACACCTTGACTTCAGCTTGGTGGTGTTGATTCAGGACTTCCAACTTCCAGAACTGTGAGAGTATGTACTAGGTTGGTGCAAAAGTCATGGCAGGTTCAATACGCGTGTTGTTGGAAGCCCCTACGTTGGTGGCAATTTGTTACCGCAGTCCTAAGGAATAAATGCATTCCCCTAACAAATGAGTGTCAAAGGAAAGATATTTAAACAAACCAGATCTGGGAGTGGTGGCTCATGCCTGTAAACCCAGCACTTTGGGAAGCCAAGGCAGGAGGATAGCTTGAGCCCAGGAGTTTGAGACCAGCTTAGGCAACATAGTAAGACCCCGTCTCTACAAAAATTAAAAAAATAAAATAGCCGGGTGTGCTGCTGCACACCTGCAGTTCCATCTACTCGGGCGGCTGAGGTGGGAGGATCACTTGAGTCCACGAGGTCGAGGCTACAATGAGCTGGGATTATATCACTGCATTCTAGCCTGGACAACAGAGCGAGACTGTCTCAAAAACAAAAAACCAAAACCCAGATGTTCCACTATATTCAAGGTACTCAGTATCCTGAATACTCATCCCTCATCCTTTTTCTGTTTGTGGAATTGGGCAAGAGCTTTCCTTGTCAGAGCTCACCCTCGCTTGTAAATGCATTTACTCAGTGAAAAGCAGAGAATGGTGGCTGGGTGTGGTGATTCATGCCTGTAATCACAGCATTTTGGGAGGCTGATGCATGTAGATTGCTTTAATTTAGGAGTTCAAGATCAGCCTGGGCAACGTAACAAAACCCTGTCTCTACAAAAAATGCAAATCAATTAGCCAAGCATATGATGGTTTGCGCCTGTAGTCTCAGCTGGTCCGGAGGCTGAGGCGGGAGGATAGCTTGACCCTAGGAGGTCAAAGCTTCAGTGAGCTGAGATCGTGCCACTGCACTCCAGCCTGAGCGACAGAGTAAGATTCTCTCTCTCTCTCTCTCTCTCACACACACACACACACACACACACACACACACACACAGCAGAGAATGAAGACCCGCAGCAGAAGTTGGAGTGCAATCCTTTTCTAACTCACGCTGAGGGTAGAGTGATACAATTACTGAACACCCGCCCCCCTGTCTGATTCCTGAATCATTATTTCCCAGGCAAGCCCTGTCCTTCCAGAACCCCGCCTTTGCCAGGGCTGTGCCTCAGAACGGGAAGGCTCTGACCAATGACAGAGTGAAGTGAGTCACCAGCAGACACTGGAAACAAATGCTCATTCTTTATATCTGGGTCACCGCTTCTCGGTTTGTTGAAAGTACTTTTATTTTTTTCCATCTGGCATATCTATGTGAGCAGAACCAGCATCTAACCACAGCCTCTGCCAAGGCCAGCACGGATGAGTGAGGTCAGCTTCAAAAATAATTTTCCAAACGTGTCGGATCTCCAGATGCAGTGCACAAAGCTAGAACTCATTGATTTATAACATAGTTGTTTCCCCCATAAGCAAACAAAGAGAACAAAATCATTAGCTCGAGGCAAATGAGAGCCCCAAAGAAAGAGTGCCTATTTCCAGGGAAGGCAGTGGAGAAGTTTCCTCTCTCACAGAGGCTGGGGGTTTCTCTCAACTGCATCATTACTCTCGAGAAATTATTTGGAATCGGAGGGTTGTGAGTTCTTTTTAACTCAGGATTCTAGTGAATTGAGAAATTTAAAAGGATTAGGTTATTTAGAATTTGGCTTATGACACTTAAATACACAAAGTACAATTGTAATTCAATACAAATTGCTAACATCTAACTGTTTCTCTACACACAAACCTCAACTGTGTGGATGTGAGTATAAGTATAAATTCATATCATATGTAATAGCTATTAGATTTATTAGTTTAGCTATCATTGTCTATCTCGTATCTATCTCTATCTCTTCCATTTTTATCCATCTATCATCTATCTACTCATCCATCTATCAAGCTTTCTATGTAACTACTTCCCTACCTATTCAACTCTCATGTCTCTCTGTATACATCTATGTATCTATTTATTATCTATCCATTTATCTCATCTTATCCATTTATCTGTTATCTTATGTGTCTATCATCTGTCTCATCTATCGTCTCTCTATTCATCTACATCCATCTGTCATCTCTCTATTCATCTACATCCATCTATCATCTGTCTATCATCATCTATGTCTTCTGTCTTTATCAATCCATCGCTTATCTATCTACTCATCCATCTATCATCTACCTACTTTCCTACCTATCAAAATCTCATCTCTATCATCTACCTACCTATCCATCTATTATCTATCTATCATCTATCAATTATCTATCTAATCTATCTGTCCATCATCTATCTATCTCTTCATTCATCCATTGAGCATATTAGCGAAGAAAGTTCAAATATTCTGCTCTTATCATTTTTCATATGAAAACCACATGAGAGTTGCTTCAGGAAGAAGCTATAGCTATAACAGATGGTGCAGAGACATAGCATCTTCTGTTTCTTTCATTACAGATGTGCTATTTCCAAATCATGGTTACGTTATACCCAGCTAGAGTCACCATTGCACATATTTACTATTAAATTGTATTCAAATTTGTTATTGTTCTATACACTATCTCACAGTAACTCAGAATGATCATTATAGGTGTCCATTGCATTGGATACTTAATTCTACTCAACCTTATAATGATTGTGTAGAATGCCTGCAACACACCTTTTAAGCAGATTCTTGGGATTTGTTTAATTGTTCTTTCAGATGAAGGACAGAAGACAAATTTCACCTGCATGAGCTTCCCAATCACAGGAATTTTGAGCGAATGGGAATTTACAGTAGAGTCACCTTCTTGTTAAACCCATTGCAATGAGTCTTTTCATGCTTGCCTCTGTGAGGTTCACCAGTTTTTTGTCGTGGCTAAATTTGACTCTTTATTGAGCTGGTGATGTGGTCATCCAATACGATCTGACATGTACTAAACTGTTCCCGCTCCTTTTAGGAGTTGAGGCCCAAATTAATTGATGTCACCATGGGAAATAGTCCAGGGGTCAGGATCCCTGTTTCCATAGCAGGTAAGAGAGAGGAGGCGAACAATTCTGTACCTTCTCCAACACTCTGAGTATTATAACAACAAACACACCCCAAGAGTATATTCATGTATAGTAGACTCTTGAACAATGTGGGAGTTAGGGGTGCCAAACCCCCCATGCAGTCAAAAATCCACTTGTAGGCTGAGCATGGTGGCTCACGCCTGTAATCCCAGCACTTTGGGAGGCTGAGGCGGGTGGATCACCTGAGGTCAGAAGTTCAAGACCAGCCTGGCCAACATAGTGAAACCATGTCTCTACTAAAAATACAAAAATTAGCCAAGCGTGGTGGCATGTGCCTGTAATCCCAGCTACTCGGGAGGCTGACACAGAAGAATCACTTGGACCCGGGAGGCAGAGTTTGCAGTGAGCAGAGATCGAGTCACTGCACTCCAGCCTGGGCAACAAGAGCGAAACTCTGTCTCCAAAAAAAAAAAAAAAATCCACTTGTAACTTTTGACTCTCCCAAAACATAACTAATAATAACCTACTTTTGAGTGGAAGCCTTCCAGATAACATAAACAGTCGATTAGCACATATTTTATACGTCATGTGTATTAAATACTGTATTCTTACAATAAAGCAAGCTAAAGAAAAGAAAATGTCATTAAGAAAACAATAAGGAACAGAAAATACATTTACTATTCATTGAGTGGAAGTGGATCATCATAAAAATGTGCATCCTCATTGTCTTCACGTTGAGGAGGTTGAGGAGGAAGAGAATGGTTGGTATTGCTGACTTGGTGGTGCCAGAGGTGGAACAGAATCCAATCCCCTTCTAAGTGGACCACATAGTTCAAACCCGTGTTGTTCAAAGGTCAACCATACTATAATTAAGTGATGAATCAATGGACAGTGGTTCCTACAATGAAGCCATTGTCCTAACAGTGGCTTATGATAAAATTTTGAGAATACATATAATTATTTTTGGCAGATGGTCACCAAGATGGAATGAGTGTATGCACAGGAAATCCACACAGAGGTTCTGGCTATTTTAAGTTATCATTTACATAAAATGGATCCTCATTCTTCACAAAGAGATTGCATTGCTCAATCCATGTTCTTTGTGATAGAAATATTTCTGTGGTTGGGACCAGTGACTTCTATGTTTTCCTTGGACACACTTCTTATTATAAAATGATCTAACTATATTGCCCAAGGGAGCGGAAGATTGCAGATTTGGGGTGTGTGTGTGTGTGTGTGTGTGTGTGTGTGTGTGTGTGTGTGTGTGTATAGGAGATGGAAATACAAAGATAGAGATAGAGAACAGAGAAACAGAAAAAAATAGATAGATGATACACACATGATAGAAAGATGATAGAGAGATAATAGGTGATAGGTAGACAGATAGATGATAGATGATAGAAAGATAGATAGAAACATGATAGATGATGGATAGAAACACAGAAATACAGAGATAGATAGATAGAAATACAGATAGATATAGGTAGAAATACAGATAGATATAGGTAGAAATACAGATATAGATAGATAGATAGTAGATAGATAGAAATACAGATAGATATAGGTAGAAATACAGATATAGATAGATAGATAGATAGACAGAAATACAGATAGATATAGGTAGAAATACAGATACAGATAGATAGATAGATAGATAGATAGATAGATAGATAGATAGATAGATAGATGATAGGAGTGGAGAGGACTTTCATTTTCAAGAAACATATTAGCTGCACTGAGGGAAGCCCAGCAGCCATTCTGCCATGAACCTTCCTTTGCAGGGTTGTAACCACGCTCTTCTCATCATCGATCATTAGGGTTTATGCACGTGCCCTTAAACAACCGCAGAAAAATGCGGGTTGTCCATGCTTCTGCCAGATGATATGATCCTAAAATGCAGCTACTTGAGAGACATGCTATTGGAGGAGCATGTTTTGAAGGACTCATCGTCCTGGATAGCATAGATTTTATTTTCAGTAAAATAAAATCTGGCCCATCCAAAAGCTGAGTTCTTAGACCACTTCTGTTGTAGTTCTCCACAGAATTGCTACTGCTGAGCAGTACCTTCTTACTGTGCACTGAGCTCTAAAATTAGAATATTTGTAACAGATTGCACTTTTAATTTGTGATCCTGTCTTTACTGTGGGGGTACTGTTGAAGACGTTTTTGACATGAATGACTCAGATATGACTGGAAAAGCTTTGCTTAATTTCTTACCAAAGAAATGTATTAATCATACACAGAAGATGTCTCACTTTTTTCCTTTGGCTTCCAGGAAGCTCGTCGCTATGTGATTTGTGATTATTACTAATTTTATTTTATTTTTTAATTTTAATTAATTAATTATTTATTTTTTTGAGATGGAGTCTTCCCTTGTCGCCCAGGCTGGAGTGCAGTGGCATGATCTTGGCTCACTGCAACCTCTGCCTCCCAGGTTCAAGCAATTCGCCTGCCTTAGCCTCCCAAGTAGCTGGGATTACAGGCACCCCCCACCATGCCCAGCTATTATTTCATAGCACTTTCTAGGTTCATCCCTAGCAGCTTATTTTGTGTGAGTTTTGGATCCTGAGGACAGTGAGCATGTCCTCTTGGTGCTGTTGCTGCTGCAAATAAAAGCACAATAGATCTTCGTTAAATAGTAATAGGAAAATGCATTCTGTCTTTCCGCCTGTGCCCAATAAGATAGGTCAATTCCATCCGGAGCTTAATAACAACAGCCTTTCGACATTACATCCAATAAAAATTTTGATTTTGTGTTTTGAAGTCACCATTATTGATAAATATTTCATTATTGATTATATGGTGTATTATATATAATTATTTGTATATGTATGTTATATATAATAAATTGCTATTGAAATTTAATGTTATCTATAAATAATATGTAATATTTTAAATGTATAAAATGTAATATATGATATAAATACTATAAAATAGTATAAATAATAATAAAATAAATAATATATAAAATGTATTACATAAAATGTTATGTATGATATAAAACATATTTATAAAATGTAACTATATATTATATATAATTTACATCATTTTATATAATATATAACTATATTATCTATTACATAATTTATAATACTATATATTATGTAATATATGACACCTTATACTATATAATATATGACATATCATATATTATATAATGTATATGATATATTACATATAACATATTTAATTATAATATAATATACTACATAGTATATAACATAAATTGCATAGTATATAATGTATATAGCATACATAGACATAACACCATATGTTATATGATACATAACACCTTATACTATATATGACATATACATTATATTATGTATATGATATATATTACATATAACATATTTAATTATAACATCATATATTACATAGTATATAATATATTACATTGAATATAATATATATTACATAGTATATTATATATAACATACATAGACATACAATGGTATATTATGTATGTATCATATAGTTATATATTACATATTATTAGGTTGGTGCAAAAGTAA
>NW_026652282.1:408783-433801 GCF_009828535.3 Hylobates moloch
AACAATATGTAATTTGTGTTTTATTATAATATATAATATTTGAAATACTATATATTACATATACTTTTTAAGTATTATATATTATAATAATATTTAAGATATTACATTATAATATATTATATATAACATACCTATTATACATAATATATAATTTATACCTCCAGATCCAAAGTATATTCAATTTGACTAACACTTACAAGGCACCTTCAGCATTCAAGGTATTCTGAGGCAATTTCCTGCCATTTTGATTGGTGAATTTTTGGCGATCATTCGTTGATTCTCAATGGTGTCCCTGCTTCTAATCTTTTCCTGTCTAGAGGACCCCAAACCACAGGCCAACTTCTGTCTGAGCAGCTCATCTCTGCTCACGCCTCTCTCATGCTCAAAATCCTTCAAATCCTTCCAGCTATCCCAGGAAGAGGAAAAGCCAGACTCCTTTGCCTCATTCTCAGCGCATCCCCTCATCAGCCATTTTCTCGTGTTTCAGCCTATTTGCACTGTAACATATCAGGAGAGTTAAGTTTGGGGCTGGAAGAAAACCCTTCATGTTCTGGTGTCCTTTGCCCAGAATTCCATCTGCCCAGGCTACTTCTGAGCAAAGCAATGCTTATGACCCCAGAGAAGCCCTTCCTTCCCGTGGACGCTCCCACCCTTTGGAGCTCATGGTGAGCTTAGGACCAAATGCTTTGCAGAATAGTGACGCATGAAATACATAAAAAAAAACCCTGTGAAATTGGATGGTGTGCAAATTAAACATCAGGCGCCCCACAAACCCTAGCCAAAATCGAGCTTGACTTCTTGCACAGGGAGTTGCAGGTTTAAGGACCATACCAGATACTTGAAGAAACTGAGATTTTTTTTGAGAAGCTTGCTTGCATTTACCTTTTTTCTATTATTGATACATACTATTTTACATATCTATGGGGTACATGTGTCAGTTTGTTGCTTGCATAGAATGTGTAGTGATCAGGCCAGATGTATTTGGAATATCTGTCACCTTGAGAATTAATCATTTTTATGTGTTGGGAACATTTCAAGTCTTCTCTTCTAGCTATTTTAAAATACACAATACATTATCGCTAACTATAGGCACCTTACCTTGCTATCAAATATTAGAACTTATGTCTTTTATGCAACTGTATAAAATTAGGATTTGATGACCATCTATAATATATGCCAGCAACAGAATATCAGGCTGATGCTTTTACATCTCTGCCCTATAGGGTCTTTTGATGTACATTGGGAACAATAATCTTTATATTACAGAGATTTGGGGAGACAGATTAGAGATGATATATGTTAAAACAGGGGTCCCCATGTGGCCCGTCAGGAACTGGGCTGCACAGCAGGAGGTGAGTAGCGGGTGGGCGAGCAAAGCTTCATCTGTATTGACAGCTGCTCCCCATCACTCACTTTACCTCCTGAGCTCCACCTCCTGGCAGATCAGCGGTGGTATTAGATTCTCACAGGAGCGTGAACCCTTTTGTGAATTGCACCTGCGAGGGATCTAGGTTGACGCTCCTTATGAGAATCGAATGCCTGATGATCTGTCACTGTCTCCCATCCCCCCCCCCCCCCAGATGGGACTGTCTAGCTGCAGGAAAACAAGCTCAGGGCTCCCACTGATTCTACATAATGGCGAGTTGTAAAATTATTTCATTGTATATTACAACGTAATAATAATAGAAATACAGTGCACAATGAATGCAATGTGCTTGAATCATCCTGAAACCATCCTGCTCCCAACCCCAGCCATGGAAAAGTTGTCTTCCACGAAACCTGTCCCTGGTGCCAAAAAGGTTGGGGACTGCTGCGTTTAAACACTGTTTGCTTTACTCAGCAAACTATCCTGGAGTTTTCTGTGATATCAGCGTGACCACGGAGAAGGCTCTCAATAAATGCACCAATTATGTTTTTGATGAAAATGAACGTATTTTTCTTGGATTTCCTAGAAGCACCATTCTAACTCTGGGAAGACACTCCCATAATACCAAGAAGAAAGACAAGCCAAAGATTGCATACTGAAATTATTTTAACCGCTTAAGTTTCTCTTATACGGGCCACTCTTTTGCAAACACCCATTAGAAGAGAAAACAAACAGCACATTTGAGGCCTCATTCTTGTCATCCTCCTCTTCAGTTTCCTTTATCCTCCTAATTCACAAATGTAGCCACTTGGATGTGGCAGCTTCCTATTGCAATTTCTTGTTTTTTTTTTTTTTTTTGAGACAGAGTCTCGTTCTGTCACCCAGGCTGGAGTGTAGTGGCACGATCTCAGCTCACTGCAACCTCTGCCTCCTGGGTTCAAGTGATTCTTGTGCTTCAGCCTCCCGAGTTGCTGGGATTATAGGCGCGTATGACTACACCTGGACATTTTTTGTATTTTTAGTAGAGACGGGGTTTCGCCATGTTGGCCAGGCTGGTCTTGAACCCCTGACCTCAAGTGATCCACCCGCCTCAGCTTCCCAAAGTGCTGGGATTACAGCCGTGAGCCACTGTGCCCAGCCGCAATTTCTTGGATTACAGTTGGAGTTTCTTCTTCTTCTTTTTTTTTCCATCTAAGAGAATTGTGTGAATAAAAGAAGAATTAAAATAAGAACATGATGTACTTGAGGGTGCTTTTCAGATTATTATAACTGAATTTGGTTTTACTGTTGTAAAAACTATTATTACATTGAAAATCTAAAATGAACTTTCAGGGTTTAGTGGTTAAGACCAGTTTTATAGTTTAGGTAAAGAACTTTATTGGTGAGACTCTACTCATAGTTATTACCCTGAGAAAAATAGACACGAGAGATGGGAATGCATTTTTATGAAATAGGGTCCTACCATTTTAAAGGAAGGTGATTTACCCTGAGATATGGGAGAGAAAATAACGCTTGCTGTGTTGGTTTGCTAGGGCTGCGTAATCAGGTCCCCCAGAATGCTCGGCTTAAACAACAGACATTGATTCTCCCATGGTCCTGGAGGCTGGGAGTCTGAGATCCAGGTGTGGGCAGGGCTGGCTCCTCCTGAGGCCTCTCTCTTTGGCTTGGAGGTGCCGTCTTCTCCCTGTGTCCTCACAGGGTCATCCCTCTGTGTGTGTCTGTGTCCTTATCCCCTCTTCTTATGAGGTGTCTTAGTCCATTTCAGGCTGCTATCACAGAACACCACAGACTGGGAGGCTTATAAACAACAGACAATGATTCTCCCACAGTCCTGGAGGCTGGAAGTCTGAGATCCAGGTGTGGGCAGGGCTGGTTCGTCCTGAGGCCTCTCTCCTTGGCTTGTAGATGCCGTCTTCTCCCTGTGTCCTCACGTGATCAAACCTCTGTGTGTGTCTGTGTCCTGATACAATTGGAAAACAAAAATGTTTTAAAAAGAAATACCAAATGTCTGCAGAAAATACTGAAATACTAATTCAATAAAAATGGTAAAATGAAAAATAAAATGGTTGCTTGTAGTTCTTAATGAAATACTATTTGCAATAAAAAATATATTTGAATAATATGAAATTCAGTGATTTCCTTGATTCTCAGCTTCCGGTACTGATTAAAAGAAGCCCCTGGGGTCTCCAGAAGAAGCCTGGAGTTCAGATAATTTGCAATTACTAAACAAGCATAAGATTAGGCAGACAAGAGCTTGGATTTCCTGGTGGAAATTAGGTCTTAGTTACGGTAGATCCTGCACTGCGTTTCTGTCTGCATGAATATATACTTATTCATAATGATGCCTCTTTAAACAATCTCCAGAGTATCATAAAAATGCATTATGCAGAAAATACATTTTGAGTGAAATTTCATTATTTTTTGATTTGTAATCAAATGCAAATTTCCTAGTATTTCCCAGGACACATTGACATAATCTCATTTGTGATGGAAAAAATGCTTATCTAAGTATATTAAAACATGAACATTCGTCAGGGGATCCAAGTACAAACTTTATCACTCCTATCTTCTTGTTTAAAATCTAAATAAGCTAACACATGAAATGGAACAAATTGGAAAGTCTTCATGAATTGTTCCTTAAAAATATTTATTTATTTATTTTTTGAGACAGTCTCACTCTGCCAGCCAGGCTGGAGTGCAGTGGTGCAATCACAGCTCACTGTAGCCTCAACCTCCTGGGCTCAAGTGATCCTCCTGCCTCAGCCTCCCAGGTAGATGGGACCACAGTCATGAGCCACCATGCCCAACTAATTTTTTAATTTTTTATAGAGACAGGTAGGGGTGATAATCTTCCCCTGGAGTTCGGCCACCCCGCAGCCAGACTCTTCTCTGACCTCCCGGGCCGAACTCCCCTCGGTGTCCAGATGTGCCCCCGCCTTCTCTCTTTCTCTGCCGCATAGTTCCGCCATCGCTGGTCTGCTGGTCTGCTCCTCTCGATGTTCAGCCGCTTGTGTGTGTGCCCACTAAGGTCTCAAGTTTGTATGGGGCACAGAATGGGGAGCATGGTGGGCCAGAGTGATCTTGGGAAATGCAACATTTGGGCATGAAAACAGGGGTGCCTATTCTCACTTAGGTCCATAGGCACAGGCCTGAGGGTGGAGCCCTCACCAGGGACCCTGCTCTTCTCCACCCAGTATTTCCCTGTCCCCCGTCCGTATCAATATCAAAAGGGTGGATGGAGTCTGTGAAAAGGATGGTACCCTTAGTTAAATACTCCTCAGCGTAAATAATATGGAAATAAAGTTGGGGATTGCAAATCTTCTGTTATCACCTCTGCTTTTAAACTCAAAGGTGGAAAAGTCAAAAGGTTTTGTATCACTTAGTGGTTTATACAAGAGCCTTCCCACTCTGGACCCAAACTGGCTGTACTGGGTTTATTATTATTAATAATTTCCATCCATCTGTAACCTCAGAATGTGACCTATTTGGAAATAAGGTCTTGCACATGCACACGAATATTCACTGCCACATTATTCACAATCGCAAAGACATGGAATCTACCTAAATGCCCATCAGTAACACACTGGATAAAGAAAATGTGGTACATACACACCATAGAATACTATGCAGCCATCAAAAAGAATGAGATCATGTTTTTGCAGGAACATGGATGGAACTGGAGGCTATTATCCTTAGCCAACTAACACAGGAATGGAAAAACAAATACTGCATATTCATCCTGATAAGTGGGAGCTAAATGATGAGAACACATGGACACATAGAGGAGAACAACAGTGATATGGTTTGGCTGTGTCCCCACCCAAATCTCATCTTGAATTTTAGCTCCCATAATTCCCATGTGTTGTGGGAGGAACCTGGTGGGAGATAATTGAATCATGAGGGCGGTTTCCCCCATACTGTTCTCCTGGTAGTGACTAAGTCTCATGAGATCTGATGGTTTTATAAATGGTTTCCCCTTTCACTTGGCTCCCATTCTCTCTTGTCTGCCGCCATGTAAGATGTGCCTTTCACCTTCTGCCATGATTGTGAGGCCTCCCCAGCCATGTGGAACTGAGTCCATGAAACCTCTTTTTCTTTATAAATTACCCAGTCTCGGGTATGTCTTTATCAGCAGCGTGAAAACGGACTAATACAAACAGACACTGGGGCCTGGAAGGTAGAGGATGGGAGGAGGGGGAGGATCAGGAAAAATAACTAATGGTTACTAGGCTTAATACCAGGGTGACAAAATAATCTGTACAACAAACCCCTGTGACACAAGTTTACCCAAATAACAAACCTGCACATGTACCCCTGAACTTAAAATTAAACAAGAAAAAAAAAAAAGGAAATAAGGACCTGCCAGATATAATGAATTTGCAGTAAGTTGAGGTCTTACTAGACTAGGGTGGACCACAAATCCAATGATAGGTGTCCTTATAAGAAGCGTAGAAAAGACAGACACACAGAGAGGGGAAGTTCTTGGAACTGCACAGGCAGACACTGGAGGATGCCACCCCAAGCAGACAAACACCAGGGATTGCCAACAAACATGCAAACTGAGAAGGAGGCAAAGGATTTTTCCCTTGAGCTTTGAGAGACAGCATGGTTCCACTTTCACCTCACTTTCTGACTTGCATCCCCTCAAACTGAAAGGGAACAAATTTCTGTTGTTGCAAGCCACCTGCTTTGCCGTAACGTGTTATGGTGGCACAGCAAACTCCTAAAGCTCCTTTCACAGAAATTCTCTGCCTGCACTCCCTACCTCCATGGATCTTTGCCAAATATAACACTTTTTTTAGTCCTGACAAACGAGAATCTCATGTGTCCACATTCATCCTGGTCATTCATGAGCTGTGATAGTTTTGCACAGGCTCTTTTCCTCTGCGTGGGAGACCTTGCCTCTCTCTCTCTCTTTTTCTCTCCCTCTCTCCCTCCTACACCCCTGCCCCTAATTCTGGCAAACAATGACCCATTGTTTGAGATCTTGGTTAAAGGCTCACTCTCTGGGGGGCACCTTTCCTGAGTTATCCAGCCCCTACTCTGTACTTCATGACACCTCCTGTGACACCCATGGGTGAATTGTTGGTTTCTGAGGCTGTTTCTCTCGAGACCAGGAACTACATCTTCAGGACGTGTATCCCTAGTAGCAATCACAGTACACATCATATAGTACATTTTCTATCCCTTGTATATGGGGACATAATCCTAGTACCTGTCATATAGTAGATTTTATATGCCTAGTATGTAGGGCTATAATCCTAGTACCCATCACATAGTAGATTTTATATGCCTGGTATATAGGGATATAATCCCAGTACCTGTCATAGAGTGGATTTTCCATCCCTACCATATAGGGATATAATTCTAGTACCCGTGACACAGTCGATTTTCTATCCCCAGTATATAGGGATATAATCCCAGTACCCATCACATAGTCAATTATATGTCCCCAGTATATAGGCATATTATCCCAATCCCTGTCATAGAGTCGATTTTCTATCCCCACCATATAAGGATAGAATCCCAGTACCCATCACACAGTTGATTTTATATCTCTCGCACATAGGGATATAATCACAGTACCTATAACATAGTAGATATTATAACACCCTAGTATTTAGGGATAGAATCCCAGTACCCATCACATAGTCGATTTTCTATCCCTAGTAGATGGGGATACAATCACAGTATCCATCACATAGTAGATACTATATCCTTGGCATATAGGGATATAGTCCTAGTACCTGTCATATAGTAGATTTTCTATTCCTAGCATATAGGGATATAATCTCAGTACCCATCCCAGAGTCTATCTGATATCCCCAGTATATAGGGATATTATCCCAGTACCCATCACATAGTAGACTTTATATCCCTAGTATATAGGAATATAATCCCAGTATCCGTCACATGGTAGACTTTATATCCCTTGTATATAGGAATATAATCACAGTACCCATCACAGAGTTTATTTTAGATCCCTAGTATACAGGAATATAATCCAGGTACCTGTCATATAGTAGATATCATATCCCTAGTATATAGGGATATAATTTTGGCATCCATTATATAGTAGATATTATATCCCTAGTATATAGGATATAATCATGGTACCTGTAATATAGTAGATGTTTCATATAGACTCATTTTTAAAAGAGAGGGGATTTTCAAAAATTAATTTTTTAATTGATAAATAAAAATGGTGTATATTTATGAGGCACAACACGTTTTTGTTTTTGCTTTTATTTGAGATAGGGTCTCTCTCTGTCACCCAGGCTGGAGTGCAGTGGTGTGGTCATAGCTCACTGCAGCCTTGACCTTCTGGGCTCAAGCGGTCCTCCTGCCTCAGCCTTCCCAGTAGCTGGGACTACAGTCCCGCGCCACCATGCCTGGTTAATTTTTTAAATTTATTGTAAAGATGGGAGTCTCACTATATTGCCCAGGCTGGTCTGAACTTCTGGCCTCAAGTGATTCTCCAGCCTGGGACTCCTAAAATGCTGAGATTATAGGTGTGAGCCACCGCATGAACCCAGTAACATCATGATGCTTTGATACGTGTTTCCATTGCAAAATGGCCAAATGACACCAGTTAACATAAACATCACCTCACCAACTTCTCATTTTTTGGTGGAGAGAATATTTAAAATCTACTCTTTTAGCAATTTTTAAGTATGTAATACATTGTTGTTTATTTTAGTCATCATGTGGTATAATAGAAACCCTGAACTTATCCTTCCTCTCATGTAGACTTATTTAATAAGGAAATGTACTCCAGGTGTATTTAATAGAGAAATACACCCCAGAACCATTTTTGACCAAAGAATTATCAATATATTCAACTGTATGGTTTTAAACTTTGTAGAATATCTCCAGATAAAATCTATCTTTGTATTCATTCTTGAATCAGATATAGGAAAACACCATACACAATACAAAAATAGTTGGCTAAATAGCGAGACCTCATCTCTACCAAAAAATACAAAAATGAGCTGGGTGTGGTGGTGCACATCTGTAGTCCCAGCTAGTCAGGAGGCTGAGGTGAGAGGATTGCTTGAGCCTGGGAAGTCGAGGCTGCAGTGAGCCATGATCACACCACTGCATTCCAACCTAAGCTATGGAGCGAGACTTGACCTCCTAAAAACAAACAAACAAAAATCAATGATCTGAAAAGATCTGTGTTTTGTCAGGCTCCAGGCAGATTAGACCTATCTCCTGACCTTTTTTTTCCCTAGGAAGATAAGGCAAGGAAATTAAAAAAAAAATTCAAGGATACTTACAAATGGCAAAGGAGGGATACGGAATAAATGAGTTTTGTCCAATATGTATCTTTCCCCATTAACAGTAAAATAAATCAGTGTTATGTAAAAAACCCAATCTTACCCAATCTACTCTATGGGGCCAAACTTGAAATTCCAAAATTCTGACCTCATTTGTAGTTCTGAACATACGGGAAACTCTTCACGCAGAATCTACCAGGGACAAAATAAAAACACACAAAAAATCATGATGTGATTCACTCAAAAATTGACAATTACCAGTGTTGGCCCCCTTAATCTGTATAAGCAACATGACAGCCCATTTTGCAACATAAATTCTCACCATGCACCAACCTACAAGAGAAAATACTACATCCTGTTAGAAGTACCCCCCACCTACACCCCGCTCCCTGGCCCAA
Source organism: Hylobates moloch (assembly GCF_009828535.3). Taxonomy (NCBI): domain Eukaryota; kingdom Metazoa; phylum Chordata; class Mammalia; order Primates; family Hylobatidae; genus Hylobates; species Hylobates moloch. The sequence continues at coordinate 417,828 of NW_026652282.1, forward strand.
GATGGAGTCTTGCTCTTTGGCTCAGGCTGGAGTGCTGTGGTGCGATCTCGGCTCACTGCAACCTCCACCTCTCGGGTTCAAGCAATTCTCCAGCCTCAGCCTCCTGAGTAGCTGGGATTATAGGCACCCACACAATGCCCAACTAATTTTTGTACTTTTAGTAGAGACTGGGTTTCACCGTCTTGGCCAGGCTGGATTTGAAATAGCTGGTCTTGAACTCCTGACCTTGTGATCTGCCTGCCTGGGTCTCCCAACGTGTTGGGATTACAGGTGTGAGCCACTGCAACTGGCCCTGTTAGAAGTTTTATAGAAAATGGACTGCTGGTGGTGTTTGGTCTGCATGTTGTTCAATTAGGTACCATTGAATAAAGAAGCAGAAAATCAAAGCAACTATTAATAAGAGTTGTAATAATAATATATTGGATTCTTCTTTTTGAAAATGAGACTGGGTCTCTGTCTATCACCCAGGCTGGAGTGCAGTGAACTCTTGCTTCTCCTTGCCTTCTGCCATGATTCTGAGGCCTCCCCAGCCATGTGGAACTGTAAGTCCATTAAACCTCTTTCTTTTGTAAATTGCTCAGTCTTGGGTACGTCTTTATCAGCAGCGTGAAAACGAACTAATATACTTTATTTTAATCTTTCTCTATATATACATATCTCCTGTTGGTTCTGTTTCTCCAGAGAATCCTGACTAATACACAGCCCACACAAGGCAAAACAAGCAATGACACCACATAGTACAACAAAACACTTGAAACCACACCTCGAGATCACCAAGAGAGCAAACCATCCCAGACACCTCATTGGGTGGTTTTGTGTAGATACCACTCAAACAAGGCAAAACATGCCACGGCACAACACAACACAATGCCCAGAACCAACCTGGTTCCAGGACAGAGCTTTTATTTTTATTTTTTTATATTTCCATAGATTTTTGGGGAACAGGTGGTGTTTGGCTACATGAGCAAGTTCTTTAGTGATGATTTGTGAGATTTTGATGCACCCATCCCCAAGCAGTGTACACTGCACCCTATTTGTAGTCTTTTATTGCTCGCTCCCCTTCCAGCCTTCCTCCCAAGTCCCCAAAGTCCATTGTGTCACTCTTATGCCTTCGAATCCTCATAGCTTAGCTCCCACTTATGAGTGAGAATACGACGATTGGTTTTCCATTCCTGAGTTACTTCACTTAGAATAATACAATGTTTGGTTAAACACATACGATGTTTGGTTTTCCATTCCTGAGTTACTTCACTTAGAATAATAGTCTCCAATCTCATCCAGGCCGCTGCAAATGCCGTTAATTCATTCCTTTTTATGGCTGAGTAGTATTTCACTGTATATATATGCCAGAGCTTCTTCATCCACTCATTGATTGATGGGTATTTGGGTTGGTTCCACGATCTTGCAATTGTGAATTGTGCTGCTATAAACATGCGTGTGCAAGTATCCTTTTCGAATAATGAATTTTTTTCCTCTGGGTAGGTACCCAGTAGTGGGATTGCTGGATCAAATCGTAGTTCTACTTTTAGTTCTTTGAGGAATCTCCACACTGTTTTCCATAGTGGTTGTACTAGTTTACATTCCCACCAGCAGTGTTAGAAGTATTCCTGTTCACCACATCTACTGTTTTTTGATTTTTTGATTGTGGCCATCCTTGCAGGAGTGAGATGGTATCGCATTGTGGTTTTGATCTGCATTTCCCTGGTCATTAGTGATGTTGAGCCTTTTTTCATATGTTTGTTGGCCATTTGTATATCTTCTTTTGAGAATTGTCTATTCATGTCCTTAGCCTACTTTTGGGTGGGATTGTTTGTTTTGTTCTTTCTGATTTGTTTGAGTTCGTTATGGATTCTGGATATTAGTCCTTTGTTAGATGTGTAGATTGGGAAGGTTTTCTCCCACTCTGTGGGTTGTCTGTTTATTTTGCTGACTGTTCCTTTTGCCAGGCAAAAGCGCTTTAGTTTAATTAAGTCCCAGATATTTATCTTTGTTTTTATTGCATTTGCTTTTGGGTTCTTGATCATGACATCCTTGCCTAAGCCAATGTCAAGAAGGGTTTTTCCAATGTTATCTTCTAGAATTTTATAGTTTCAGGTCTTAGATTTAATCCCTTGATCCATCTTGAGCTGATTTTTGTATAAGATGAGAGATGAGGATCCAGTTTCATTCTCCTGCATGTGGCTAGCCAATTATCCCAGCACCCTTTGTTGAAAAGGGTGAGGACAAAGTTAATTCACATGATCTCGGTGACAGAGTTGAACCATTTCTGTAATATTTAGCCCACTGCAAAACTGGAGGGTGCCATGTCTGAACATGTCTTTGATTTCCCACATCTGAGCAAAGCCCACTGCACACGTGTATGAGATTTTTCTGGCAGTCCGTTTTTGTACAATATTCTAAATACCTGTGGTTTCTTAACTAGGAGGTCAAGATAAATGACTTTTCTTAAGAAGGGAGTCTAAACCTCAGACGCTGAGCAGAGTTTTTCAGGCTATGACATCAGGTCTCGGACTGACAGCAGCATCATGAGACTGGCGGAGGCTGATAATCCATGCAACTAAAAAAAATTCCTTAACGTTTTATTTTTTTCCCCTGAGATTTTTTTTTTTGCATTCATCACAGCTCAAACAATTCAACAGGTGCTCGTTTTGGAAATGAGCAGGGAAGCTGTCGCTTTTCGCCAGGTGAGGATCTCTGTGGCGAATGCAACTCCCTGGAGGCACAGCTCTGCCGAGGCATTTCTGAGAACCCTGGACATGTTTTCCCACTTGTTCTGGGAGTCTCATTGGTTTTGTCATGCAGCAAGCTCTGTGGGCGGTGGTGCAGGCTGTCTGCATTCTTCACGACAGCCGCCTGGGTTTTGTTTCTATTGCCTAGCAATCCAACAGGACAGCTGCACACTTCATTAATTTGCTTCATCCATCCATATGCCTCCATCTCGCACATTTATGATTCAGAAATGAAAGCAAGTGTGACCTTCGTGTGATGTTTTTCCTTAGGCGTGGTTGTCTTGCGGCCTCTGACATCCTCATGGATTTGGCCTGCTGCTTTCTACCTGGCTGTCTGTTCCCAAGGTGTTGCACACTGACGACAAACCTGACCCAACGAGGCAGACTTCATGCAAAGTCTCCATGAAATTCCAGTCTCTCAGCAGCTCTATGCCACCTAGAACCCTGGGAGAGGCCCAGCTTGTTCCCAGCACTTCCTTCTGCTGGTTCCTCTTGCTGTTTCCTTGCTCCACTTGGAATTTTCAAAGATGCCTAAGTAGATAATGATGTCTGGAAAATGCTGTTTCTCATCCATCCATATTGATTAAGTGGTTTTCAATTTGGAAAATATAAACAACCTCCCTACTCACCCCTCATCCTATTCTTTTCTGAACTTAGGAGAATGATTTTTCCTTTTCTTTTTTTTGAGACAGAGTCTCACTCTGTCACCCAGACTGGAGTGCAGTGGCACAATCTCAGCTCACTGTAGCCTCTGTCTTCTGGGTTCAAGTGATTCTCCTGCCTCAGCCTCCCTAGTAGCTGGGATTACAGGCACGCGCTGCCACGCCTAGCTAATTTTTGTATTTTTAGTAGAGATGGGGTTTCGCCATGTTGACCAGGCTGGTCTCGAGCTCCTGACCTCAGGTGATCCATCCGCCTCAGCCTCCCAAAATGCTGAGATTACAGGCATGAGCTACCGTGTCCAGCCAAGAATAATTTTTTTCAACAAAATTTTATTACCTTTTATTTTTTAAAAATATAGTTTATATTTTAGAGGAGTTCTAGGTTTATAGCAAAATTGAGAGGATGGTACAGAGATTTCACATATAGTCCCTGCTCTCCTACCTCAACCTCCCCCATTATCAATATCCCCACCAGAGTGGTGCATTTATTGTAATGAACCTACATGGACACATCATTATTGATATGGTTTGTCTCTGTGTCCCCACCCAAATCTCATATTGAATTATAATTCCCAGTGTTGGGGGAGGGACCTGGTGGGAGGTGATTGGATCATGGGGGTGGATTTTCCCCTTGCTGTTCTCGTAGTAGTGAGTGAGTTCTCATGAGATCTGTTTGTTTGAAAAATGTATACCTCCTCCTCACTACGGTCTCTCTCTCCTGCTCCTTTATGTGAAGATGTGCCTGTGTCCCCATTCGCCTTCCGCTCTGCCATGATTGTAAGTTTCCTGAGGCCTCCCCAGCCATGCTTCCTAAACAGCCTGCAGAACTGTGAGTCAATTAAACCTCTTTCCTCCATAAATTAGCCATCTCAGGTATGTCTTTATAGCAGCATGAGAACAAACTGATACAATTATCACCAGAGTTCATAGTTTATGTAGGGCTCACCCTTGGTGTTGTACATTCTAAGTGTTTGGACAAACATATAATGGCATGGGTCCAGCATCCTAGTACCACACAGAGTAGTTTCACTCCCCTAAAAATCCTCCGTATTCTTCTCTCCCACTCCCAAGCCCTGGCAATCACTGATTTTCTTTTTCACTGTCTCCATAGTTTTGTCTTTTCCGGAATGTCATAGAGTTGGAATCATACAGCATGCAGCCTTTCGGATACCCTTTCAGATGCATGGTACCCTTCACTTAGTACCATGCATCTAAAATTTCTCCATGACTTTTCATGACTTGATAGCTCATTTCAATTTAGTGTTTGGGAAAGGAAAATAAATCTTGGGGCCCCCAAATCACTAAGCTAAAGGGAAAATTCAAGCTGGGAACTGCTTAGGGCCAACCTGCCTCCTATTCTATCCAAAGTGCCCCCTCTGCTTACTGAGATAAATGCATATCTGATTGCCTCCTTTGGAGAAGCTAATCAGAAACTCAAAAGAATACAACCATTTGTCTCTTAACTACCTATGACCTGGAAGCCTCCTCACCCTCTTCGAGTCTTCCCACCTTTGCTTCAAGTAGTCCCATGTTTCTGGACTGAACCAGTGTGCATCTTACGCATATTGATTGATATCTCATACCTCCCTGAAATGTAGAAAACCAAGCTATGTCACGACCACTTTGGGCACATGTTGTCAGGACCTCCTGAGCCTGTGTCACGGGCACCCGTCCTCAACCCTAGCAAAATAAACTTTCTAAATTAACTGAGACCTCGCTCAAATTTTCGAGGTTCACATGCTGAATAATATTCTATGATCAGGTTGTATCATCCTTTATTTATCCATTCAGTTCCTGAAGCACATCTTTGTAATCTCCAAGTTTTATCCACCCCCATAATCTAATCACCTCCCACCGTCCCCAACATTGGGGATTACAATTCAACATGAGGTTTGGGCAGAGACACAGAGACAAACCATATCAATAATGATGTGTCTATGTAGGTTCATTAGAACAAACGTACCTCTCTGGTGGGGATATTGATAATGGGGGAAGTTGGGGTAAGGGAGCAGGGACTATATGAGAAATCTCTGTACCTTCTTCCCAATTTTTCTGTAAACCCAAAACTCCTCTAAAATATGAACACTATTTTCTTAAATAAAGGGAAATACAATTTTGTTGAAATAGTTTTGACAATTGTGACTAAAGCTGCCATATAAACATTTGTGTGCACGGGTTTGTGTGGACACACATTTTCAACTCCTTTGGGTACCACATACTAAGGAGTGAGATTACTGAATCGATTGGTGATAGTGTGTATGCATTTAAGCTTCCTTTTCCATGTACTTTTAAGATTATAGTATCCACTGAGTTTCAGAGGACAAGGAAAAGAGCAAGTTGCGCATGCGCCCCTCTGTAGACATGCTTTTAAACATTTTAAGATCTACCACGTTCTTATTTTGCTTTCCCTAAAGTCACCTCCCCCAGCTATCATCAACCAAAAATCACTTTGCTCTTGTACTTAAATTTTTTCATTTTTATTTTAGGAGATGGGGTCTTGCTCTGTTGCCCAGGCAGGGGTGCAGTGGCACCATGATAGCTCACTTCAGCCTTGACCTCCCTGGGCTCAAGTGATCCTCCCGCCTCAGCCTCCTGAGTAGCTGGGATTACGGGTGTGTTGCAGCACGCTGACTATTTTATTTTATTTTGTTTATTTTAGAGATGGGGGTCTCACTGTGTTGTGCAGGCTGGTGTCGAACTCCTGTCTTAAATCAATCCTCTCTCATTAGCCTCCCAAAGCACTGGGATTATAGCTGTGGGCCACCATGCCCAGCTCTTCTTACACTTACATTTCTGAAGACTCATATATTCCAAATGTGGCAGCTAGGCAGACATGCAAACGTGCAAATATTTATATGCCGTCATCACCCACAACGTCTCACCTTACTCCACGGTTATTTCTCAATGTCTAGCCTCTTCATAAAATATACAGGAATGGGGACTCACCCAACTCACTGTTTTGGAAATGTTCTGTAAGTGTTAGAAAGCATGCCTTGCCAGTACCCATTCTTCCAGGCTCAGCTCACAAAATCCCCTCATCTCTTCCAAGAACCCGCCCTGGACTCACCCTACTGGCAGATGCTGCTTTTCTGTGTTCCCACGGTCTGCTGGCTCAAACCTGACATATGCCACCTCCATTACGAAACACAACGATGTCTACGAACCATGGAACCATCTGGGGAAGGAATTCTTGGGAGTCGTTCTAAGTGTCCTGGGGTCTGAGAAAATGGCGGATCGACCAACGTCCAACACTCTCAGATAATGGCAGAATCCTAATGGTAACTCGGTCACAGGGTGTGCAAGTGTAAACACCTTCAGCCATCTGGTGACACATAATGTCCTCCTTGGCTCCCTGACCTGGGGATGATGGAATGCCACTTGCTTTCTGAGAACAAATGGGCTCAAATGGCAACAAGAGAACAACCAGGCAATATGTGAAAGATTTTCACAGTGGTTGACAAAGAGAATAAAAGCAAGATGAGGCCAGGGCCAGTGGTCATGCCTGTAACCCCAGCACTTTGGGAGGCCAAGGCAGGAGAATCACTTGAAGCAGGGGTGCGAGACCAGCCTGGGCAACACAGCAAGACCCTGTTTCTAAAAATATACAAAAATTGGCTGGGCATAGTGGTGTGTGCCTGTAGTCCCAGCTAGTCAGGAGGCTGAGGTGGGAGGATTGCTTGAGCCCAGGAGGTTGAGGCTGCAGTGGGCTGCGATTGCACCACTGAACGGCAGCTTGGGTGACAGAGTGAGACCCTGTCTCTAAGAAGAAGGCAAGATGCAAATGGTGGTTCATGTAACGCTCTCAAACCTGAACATGCTCTCGAATGAGTCTGATGCAGCAAGTCCTGAGCAGGACCTAGGAAATCCCATTTCTAGCTGCACTCCAGGTGAAGTGTTGCTGCTTGACCTTTTGAATGGCAAATTCCTGTAGATCTGGTGCGTTGTCCAACATCATACCCCTAGCCGCCTGTGGCTAATTACATTCAAATTTAAAGGATTTAAAATAAAATAGGAATAAGAATTCACTTCCATATATACACCTAGTATGTACCCACAAAAATTAAAATTAAAAATTAAAGAATAGAATCACTTCCTTGGTCTCGCCAGCTGCATTTCAGTGCTCAGTAGTCCCAAATGGCTAGAGGCTACCACCTTGGCAGCCCAGGATAGGACATTTCCATTATTACAGAAAATTATACGAGAATTGGCTAATGTAGTGCTCTGGCTATCACCCAGGAACATTCAATGACAAGGAAGTAAAAGTAATTTTAATATTTGGAATTGCTCTTTTTTGCTTATAAGGTTCTGATCCATGCAAATTTCTGTGCAACAGGTATAACACTCCTCACAATCAGGGCACAAATATACTTCCTTCATTATGTGCAGCTCTGTGGATACTCTTAAAAGCCCTGAAATAAAAGAAATCTTAAATTAAACAATTCCTAAAATTGCCATATTTCTGAACACATTTGTGCATGTATGCCCATATTCTATATGCATGATAGCTATAAAAGTCTACAAATATTTATGTACACATACTCACATGTTTTCATCTTTTCTCACAATTTTTTGTACAGTCTTTCGATGAGCAAAGGTCAAAACATCGAGGGCTTTCTAACAGAGGAACTATGACAGCTGAGTAACCTGGTGACAATTTGGCCAATCACACTAGAAAATAAGAAATGCATGTTGCCACCAGAGAACGCTGTCATTTTAGATGCACCAGGTTAATCCCATTCCGAATCCTGGAGTAATGCTCACCCATATAAAAAAGGCATCACAGGATTTTATTGGCTTAGCACAATCATAGTTTACTTTTTCTACTTTGCTAGCCCTTTGCCAGTGTTCTTGCTTGGGTAGATTTTCTCCAAGTGGTGAGTGAGAGACTCAGGTTTATTGCCAAATTGGTACTCTGCCATCTCCAACACCTGCCTTGCAAGGTATCCCTGTTTTTGTTTGTTGATTTTTTTGGCCACTGTTTCAGTGTTATCAACTCCAAGGAAAAAGCTCATGGAAGCTCACCCGTGGGAGATTTCCATGGGACACATGCTTATACTCACATTTCCTCGGCCAGAACTCAACCAAACAGACACTGAATTCCAGGAGCAGATGGAAAATGTGGACAAGCTCTAAAGAGGGAAAAACTGGTTTGGTGTCAGCGAGCAGCATCTAATTATGGCTAAATCTATCTGCTGATGTACATGTCAAACAAGGAGAACATTCACCCACTGCTGCTGGAACCATAAATCAGTACAACCATACTGGAGATCCCTTTGGCACCATCCTTTAAATCAGAACACGACCCACCAATTCTCCTTGCTGGTATATACGTTAGAGGAACTCTTGCATACTCTTGTACATAGATAAGCATGCCCTTAGTAGCAATGTTTGTAACAGTAAAACCCTGCAACAACTCAGGTGTTCACCGTCAGGAGCATGGATCTATAAAGTGTGAAATACTTACATAATGAAAGATTGTACAAAGGCAAAACGAATAAACTAAATCTATGTGCAGAGTCATGGCTGAATCTTAGAAATTCCAAATTGTTGGAAGGGAAACAAATACAGACTATGCAGTGTGCTCTCAGTGAATATGATTGAAATGCTAGCCTAAGTAAACCATGATATATTGATTAGGAAAACAGAGCTCTTAGGCAAAATTGTTATGTTTTTATTACACAAAAAATTTAGGAAAATATTTAACTTTGTGGGATTTTCAAGGCAGTAGAGAAGCAAGCCTTGAAAGCAACAATGAATGAGAAATATTCTCCATTTTTTATGTGGGTTGTTGGATCCATGCTTATTTTATTGGCTTGCTTCTTAACATGCTTCGCATATTCATCCTTTCACACCATTGCATATTTTCCTTTAAACATACCCAACGCTTCGCACACAAAATAAATTAGTTTCAGGTGCAGTGAATCCTTCCTGCATAGTTTCCTATCTCCAGCGATTCTTTAGCCCTTAATGGATCTCGCTGACATAAGAGTGGATTCTCTACGACTGTACTATGCTGTCACCACCATTTTCTGGTTTTATGCCTCAAAGGGTGGAGACCTCCTTCAAACTAGGTCAGTAAGATGGACCCTGGAAGGAAGAGGCAATTGGAATTTTTTCAGACTAATTGCTTTCAATCCCAATTTGATCCCTCTCCCCTCACTGCTATTTTCTTAAAAATCCTGTCTCCTTGGTACTCTCTTAAGACTAAGAAAACGTAGATGAACCCAGAGGACATCATGTCAGGTGAAATAAGCCAGGCACAGAAAAACACCCTATGATCTCACTTATATGTGGAATCTAAAAAAATTGAACTCATGGAAACAGACAGTAGAACAGTGGTTCCCAGGGGCTTCGGGGTTGGAGATCGGGAAGATGGTGATCAAAGGGTACAAAGTTTTAGTTAGAGAGGCGGAATAAGTCTTAGGGATGTGTTCTACAGCATGGTGACCACAGTTAATAATAAGGTAATGTATATTTCATAGTGGCTAAGAGAGTGGATTTTAATTGTTCTCACCACATATACAGAAATAATAAGTAGTTGATGTGATGAATATCGCAATTAGCCCAATTTAATCATTCCACAAGGCCGGGCAGGATGGCTCATGCCTGTAATCCCAGCACTTTGGGAGGCTGAGGCGGGCAGATCACTTGAGGTCAGGAGTTCAAGAGAAGCCTGGCCAACATGGTGAAACCCCATCTCTACTAAAAATACAAAAATTAGCCAGGCATGGTGGTGCACACCTGTAATCCCAGCTACTTGGGAGGCTGGGACATGAGAATAGCTTGAACCCATGAGTCAGAGATTGCAGTGAGCCGAGATCCCGCCACTGCACTCTAGCCTGGGCAACAGAGCAGGACTCTGTCCCAAAAAAAAAGGAACCAAAAACCAAAGTGGCTGAGAGAGTGGATTTTAAATGATCTCACCACACACACAAAATGAATAAGTAGGTGAAGCGATGAATATGGCAATTAGCTCAATTTAATCCTTCCACAAGGTATGCATATATCAAAATATCACATTGTACTCCATACATATACACATACATTGATTATTTGTAAATTAAAAATTAAATTTATCTGGGCACATTAAATTTTATGGTTCACTTTTGCTCACTTTTGAATCACAGTTATTGCTAACATAGCACATACTCTCCTATATATTTTTTTCTGCCAATTTTGAATTTCTAAGGTTCACCCATAATGCTGCTTGTAGATTTAGTTATTAGGCCTGGAGACCCAGGAGGGCTGATGGTATGAGTTCCAGTCTGAAGGTCTGAGACCCAGGAGAGCCAAGGGTGTGACTTTCAGTCTGAGTCTGAAAGTCTAAGACCCAAGAGAGCCAAGGATGTGAGTTCCATTCTGAGTCTCAAGTCCTGAGACCCAGGGGAGCCAAGGGTGTGAGTTCCAGTCTGAGTCTGAAGACCTGAGACCCAGGAGAGCCGATGGTGTGAGTTCCAGTGTGACAGCCTGAGATCCAGGAAAGCTGATGGTGTGAGTTCCAGTGTGATGACCTGAGACCCAGGAGAGCTGATGGTGTGAGTTCCTGTGTGAAGGCCTGAGACTGAGAAGAGCCAATGATGTGAGTTCCAGTCTGAGTATGGAGGCCTGAGACCTAGGAGAGCTGATGGTGACAGTTCCAGTCTGAGTCTGAAGGTCTGAGAACCAGGAGAGCTGAGGGTGTGAGTTCCTGTGTGAAGGCCTGAGACTGAGAAGAGCTGATGATGTGAGTTCCTGTCTGAGTATGGAGGCCTGAGACCCAGGAGAGCTGATGGTGAGAGTTCCAGTCTGAGTTTGAAGGTCTGAGTCCCAGGAGAGCTGAGGGTGTGAGTTCTAGTCTGAGTCTGAAGGCCTGAGACCCAGGAGAGCTGAGGGTGTGAGTTCTAGTCTGAGTCTGAAGGCCTGAGACCCAGGAGAGCTGATGGTCAGAGTTCCAGTCTGACTCTGAAAGTCTGAGACCCAGGAGAGCCAATGGTGAGAGTTGCAGTCTGAGTCCAATGTGGGGTCAGGAGTGAAACTATTGTCCCAGCTCAAAGACAGGCAGAGAGAGCAAATTATTTCTTATTCCATTTTTTTCTTTGTCCTGTGTCCACCCTCATAACAGAGGACAATCCTTTTTCATAAAATGACTTCTTTTCCTCTGGATAGATACCCAGGAGTCGGATTGCTGGATCGAATGGTAGTTCTACTTTTAGTTCTTTAAGGAATCTCCACATTGTTTTCCACAGTGACCAACAACCTTTTCTGTTTTCTTGTCTTTCCTCCCTGTTCCCTAATGACACCACCATTGAACCAATTGCTCTGTTACCCACATAACAGAAGACAATCCACTCTACTAAGTCTACTGATTCATTCGTTAATCTCAACCAGAATAATATTCATAAACACATCTAGAGTAACATTCGACCAAATACGTGGGAACCTCATGGCCCAGCCAGGTTGACACATAGGATTAACCATGACGATGCCTATGTACATACTTGTGTGTACGTGTATGTATGTATGTATGCAAACAGGTTTGTGTTTCAATACAATGAAGAATGATCAGAAAAAAATAGATAATGTAGCCATTTAGCCAGCAATATGGAATGGATAACTGTGATTCCGTGTAAAAAATCCATGCTTAAATATTGATAAAAGACTAATGCAGCCATTCTCTAAGGTGTTTCTGTGTTTTCTTGGCCCCTCATTTCTCAGGGAAGGGTGCCACTCTGATCATCCTGCTCTGCCCATGGCATTTGGAGCGCCTTCCTCCTGGTAGCCTTGCTGCTAGAAGGGGTAACTGAGACTGCTTCCTCCCTCACGTCCCTCTCTTGAAAACTTGTGTTCCCTGTTTATTTATTCGTCACAATATTTGGGCATGTTTACATATTGCTGAAAGATTCTTTGCACCTTCTGCAGGGTGGATTCAAACTCAACTTCCTTGGCAAAGGTGACATCCCTTGGCAAAATGCAGTTATTCGTTTTAAATAAGGTTTTCCTCTCCACCACCAATGAAATTGTCAGCCTCATCATTCAGGTGCTACCCACCCAACGTGGGAGAGGATGCATTCTCGCTCTGTTTCATGAAGCCGCAATTGCTACTGTCACTTCACCCAGGCATTCTTTTCACATTGGGAAGACAATGGTTTGTAAAATTGTCTCTAAATTCGTAGAAACTACCAAATAACCTTTAACTTGGCAGAAGATCAAAGACATAACAATCAATTAACCCAAGAGGCACAAGTGGCAAAGAATCTTTATGCTGTATATAAACATGCCCAAATATTGCAATAAATATTATGAGAGACATATGCCTTTGGGCTGGTATATTTTTGAGAAGCAAAAGCTTTGCTGCGACTCTAATATTTCAAACCACAGTAGAATTTCTCTTTGACGGGGTCACCCAGGCATCTTATCTGTCAAAACTCGATGAGGCAAACAAACAGGGCATGTCTCATCATCTGCGAAATCCAAATATGCATATTTCCCACTAATGAATCCCTAATTAGGTCTCATAAAATGTTATTCTGGTCAACAATCCCATGGTAAGATATACCATGAAGTGACTCAACACAGCTTGCTCATGTTTTCTGTTGAGAAACCAACAATTAATTTCAGCTATGGAACTTTGCATTTAAAGCTGGGCAGAGAAAATTTATAATAGGAGTAGACTTTTTTTTTTTTTCCTTGAGATGGAGTCTCATTCTGTCACCCAGGCTGGAGTGCAGTGGTGCAATCTCGGCTCACCTGCAAGCTCCGCCTCCCGGGTTCACACCATTCTCCTGCCGCAGCCTCCCAAGTGGCTAGGACTACAGGTGCCCGCCACCATGCCCGGCTAATTTTTTTGTATTTTTAGTAGAGACGGGGTTTCACCATATTAGCCAGGATGGTCTTGATTTCCTGACCTCATGATCCGCCAGCCTCGGCCTCCCAAAGTGCTGGGATTACAGGCGTGAGCCACCCGCGCCCAGCCAGGAGTACAGTTTTAAAGTCAATTTGACAAGCACCGTTTGGTCTTTTTCTTGAATACTAGATTGATAGTTAATGAGCTGGAGTCTTCCCTCAGCCTGACTTTTGGGTAGGTCATTCAGTTGTAAAGAAGAACTTGCCTCCGTGTTTACAATAGTCATAGCTCATGAGTGCATGAGTAATAATAAATATTAAGACATTAGTATTAGTAGGTAGTGTCTGTCGTAATAGACAAATCACTTGTTTAGGTTGATTATGGTATGCCCATTCTAAACTCATATTTGCCATATGAAATATTGATGAGTATTGGTGCTGACAAGATAGAGATGGTAAAGAGTAGAGAGTGGTCCCAGAAAGCTACATGCACCAGCTAACAACCAGCTCCTTTCTGTTGGATTATTTCTGTACACTTTACTTCGCCTTCCACTCTCTATTGCGGCAGTCCCCAACCTTTTTGGCACCAAGGACAGGTTTCATGTAAGACAATTTTTACATGGATCTGGGGCAGGACAATGGCATTGGGATGATTCAAGCACATTACATTGATTGTGCACTTTATTTCTATTACTGTTACACTGGAATACATAATGAAATAATTCTACAGCTCACCATCATGTAGAATCAGTGGGAGCCCTGAGCTTGTTTTCCTGCCACTGGACGGTCCCATCTGGGGGTGATGGGAGACCATGACAGATCATCAGGCATTAGATTCTCTTAAGGAGTGTCAACCTAGATCCCTCGCATGGGCAGTTCACAGTAGGGTTCATGCTCCTATGAGAATCTAATGCCGCTACTGATCTGACAGGAGGCGGAACTCATGTGGTTATGTGAGCGATGGGGAATGGCTGTCATACAGATGAAGCTTTCCTTGCTCGCCCACCTGCTGATCACTTCCTGTCGTGTGGCCCGCTTTGTAACAGGCCATGGACTGGTACTGGTCCGTGGCCTGGGGGTTGGGGACCCCTGCTCTATTGGATGGGAATAAATATTACCAAAGTGACCATAGAGGGAGAGATCGGATGCCAGGTCTACAAGCAAAGAACACCAAGGGATTAATGAAATTCACCAAAAGCGAACACAGCGGCAGAATTTTTCAGAGCCTCCAGAAAGAACCAACTGTGCTGACGCCTTGATTTCAGACTTCTGCTCTTCAGAGCCGTAAGGCAATAAATTTATGTTGTTTTAAACCACTCATCATACAGAATTTTGTGATGGCAGCCCTAGCAAAAGAAAAAATGCACCCAACTTTTTTGGTAAATTGTGTCGTGGAGAGAGTGGAAGTTTTGGGAATTTTCACAACCCGTCAGACACAGGGGGAGATTGTCCTAAACATTGTGAAGTGCGCCCCAACGTTGCAGTTGCCCGGAAATACTTATCAGCAGCACCAGTTGGGGATTGCTTGCTCTTACTGACTCCTTAACATTCTTTCCAGCCTTATAATTCAGTTATGATGACATTTTATGATTTATTATTGTTATAAGTCTTGTTAAAATAAGCAAAAAGGCCAATCAAAATATCTTCTTCCAAAGCCTTGCAAAATTACAGTATCACACAAGCTCAAAAACATGTAAACATTAGCTCTGAGCTCCGAAAATTTGCTGCCAAACACAAAAGATAAATGATTCCTGAATGTGGGCCCATACGCAGTCATCAGCCAATTAGACTTTATCTTGCATTTCTTCCACTGCCAAAACGTTGCTTAGAAGCAATTAAGGTTCAGTTCCTCCAGTGAACATTGCAGGGAGGGGACTTCAAGAACCTTTTCCAGGATGACAGCAGGGGATAAGAGTTCATGCTTTCATGGAGGCACTGTCATGGATGCCACCGTCCACACGGATTCGTGCACTACAGGATGAGGTGTGGTCTTCATGGCTCTCACCTCCGCCGTCCTATCTGTTTCGTGTGTGCATGTTCCCAGCCGCTCCTCCTGAGTTCATGCCAGTCAGCCTTTATTTCCGTCGACTGCATCATCATGATTGCAGTGGGGACTCCTCTGACTCAAATGGCCCTGAAGGCAGTAGACCTTTCTTCCTCCTCCTCCTTCTCCTCTGCCGCTTCCTTTTCCTTTTTCTTCTCCTCTCTTCATCTTCCTTCTCCTCTTCCTCTCTTCCTCCTCCCTCTGCTCTTCTTTCTCCTCCTCCTCTTCTCTTCCTCTCTCCCTCTGCCTCCTCTCTTCCTCCTTCTCCTCCTTCTCATTTTTCTCCTCCTCCTCTTCCTCCTTCTTTTTCTCCTCCTCCTCCTTCTCCTCCTACAGTGATACCCTGCAGTTTTTCTTCTAATCAATCTGCCTACTTTATCCTTCATAAAGCCATCTTGTCTGTTAAATGCTCCAAAGAAGACTTACAACAATAATGCAAACCCTCATGGGTCCACCATTCAGCTTAAGTGATAGAAGCTTTCTAGTCTCCGAGAGAATGCTGGCATTCTCATGTACCCCCTGGAGCAATCCCAAGCTTCCCTTGTGTTTCTAACTCATCTCTCTCTACCTGAAGCCATCCATACCCACAATTTCAATGACCACTTATGCATAAATGATTCATATATGTACACATGGAAATATATTTATATATATACACATGCATATATGTAAGTGATATATAGTCTGTATGATATACATTTTATATTATATAATGAT
>NW_026652282.1:434161-453079 GCF_009828535.3 Hylobates moloch
TATTAATATTATATATAATATAAAAATATATAACATATACTATATAATAATCATATATAGTATATAATATATAATACTCATAATACATTTATATATTTTATATGATTATTATATATTATATCTATTATTTTATATAATTATATATAATATATACTATTTTCATATAACATAATATATAACATATGTTTATATGCTATATATAAAATAAATATTGTACATAATATATTTATATACTACATATAAATTATATAAAACATAAAATATATTTTATTATACATTATATAACTGTTGTATAATATTATATATATATTACATAATATATCCAGAAAACCTTCCCCCTTGTGCTTTGTACCATCCTTGGAATAGCCTTCTCCTAGCTTTCCTTGCATGTCTTCAAACCCTGGTTCTCAAGCTCTTTTGGTCTCCAGCAGTCTTTTGCACTCTAAAAAATTATCAAGGACCTCAAAGAGGTTTTACTGATGGAGCTTACACTTGTCAATATTTATTATATTAGACAGAAAAACTGAGACATTATACATACATTTATTAATTCACTTCAACATCACAAAATGCCTATGCATTTTATTCAATTCACATTTTTTAAATAAAAAATGATATTTTCCAAAACAGAAGAAAAGAGTTAGCAGAATGGCATGCCAGTGAGCTCTACGATGGGATGAAGACGGAGTTTGTGAAAGGACCTCAGTGCTGTCTGTAAAATCCAGGTTCTGGAGAGGATGCAGCAAAGACCCGCTTCAGTTCTAAACGTCTGCAGTGAAGAAGCAGAAGTCTAACTCATGCACGTCCAGGTTGGACGTGAACAGCGAGCGGTTCTTGGTCATTTTGAGTCAGAGACCTCAGTGAACCCCTGCAAATCCGTCCACTTTTGACCAGATCAAGCCCTGCCACCCACCACCTTAAAGTTAAGAGTCCATTCATGGCTTGAGAGTATATTCACCCTCATGTCTATTCACCCTTGACCTTGCAGAAGTGAGACCTGGTGGGGATTCCCTCTGCATCCCCCGCCGGAGGAGGAGGAGAGGGTTCCAATGACCTGGGAGGGCTTTGGCAGCACTTAGGAGCAGGACCCAGACAGGGAGCTGAGAACCCAGAGTGGCCCCTGACTGCACTGCTGGCATTCTTCTCCTGAGTCTCAGGGGCCTGGGAATGAATCACATTCTGTCTCATTCGCCTAGGATCCTCTGCTTCCCACTCAGAGGGAGGGAGGTCATAATAGGCAAAATGAAAGACGGCGTATGATGACAATTTGAAAATAAAATATAACTTATACAAGACAAGTAAAACTGCCTGGGGAAACATTTGGCCATTTTCATGCAAAAATTTACCATTTTTTTTTTCTTCCAGGCAAACCTTAGCAAATGCTTTCTGAAAGTTTTAGGCTGTATCTGTATCAAAGAAGTGTAATCACTATACGGTTTAAATCAATCCCAAATTCACTTGGTTATTGTGGTATCTACTAGATTGCACTGTTCAACACGGAAATTGAGATTTTGACTCAAAAAACCGCCTTGATTTGTACTTCTGTGGATTTAAGGGGAAGGAGAAAGAGAGCTGAAATAACAGTATCTGTAATCGTGCAGTGCTTTAAAAGAAAGTAAACTTTTCATAGCATCTTGCATTAGTTTTGCAGTCATGAAAGTTCTTTTAACTTTTGTGAGAAACTAACCATAAAGATGAGGATTGCAAACATATTCCCACAGCTCTCTATGTGGAATCATTGCAGGGAATAGATCCAGGAAGCTCAAATCCAGGGAAGGCATAAATAATAGGGAAATTTTCTTTCCTGAAACTCTCATTTTTCATATTGAAAACTTCTCTTAGAAGTTTCTGAAAAATATTTGGTGCAGAAAAACCCACATTGAGTATTCAAAAAATAATCTCCAAACCTCAGCAGATTAGTACAAAAAAGACTGTCTTGCTCCCAGGAAGTCCAGTGGCATATTCTTCATCAGGTGGGTCTCTGGGGAATACTTTGGGGCCATCAATAGAGGGTTTCCCTGCAACTTCATGAGACACCTGCCCCAGAAACATCCAGCTAAGCCTCTCCAAGAATCCTGATCTTTGGAAACTGCATGATATAACAAATGTCTGTTCTTTGAAGCTGCTAAATTTTGGGGTGATGTGTTACAGAACAAGGGATAATCAGTACATCTTTCAAGCAATAAATCAGGACAGTAACTCATTCCATTTGGGGACACCACCATTTAAGCCTCTCATTGTTGGCAGAGAAGGGACAAGATCAGTGGTATATCTACTATAGCTGACACCGGGAGTGAATTATATTATAATACCCCTTTCTTTATAAAACAAAAGGATTTTCAACAATTGTTATAGAATTAGAGGAATAATAATAAGGACAGGAAAGAAACATAGTAAAGATTGTCATGTATGGGACTGGTAGGTATGGTCATGTCAGTAAAAAGTAATACAAATAAACTAACACAGGTAACAAAAGCAAAAATAGTCATATAGGATTACATCAAACTAAAATACTTCTGCACAGCCACTGAAACAATTAACAGAGTGAACAGACATAGACAACCTGTGGACTGAAAGAGTATTTGGCTGGGCATAGTGGCTCACGCCTGTAATCCCAGAACTTTGGGAGGCTGAGGCAGGAGGATCACATGAGCCCAGGAGTTCAAAATCAGTCTGGGTCACATAGGGAGACTCTTGTCTCTACAAAAAATAAAAAAAAAAAAACTTTAGGCAGGCGTGGTGGTGCATGCCTGTGGTCCCAGTTATGGGAGGCTGAGGTGGGAGAATTGCTTGAGCCCAGGAGGTAGAGGCTGCAGGGAGCCATGATCACAGCACTGCACTCTAGCCTTGGTGCCTGAAGGAGACCCTGTCTCAAAGAAAAAAGAGAAAGAAAGAAAAGAAGAAAGAAAAAGAAAGAGAAAGAAAGAAAGAAGAAAGAAAATATTTGCAAACCATACATCTGATAAGAAGTGAATATCAAAAATAAGAGACTCAAAAGCTCAACAGCAGGAAAACGAATAACCCAATTTAAAAATGAGCCAAGGACCTGAATAGGTATCTCTCAAAAACAGACACACAAATGGCCAACAGATGTATGAAAAAATGCTCAACATCATTAATCATCAGAAACGCAAATGAAAACCACAGTGAGATACCACCTTATACCTGTCAGAATGGCTACTCTCAAGAAGATAAAATATAAGTATTGGTGCAGATGCAGAAAAGAGGGGACCCTTGCATACGGTTGGTAGGAATATAAATTAGTACAGCTATTATGGAAAACAGTATGGAGTTCTCTCAAAAAATTAAAACTAGAACTACCCTATGGCCCATCAATCCCACTGATAAATATATAGCCAAAGGAATTGAAATTAGTATGGTTAAGAGATATCTGCACTCCCATGTTTATTGCAGTGTTATTCATAATAGCCAAGATATGGAATCAAACCAAATGCCTGTCAACAGATGAGTGCATAAAGAGAATGTGGTACATATACACAATGAATTACTACGCCGCCATAAAAAAGAATAAAATTCTGCCAGGTGCGGTGGCTCCTGCCTATAATCCCAGCACTTTGGGAGGCTGAGGCAGGCAGATCACCTGAGGTCAAAAGTTCAAGACCAGCCTGGCCAACATGGTGAAACCCTGTCTCTACAAAAATACAAAGATTAACCAGGTATGATGGCGGATGCCTGTAATCACAGCTACTCTGGAGGCTGAGGCGAGAGTATTGCTTGAACCCAGGAGGCAGAGGTTGCAGTGAGCTGAGATCACGCCGTTGCACTCCAGCCTGGGTGACAGGGTGAGACTGTCTCAAAAAAAAAAAAAAAAAAGAAAAGAAAAAAGAATAAAATTCTTTCCTCTGCAGTCTGCAGTCACATGGATGGAACTGGAGGACAGTATGTTAAGTGAAATAACCGAGGTACAGAAAAACAATCATCATAGGATCTCAGTTCTATGTGGGATCTAAAGACGCGGAAGTCCTAGAAGTAGAGAGTAGAATGCTGGTTCCCATGCGCTGGGGAGTGGGGTAAGGAATTAGGGAAGATGTTGGTCAGGGGATGCAAAATCTCAGTGACACAGGAGGAATAAGTTCAGGAGATCTACTGTACAACGTGGAGACTAAGGTTAACAGCATGGTATACTTGAAAATGGATAAGAGAATAACAAATTTTAAAATATTCTCACTACCTATACAGAAATATGTCAGGTGATAAATAAGTAGCTCAATTTAATCATCCTGCAATGTGAGCAAATATCAAAACATCATATTGTGCCTTATAAATCTCTACAATAAAATTAATATTACTGTATATAGGGAAAAGTAATGGATTAACACATTCTAATTATGTCAATTTTTTGAGAAAAGGGAAAAGCCACATGCAGAAATGCTTGCAAATAGGTGAACTCTACATGGTTCAAAGATTAACTTGGGCCGGGCGTGGTGGCTCACACCTGTAATCTCAGCACTTTGGGAGGCCAAGGTGGGCGGATCACTTGAGGTCAGGAGTTCGAGACTGGCCTGGCCAACATGGCATCTCTACTAAAAATACAAAAATTAGCCATGTGTGGTGGTGCACACCGTAGTCTCAGCTACTCTGGAGGCTGAGGCAGAAGAATTACTTGAACCTGGGAGGCGGAGGTTGCAGTGAGCCGAAATCACGCCACTGCACTCCAGCATGGGTGACATAGCAATTCTCTGTCTCAAAAAAAAAAAAAAAAAAAAAATTGGACCCTAACCGCTGTTATTTTTTTCATTACGTTTATCAATGTTGCTTTCCAGTCCACGCTTTAAACCCAAGAGTATTTAGAAGCATGGGAAATAGAAACCTAAAATGAAGATTCTGCACTTTTGCAAATCTATTCTCAAAAAGAGCACGTGTCTTTGAGCCTGTCTGTGTTGCCGGTTGACTGTGACAGTTCCCTGAATCTTCCTGTGGAACGCAAGGCTCATCGAAACACAACAAATATCTTGAAGCTCTCGTATACAATATTATTATTAAAACGCAAAAGCAGCTGTATCAGTTTGCAATAATATCAGCTTTGTACTTTGTAAATAAAGTTGTGAAGAATGGCCGATGCGTGGTGATAACTACAAACAAGCCCACTTGGGTTTGTTTTAATATTGTGTTAAAATTCCCTATAGATATGGATCTCCTTCTTACCTATTTGTGGAACAGAGGGCTGCACCCTTAGGATACACCCTTAGGATGCCACTGGTTGGGAGAGACTTGGTTATTTTTTTGTTTTCTTTTTTTGGGGGGGGGGCAGATTCAGGATACACACACACACACACACACACACACGTGTATATGTCTCATTATGTATACATATTATAATATATATATATATGTAATTTTAATTAAAAAATAAGGCCGGGCATGGTGGCTCATGTCTGTAATCCTAGCACTTTGGGAGGCCGAGGCGGGTGGATCACCTGAGGTCAGGAGTTCAAGACCAGCCTGGCCAACATGGTGAAACCCTGTCTCTACTAAAAATATAAAAATTAGCTGGGTGTGGTGGCAGGTGCCTGTAATCCCAGCTACTCAGAAGAACCACTTGAACGCGGGAGGTGGAGGTTGCAGTGAGCTGAGATCGTGCTACTGCACTCCAGCCTGGCGACAGGGCAAGACCCTGTCTAAAAAACAAACAAACAAAAAATTGACAAATAACAACAGCACATATTCATGGGGTACATAGTGATGATTCAATACATATAATGTACAGTGACCAAATTAGGGTAATTAGCATATCAAAAGTGATTTATTTTTAATGAGGCAGGTCTTGTAGCCAAACTCCATTAGCATTAATTAGGTCCTGACAGCTTGGTCCTGACTGCAGGTTTGGAGCCAGGGGTGGTGAGTCTGAATTGTGTGTGGTTTTCCGGTGTGCCCAGGACAAGAATGCATTTTTTCTGTGTGAATTCTCCAAATTCTTATTCATCAGAACTCTCATATCTCTGCAAGATTTTATGTTTTGATCAAGAAGATATATTTTCAAATTCTTCACACAATCCTCTTGCCTTTTATTAAAAATCAGAGTTTCTGGCCAGGCTCGGTAGCTCATGCCCATAATCCCAACATTTTGGGAGGCCAACGTGGGAGAAAGGCTTGAGCCCAGGAGTTCCAGACCAGCATGGGCAACATAGCAAGACCCCATATCTTAAAAAAAAAAAGAAAAGAAAATTAGCTGGCCATGGTGACATGCACCTGTAGTCCCAGCTACTTGTGAGGCTGAGGTGGGAGGATCACTTGAGCCCAGGAGGTCAAGGCTGCAGTGAGCCATGATTGAGCCACTGCACTCCAGCCTGAGTGACACAGTGAGACTCTCAAAAAAAAATCTGATTTTCTAAATATTACATTACTTTGGGATTCAGAGTCAATGATGCTCAAAATATTAAATGCCTGCTGCTTCTCAGGGGCATTTTATTATTAGGATAATCAGAATACATTTCCTCTTTTTAGGAACTCAGGTGCCTTGTGTATATTCCAAATTTCAGATTCAAATTCCCAATCATCTTCATAATTTAGATGACATTAGATTATGAGGAAATCTTTCAGGCTAGTCAAACATAATGATCTAATTGTTTTGGGACCAGGCGTGGTGGCTTACCCCTGTAATCCCAGCACTTTGGAAAGCCAAAGCAGGAGGATTGCTTGAGTCTAGGAGTTCGAGACCATCCTGGGCAACAAAGTGAAACCCCTCTATGTCTACCAAAAAAAAAAAATTGTTTTGGGAAAATTTTACATATGGAAAAGCAAATAATAACTACCATTTTAATTAATGAGGATTATCCTACAGGTTTTCTATTTTTTTCCACCTTTATATCATTTAGAAATGTCGATCACAGAAGAAGTTCAGATCAATGATTGCTTTGCAGAAATTGAAGTTACAGTTGGAAAAGCCACCTTAACTCCAACTGCGAGGTTAAGTCTAGGCCTTGCTCTCAGTAGTGCTGCCATTGTGTTTTTGCCAGCAGACGTTCTGGTAGAGGAGAGTGAAGGCTGTTACATTCAGGCCAGACACAAAAAGCAAACAGTGAATTCCTTATTCCTTATTTCTCCATAAAAACAGCTTTCCCCCATACTGTTTCAATCAGGCATTTACACAGTAAATGACGTATCATACGAAGTTAAATATTTGGGTGAATGTGTTAGTAAATTTTCTCCTAGAAATATTGACAACCTCTTAAAATCCATGTTGCTCTATGGACGTACGCATTTGAGTGATTTACAATTGTCAGACCATCGGTTTCTCCATGGCCTGGCATCACAGGGGCTACAACAAATACTAATGAAGTGTTACAAAGCACTTCAACCCAGCTTCTGTAAGATTTTGCGCAAGAAATTGTGGTTGGACTTCTTCCAACTCCCTCTCTCTCTATTTTTTTAACATACAACCATGCTTTATCCATTCGACAGCCTTACAATAACAAAGCAGAAACTGAATTTGAGTGATACATTTTTAAGCAATAAATGGGTTGATTTATTTGTTTAGTGAGTTGTATGATGCTATATGCTATTTCTTGCTAAGAAAAGAGGTTACATTTTCCTCTATATCCAAATAATCAAAACATTATAGATGGTACAAAAATGGAAAACACAGCATAACACAAAGAGGTTTAAAGCTCTGACCCACAAAGCAAACTTTCTATTCTCCCAATTGAAAAGTTTCAATGTACTCTAATGCGTAGGCTGCACTGTACTTATTCCATTGTCACTGGTTTGAAAGACTTCTTGTGGCTCCACTGGATAATATCCCAGGTCATGCATTTATCTCCATTTTTTTTCCATGTTAAATTTATTCTGCGTCATTTTACTGTTGAGGGAGGAAGGAGGCATAGCTCTTATTCTCATTCGCAATTCTGGCCATTCCTGTGGGGAAAGATGGAGAAGGAAGATCAAAGGGATAGTTTTGTATGATCCTCAGGTCTTTCTTATGTTTGCTACCCTAAATCCAGTTTTTACTTTGTTATATTTTCTTAGATTTACTTTGTTAGTTTTACTTAGATTGTTAAGATGTATCACTGCCAAGTACATACAAAGGGATGATGTCATTATTGCTGATACTACAAGAATATATGATTGAACTCCTTAGCTTTTGTTAGTGGAGTTTTATTCTTTCCATTACAAGAGATTTTCCTACACATAAACACCAGTTCGGAAATGTAGGTGCTCAGAAGAGCATGGCATAAGAGAATAGAATAGATCAGAAGCAAAATAGCCTCCTACAATATTATTAGAAAGCAACTTACATGAAATTAAGTGAGCGGTCCTCTTATGTCTGTAGAACACAGTTTTCTCACTGTAATTTTCCATTTTCCAGTATAGTGAAAATAATACTACCATATACTGAGATTATGGCATACCGTTAGTGGTAAAATGAACAGAGATTTGACTGTAAAAATCCTGAATAATGGGGCTTTTTTTTTCCTTTTCACTATAACCAGCAACTATATGAGTGTCTCTATTCTGGGAAAATTAATGGCCATTGGAAACCTGGTTTATTTGATGCATTTTGCCTTTGATGAGAAATTTATTGTCCACATTTACTCAATGAAAAAGCTCCTTCTGGAAATCTGTCAAAGCAAGGAATAGAAAGCAAAGAGAACGTTTTACTATGGATCTTTGGTCTGAGATGAAAGCTAGGCTCCAGGAGCTAGCCAAGAGTATTCCACTCTTCAGCTTCTACGAGAGTCCAATTTCCATCCACATGAGAAATGAGGTGTGATGTCCCTGTTTTCCTTTCACTGCAATGTCGTCACTTTGCAATAGGCTCTCCCAGTCAAATATGCAACTCCAGATGTTCCCAGCTCAGAGCTCAGAGCTCTTTGCCATAGAGAAAGGGCCACAGCAGAGCAGCCCCCTTCACTTTACGGATTGATTGAAGCTCCAGGAGTCTGACAGCGAGCAGATGTTTGTGAGGCAAACAAGAACTGTAGAATGTGACATGATCGGAAGACATGGACTTCCAATGATGCGCTTTATTACAAAAGCAGAGGCATAAACATCAGTGAGGAGTCATGGTAACTACCTCCTCCTGACCTCACTGTGGATGGAAACGGTGTGCTGAAAGACCGTGGGAAGATGGGGCCGTGGAGGAGAGAGGGAAAATGATTTTGCTTTAGATGAGCAATGGAAAGAAAAAAAACATTATAGTGGAATGGGAGGGACACAGGCAGGCCTTGATGGGGTGGAGGGCGTGGGGAACTCATATGTTCATTTGAATGTGGATCTGTTTGGTGAGTGGGATCTGCAGCAGCAGCAAACAGAGAATGTGCCTGAGAAGCGTGGATATGATGGCACCAAACAAAGGGGCTGGCACCAACCACGTGCCCACAGATTCATTCTAAAGCCACATTCATGCTGGAGCCCTTGCTCTGGTGTGCATCTCTCATGTCTGGGATATGTGCATTAGGGCTGGCTCTGTCTTCAAGAATATCCCCACTCCACATTTAGTTTCTCTATGTATCCCCTGGGCTGCCACCATTCTCCATGTGACAGTTGTCACAGCCTGGACCATGCAATTGCTCAGCTCAGTACTGGAGAAGTCAAATGAAAGCATTAGCCCTTCACTGCCATTCCTGAGGAGGACAGATGAATTTTAGTGCAGATTTTCTGATGCTCTAAGAACTTAGAGATGTTCATGAATTCAGCACCGCATTCCTACTGGAGAGGTTGCTTTGTATTTGAAGGATCGCCTCTCAATTCAGTGACATTTTTCTTAGGGTCCATCCTGCATATTTGCAACAGGTCTGGCCCAGAGCGGAACTGGAAAGAAGTCAGGATCTGGAGCAGTAAGCTCTGGAGATGTCTGGGCAGTTTGCTGGAACACAACTGGGGTCATGTCTGCAAATTCCAGGGAAGAGGTATCCCCCTGGCCAAGCTCAACCAAAGTGCCTGAGCTTGGTCTCTCATGGTTCAGCCCAGGCGGACATCCAAGCACTGGTAGAATGGTGAGGATTTTGCCCCCTTTCCACAAATTCCTGGAATTGGGATAATTCTAAAAAAAATTTTTTTTATCAAACATTGGGGATTATACTCACCAACCTTTCTTTACTCTGCCTCCCACCCACACACCCTTTCCAGCCTCTGGAACCTATCTTACTGCTCTCTAGTTCCATGAGGTCTTTTTTTTTTTTTTTTTTTTTTTTTTTGAGACAGGGTCTTGCTCTGTCGCCCAGGCTGGAGGGCAGTGGCACATTCACAGCTCACTACAACCCCGACCTCCCCAAAGCTTAGGTGATCCTCCCATCATGAGATCAATTTTTAAAGCCACCACATATAAGTAAAAACAAGAAGCATCTGTCTTGCAGAGTGGGGTGACTGTATTTAGCAGTAATATATTGTATATTTCAAAGTAGCTGGAAGAGGAGATGACATGTTACAACACAGGGCTGGGCCCAGTGGCCCACACCTGTAATCCCAGTCATTCGGGAGGCTGACATGGGAAGATCCCTTGAGCCCAGGAATTCAAGACCAGCCTGAGCAACAGAGCAAGACCCTCATCTCTACAAAAAATTTTTTAAAAAATTGGCTGGGTGTGGTGGTGCACACCTGCAGTTCCAGCTACTCAGGAGGCTGAGGCAAGAGGATCACTTGAGCCCAGGAGGTAGAGGCTGCAGTGAGCTATGATTGCACCACTGCACTCCAGCTTGGACAACAAAGTGAGACCCTGTCTCGAAAAAAAAAAAAAAAAAGAAATTAAAATACTCTAGGTGATGGATACTCCAAATACTCTGACTTAATCATTGTACATCAATAAAAAAATTTAAAAAATTGAAACTTACTTTTTCAAACGTGAAAAACATGTGAGACTTGCACACATTTTTGACTTTGTTTCTTGCAACCTTGCAGAGCCCATCCACACATGGCAAAAAAAATCTCCCAATGAGTTCCCATCCGCAGCCTCAGCAAAGGGCAGGTGTGTCCCCAGAGAACGTCAGCTGATTGGACAGTAGTCTGCAGCAGAAGGTGAAACCCCTAATTTGGAAGGAATTGAAACATGAAAAGATCTTGAGATCACAATGAAAACAGAGATAAAGTCTTCTGGGGAAAAAATATTGAAAAGGGGAGATGTGCAAAGAACACAACATTTCAGTTAGGAAGAATAAGTTCAGGAGCTCTGTTCTACAACATGGGGATGAGAGTTAATAACAATGCATGGCACATTTGGAAATTGCTAAAGGAACACCCTTTAAAGATTTCCACCCTTCCCTTGAATGATAAGTATGAAAGGTGACGGATATATTTCTTGGCTTGATGTAGCTGTTCCACAGTGTGTGCATATATCAAAACATCATGTTGTATCCCATAAATATATATCTTTAAAATTTTTTTTTTATTAATTTTTTTTGCACACAAAACTAAATTTGTTAATTGAAATAATAAATAATAAAGAACAATGGGATTTTTTAAATAATCAAGTGTATTTGTAAATACATAGGTATATATGTATATACACATGTATTTGTAAATTATATGTATGTATACTTATATAAATATATCAGTATAAACACATGTACGTACATACTGACTACACATATTTGTATAATGCGTATACATACATATTTGTAAGTATGCAGGCATATAAATTTACATAAGCATATAAACATAAGTATTAACATGTACACGTATGCTTACAAATACACATATGTGTATATATGTATATATGTAAACATACATATGTATTTCTAAATATATAGATCATGTAAGTATATAACCACATATATTTACAAATACTGATATGTCTAAATGTACAAATATATATGTATTTGTAAATATATGTATATATACTTATATAAGCATATCATACAAGTATATATACACATATGTACATATATACTTAGAAATGCACATGTAGATATGTACACATACCTATATATTTGTAAACATATATATATACTTAAATGGTCATATAAACATATGAGTATATATACACTTATGCACATATATATTTACAAATGCACGTGTGTGTCTGTGTGTATATATTTTTGTGTACGCACACACATATTTGTTGAAATAACCAAATAACCCAAAGGATTACTTGAACCAAAAAAGCAATTCAGAGGCCAGGAGATAATTCCAAGCTCCAAGAAGTTCTGACATGGCAAATATGAAAATGAGTTTCAAAGCCTCAGAACAAAGGAGGTGGTGTCGCCAAAACTTTTACTCAATGCCCCAAGGGCTGTTTGGAGAGGACAGAGCTCAGCCATATTTAAACAAACACTGGTTGATTATTTTCTCAGATCCTCCACAGAATTTCTTTCTTCCAGTAAAAGAGTATAAGTAAAAGCCAATACACAACACTCAGGAAAAATACGGGAGCCCCCAAAACAAAGAAAAATCCTTTAAATAGCCAGACAGGTGGCCCCCAGACATCCTGCATGACCTGGAGAAGACACCGCAGCAGGGTTGGGAGGGCCCCGGGAACAATGGGAAAAGGTCTTCAGAGCCCTCAAGGGGAATTCCTGACTGTGGACAGCTCTACGCTGAGCTCAGCTCTTCCGGAGTAAGCAGGAAATAAATGCACCACCTTGGAGCCAGAGCGTTTTCCACTTACTGCGACTCACTGTTGGAACTACTCAAAGATGCTCTACAGGGAGAGAGGTACCGAAGCTGGAGGAAGGCAGAAGATGCAGGAAATACGAGGCATCCATGGAATCAACCTGATATAGTTTGGCCCTGTGTCACCACCCAAATCTCACCTCTAACTGTAAACCCCATGATCCCCACGTGTAGAGAGAGGGCCCTGGAGGGAGGTAATTGGATCATGACGGCGGTTTCCCCCATGCTGTTCCCATGGTAGTGAGGAAGTTCTTATGGGATCTGATGGTTTAAAAGTGGCAGTTTTCCGGCCAGGCGCAGTGGCTCACGCCTGTCATCCCAGCACTTTGGGAGGTCGAGGCAGGCGGATCACTTGAGGTCAGGAGATCGTGACCAGCCTGGGCAACATGGTGAAACCCCGTCTCTACTAAAAATACAAAAATTAGCTGGGCTTGGTGGTAAGCGCCGGTAGTCCCAGCTACTCAGGAGGCTGAGGCAGGAGAATCGCTTGAACCCGGGAGGCAGAGGTTGCAGTGAGCCGAGATCGCACCATTGCAATCCAGCCTGGGCACAAGAGCAAAACTTTCTCAAGAAAAAAAAAAAGTGGTAGTTTTCCCTGTACTCTCTCTTTCCTGCCGCCTTGTGAAGAAGGTGGCCTGCTTCCCCTTTGCCTTCCGCCATGATTGTAAGTTTCCTGAGGTCTCCCCAGCCATGTGGAACTATGAGTCAATTAAACCTCTTTCCTTTATAAATTACTCAGTCTCAGGGAAGTTCTTTATAGCAATGTGAAAACGGAGTAATACATAACCTAAATGCCCATCAATGATAGACTGAATTCAGAACCAGATCATGTCCTTTGTGGGATCATGGATGGAGCTGGAGGCCATTATCCTTAGCAAACTAATGCAGGAACAGAAAACCAAATACTGCATGTTCTCACTTACAAGTGGGAGCTAAATGATGAGAATTCACAGACACATAGAGTGGAACAACGGACACTAGGTCCTTTTGGTGGATGAAGAGTGGGAGGAGGGAGAGGGTCAGGAAAAACAACTAATGGCTACCAGGCTTAGTACCTGGGTGACAACAAATCCCTATGACACAAGTTCACCTAAATAGCAAACCTGCACTTGTACACCTGTACTTAAAATACAAGTTAAGTAATAAAAACAATTACTGGTCATCAGAAAAATAGAGGAACCAGAGTTAAATCAAAACTAGTGTCAGCCATATAAAACACCATCACCATCCAGCACCAATAATAAGAGGATACCTCCATTGAGGGTCCATTTTTTATTTTATTTTATTTTTTTATTTTTCGAGATGGAGTCTCACTCTGTCACCCAGGCTAGAGTGCAGTGGCACAATTTCAGCTCACTGCAACCTCCACCTCCCGGGTTCAAGTGATTCTCTACTGAGCGTCTAAAAGGAAGGTGGAGCTAAAATTAAAGGTCACAATAGCTTGTAGGAGAGAAATGCAGTGGTCAGAGCTAAAATAAGTTATCCCTTTGTTTGGAAGGAGAGTATAAATATTAGCTTTATTTTATTTCCTATGCATGTCACTATGCATATTAAATTTATTGCCAGTCCATAAAAGAATAAAAACTGAAAATTGCTTTCTCAAAAAAGAAAAAAAACTTAAAAAAAAAACCCCACTTAGGTTATTAGAAAATAGAAATTATTGAAACAAAGAAAATGAATGGTTAATAGAATGTACAAAATTGAACACAAGAAATACATTGTAAAACTGTTATCAACTGTAATAAATATAAATGGTCTGAAAATATATCTTAGTAGACATGAACTCTCAGATGAGATTGAAAAAAATGTAGGTCTTTGCTGTTTGCAAGTGTCTGAAGCCCAAAACAGAAAAAGGCCAAGATCAAAGGTATGGAGCAAAAAATAACATAGTAAGTAAATATAACATTTCTGTAGTTTGGTTAACAAGAAGCAGAAAAGAAAGGAAAAAGGCCCAGGGGTTTGAGACCAGCTTAGGCAACATAGTAAGACCTCATCTCTACAAATAATTTTAAAAAATTAGCTGGGCATAATGGCACACACCTGTAGTCCCGGTTACTTGGGAGGCTGAGGCAGGAGGATCCAGTAAGCCATGATCACACCACTGCATTCCAGCATGGGCAACAGAGGGAGATTCTGTCTCAAAAAAAAAAAAAAAAAAAAGAAAAAAGAAAAAAAGAAAAGAAAAATAAAGAAGGTTGTGGTTAAGTTATAAAAAATTTTGTCAAAAATAATTATAAAATGCTGACCTTTATAAAATTATAAAATAAGATTATAAAAATGTTGAACTTGTTTTCAGCTAGTAGCATAGCATCCAAATTCATAAAGGAACATTTGGGAGAATTAGAACACATTATCAAGTCCAGAGCCTTATCTTCTGCAGATCTCTGCCTATGGGTAGCTAGCTTTCAAAAAAATGAGAAAACTTGTATTGGGGTGTGTGTGTGTGTGCGTGTGTGCACGTGCATTTGCAGCTAAACTTAAATTCCTTCCTCTATTTATCTTCCTAAATTAATGTAATATTCTTGAATACCTGCAGCTTGTCCATATCTCCTCAAATTCCTATTTTGAAACATTAACTCCAAAGGTACTAGGAGGTGAGACGTGGGGAAGTGATGAGGTCATGAGCATGGAGCCTCATGAATGGGATCAGTGCCCTCATAAAAGGCACCCCAGAGAGCTCCCTCACCCCTTGCACCATTTGAAGACACAGTGAGAAGGCGCCGTCTATGAACCAGGAAGCTCTCACCAGACACTGAAACTGCCACACCTTGGTCTTGGACTTCCAGCCTCCAGAACTGTGAGCAATAAACGCCGATTGTTTATAAGCCCTGACTGTGGTATTCTGTTACAGCAGCCTGAAATGAACTAAGACAGCTTCCCTCTGTGCTTGAGAAGAGGAAAAAGTTAAGTCTAATTATTGTAAAGATTAATATTTCAGATGCAGTATAAACTGAATAAAGCTTGTATTTATTTTTACTGATTGACTTTTTGGGCACTCCTTGCAAATCTAAAGGACTTGCTATGCTAAGTCAAGCCTGGGGTTGGGGGAATGGGGAACTGATACTACTACAAGTTCCGTCTTAGTGCTATGAAATATTGATACCGTAGCCACACTACAACACGTGGGATCAATTAAGAAAGATTTTTGCAAGCGTCTGAACAAAGTAGGAGACAGAGGGTTTCTATCATCGATGCATTTTTAGAGAACCATGCGACACGGTTTCAGGGATGACCACCAGGACATTGGAAAAAGGGTTGCATCAATTAAAATGTTTCACCCACTGGCCGCTTTGAAAACGAAAGCTACCAGAGGAAAAGAAAAATACAGACCCAAATCAAAACCAGATGTATGCAGCTTTGAGGATTTCTCAGCCCTTCGTTTTCTCTCCATTTTATTTCACGTCTTCTAAAATGGATGCGACTTCTGGAAAGGACTTTGCATAGAAAGGTCCCTCCTTTGTTTGGGAAAACCCAGTTAAATAGGCAAATAAACAAACTGCCTGATGATGAGTCAGCGGAGGAAGATTGAAGTATATTGTTTGTTCAAGGAAATGTCTGGAAGAAATTAGACAAATTGATTTGTTTCTAAGTAATACCCATGCAGGCAGTAGCTTAAGAGAAATTTATGCACTCCCAACCCCGCCCCAATTCTTCTCTGTCTTGGGCAACCCGACCCAGTGTAAATCTTTAACCCAGTCAGCAAGCCCTAGAATTTTATGCATTTGACACTTTTGTGAGATTTAGCTCATCTTGTCTTTCCGTTGTTCTAGAAGATGGCTTGCTGGATATATCCACTCTATAAAAATCATTAATCGAATTAGACATCAGCAGGGGACATCTTATGTTCATTTTTTTTTTTTATGTTTCTGGGCACGCATACTTATGTAACATTTGTTTTGAAAATCAAGTTAAATGAAAGGATATTGTAGTTTCCACAGGCAGGAAAGTACTTTAGACAAACCCTGAGCGGCACACATTTAGATTCAACTCTGGGGTTTGACACTTACCTGTGTAATTTCAGCTTTGTCACCTGTAAAACCAAGAACAAGAAAGAGAATACACTGGTTTGCTGCGAGGATCCCATGAAAAAAATATAAGGACATAAAGAACCCAGCCCTCTGAAGAAATGTTTGCTCTTTCAGTTTGTGCGAAAACAAACAAACAAACATGCAAAAGAGGCTTCCTTCTAAAATAGTCCTCATATTATGATCTACCTGATGTGCTTCAATTTTCTTAGCTGTGAGGAAAGTTGACATAATTTATAAGATGTTTTCCTTTAAAAACAAAGTAATCCGATGATACACTCACACAGCTCCATTGTTTTAGCTTTGTTTTAATAAAACAGAAACTTATTTTAATGACATTGCTTTGATGTTATTTTCTTTGTTAGTCAAAGTCCATTGTCCAGGGTGGCCCGATTTTCATGACAATAAAAATATTTTAAGGGTACTATAAAGCCAGGGACAAAAGTGAATGCATTATAGAGTTGATGTTGCCTAGTCTCTTGAGGGAAATCCAGTTTAGCCACAACCCTTGTAAATAAGAAACATATCTTGTTTGGGGATGTTAGAAAATTATGACCACCATATTTATTTTACCTCATGCGAACTTCCAACTTCTTCTTCAGTTTATGAAGAACTTAAAAAAAATCACAGAGAAAGAAAACAGTGGTGAAGTACAGACGTAGTAAACTTGTGGCCAGAAGTTTTTCTCAGAAGGTTCATCAGAGTTCGCCAAAAGAAATTCCGTTCACCTAATTTAGAAAGGGATCAGTTAATATTCCGAAATTATAGATTAGTTGGTGGTTTTTAAGAATGCTTCAGATGTTAGATGATTTACAGTTATATTCATGAATCTGTGGATGAAATAGTGACACTGCATTTGCAGAAATTGAGTTTAATTTTACAGGGTGCTATAATAAAATTGAAAAACCTTGGCATTTCTCAAAGCAAAGCATGAAAAGGAATAACTATCTGATTGATTCCATTGCTTCTTTCATGAGGAGTAAAACTGTTTTGCAAGAAATTCGTCTTTAAAGGGATCTAAGATGATTTTGTTTTCCCCTTTTTTCTATCATATTTTAGAAATTGTGCTGTGTAATTTCACTCTTTCAGTTACAGGAACTTAGCTCTTAGCTTATCTGTGTGTTGCTGTTGCAGAGAAGCTACAGAGATGCTCAACTTCCCCATGCCCTGCAGCCAAGGTGTTGCCACAGCCCAGAGGAATTTGTTCTAATCCTACTTGCTGTTGGAGTCGCTGAGCCTTTTCTTTCCCTGGCACCTAGCAATTGCTCTCTAAAGGCGATTTCCATTACCACACTGTCAAATGCACCAACATCCACTGAAACATAAAGTACATTCCATGGTGGCGTATTAATGTATATTGACCTTGGCAGTCCATCTGATTCCATCGTCAAATCCAACAGGGAGGGAAAGAAGAACCAGTTTTCTGACTGCAAACCCCAGCAACAAAGTAGCAGGAAGTCAGAGAAAAAGGAACTATTCCTTTGCTACGTTCCCATTTTAGTTTGGTGTTCCAGGAACTCTGAATTTTCTGTTTATTGCCCGCATATCCATGAAGTAAGGGACATGTTGAGCTGAAGATGAAATGTGTGATAGCCTTGAGCCATTTATGCCTAGCGTTCCAATGGAACGCTAAGCATGTCGGAGTTATTTATATCCTACTGCTCAGGTCATCGCCAAGGCCTGATTGCAAAAATTCAAAATATTGCAACCTCAAGCGTAAATGGGTTAAGTTTTGGGGCTTCTCTTTGGAAATGGCCAGCTCATCTCTTCTGTGACATGTATTATTGAGTTTATTTGCATGCGTGAGATCCTACCAAGGCTGTTGTTATTAAATCTCCCATCACACTAGAGGAGCAAGATGGATATTTGCAAATGATAAATATCTCTTGATTATTATTGTCTGGTGAGCAGAGAACACAGTTAAGTAATCCTTGATTTTTACCAGACCTTTGCTCTGATATATTCTTTTCTCCCTCAGCACAAAACCCTGACTTTGCAACCCTGGGACTCTTCAGAGTCTTTTTTTTCTTTTAGGTTTTAAATTTATTTTCTAAATTAATTCTTTAAAGTTGATATATCCTTGAAGAGGTCCTTCACATCCCTTGTAAGTTGGATTCCTAGGTATTTTATTCTCTTTGAAGCAATTGTGAATGGGAGTTCACTCATGATTTGGCTCTCTGTTTGTCTGTTACTGGTGTACAAGAATGCTTGTGATTTTTGTACATTAATTTTGTATCCTGAGACTTTGCTGAAGTTGCTAATCAGCTTAAGGAGATTTTGGGCTGAGACAATGGGGTTTTCTAGGACCTCTTCAAGGAGAACTACG
>NW_026652282.1:453561-466116 GCF_009828535.3 Hylobates moloch
AGGTGCTGGAGAGGATGTGGAGAAATAGGAACACTTTTACACTGTTGGTGGGACTGTAAACTAGTTCAACCATTGTGGAAGTCAGTGTGGCGATTCCTCAGGGATCTCGAACTAGAAATACCATTTGACCCAGCCATCCCATTACTGGGTATATACCCAAAGGACTATAAATCATGCTGCTATAAAGACACATGCACACGTATGTTTATTGCGGCACTATTCACAATAGCAAAGAGTTGGAACCAACCCAAATGTCCAACAACGATAGACTGGATTAAGAAAATGTGGCACATATACACCATGGAATACTATGCAGCCATAAAAAATGATGAGTTCGTGTCCTTTGTAGGGACATGGATGAAACTGGAAAACATCATTCTCAGTAAACTATCGCAAGGACAAAAAACCAAACACCGCATGTTCTCACTCATAGGTGGGAATTGAACAATGAGAACTCATGGACACAGGAAGGGGAACATCACACTCCGGGGACTGTTGTGGGGTGGGGGGAGGGGGGAGGGACAGCATTAGGAGATACACCTAATGCTAAATGACGAGTTAATGGGTGCAGGAAATCAACATGGCACATGGATACATATGTAACAAACCTGCACATTGTGCACATGTACCCTAAAACCCTAAAGTATAATAAAAAAAACAAACAAACAAACAAACAAACAAAAAAGTTGATATATCATAGTCGTACGTATTTCAGAGGTACATGGGATATTTTGATACAGGAATACGATGTGTAATGATCAAATCAGAATGATTGGGATGCCCAGAACCTCACACATCTATCTTTTCTTTCCGTTGGGAGCGTTCAAATTCTTCTTTTCCAGCTGTTTTGAAATATACGATAAGTTACTGTTAATTCTACTTTCTCTAGTGTACTATTGGACACTAGAACTTAGTTTTTCTATCTAGCAGAATTTTCTTATGTTACTATGCCTGCACCCCACCTGCTTTATGAGATATGTAAATCTCATGTTTTTCAAGGGACTGGATTGGTCTTTCTTCAGCTGGTTTTAATTGGGTGAGCTTACAAAGCCTGCTGTAAAATCCAGTCATCCAAGTTACTAGTCAACATACTTAACGATCCAGGAGTGAGGTCGTTTAAGTTTTCCTAGGCTGTTTGTACAGACAGAACCCACAAAGAGGACATCGTTATAAACTTGATAAGGGATCTAAACTGTCTAGATAGAACCAGGCATTCATTTGCTCATGTGTTTGCCTATAACCTACTTAGAAATACCCTGCTTTAATGTACATTTAAACATAGAGACAAAAAATGGATTAGTGCTTTGGAGGGGTTGCAGGGAGAGGAGGATGGGGAGTGACTGCTTAACAGGTACAGCTTTGGGGTAATCAAAATGTCCCGAAACCAGATAATGGTGATGGGTGCATAACGTTGTACAGGCACCAAAGTGCTGGTGAATTGTACAATTTAAAATGGTTATGATAGTATTATGGGTCGAATTGCAACTCCCACCAAATTTATATATGAAATTCCCAACCTCCTGTGCCTAAGGATATGACTGTATTTGGAAATACAGCTGTTGTAGATATAACTGAGTTATACTGGAGCACGGTGAGCACCTAATTTAATATGACTGATGTCCTTAGAAAAGTGGGAAACTTGGACACAGAGAAACGTGCACCTAGAGAGAATACCATGTGAAGGTGAAGGCAGACACTAGGGTGGGTGATGATCTATAAGCCAACAGACAGATACCAAGGATTTCCAGCAGGCTCTGGAAGCTGGGAGAGAGGCATGGATTCCCCTGTACAGCCTCCACAAGGATTCTCCCCCAGAGCCTCTGAAGTGAGCATAATCTTGCTACAACCTTGATTTCAGACATCTGGCCTCTAAAACTGCAAGCTAATAGATTTCTGCTGTGTTAAGCCACTCAATTGGTGGCTCTGTGTTATGACATCCCTAGGAAACTAACACAGACAGTAAAACTAATAACATTTCTTCACTGATGGATGTGCAAGGGAAGAGTGAATACTGATTCCAGGTATTTGACCAGAGAATGGGGAAGGGTGGAAGGGAGACATTTTCAAAAGTAGGCCAGGGGTTTAGTTCTTGACATGCTGAATTGGAGATGTTCATGAATAAGGATATAAATGATGTGTCCACTAAGCACTCAAGTGGAGGTGTTGAAGTGGGTGGTTGAATATATGCAAGTCTGGAGTTTGGCAGAGGAATCAAAGTTAATGATATAAATTTGAGGGTTGTTGGCCAATGAAAATATTTAAAGACATGAGATTACATAGTTCCTCTAAGGAGCAGCAAAGATAGAAAAGAACAGGCTGAGCCTGGGACTCTTCAAGAGTAGGATGACATTGAGGAGATTTGGAAGATAAGACTGAAGGTGTGTAAATTGTGTTAGTAGAAAAGCAAGAAGAGTCAGTGTCCTGAAATCAAATGAACACAAAACCAAAAAAGAGGGAGGGACCCATTGTGTGGGGTAACATATCATCCCCATTTGCCTGGGACTAATGGGGTTCCCACGACACAAGACTAAAGCCAGGAAAGTTATGGGTATACCAGGATGGGTGGTCCTCCAACCAGTGTGTCCACGGTCACTTAGAGGTTGCTCAAGTAAGATGCAGTGTAAGAACAGATCACTGACTTTTTCCAACATAGAGTTCCTGGGTGTACTTGACTTCAGTAATTGATCTCATGCAACAGAGATATCACACAGACAGGACTTCAATCTCCCCAGTCTCTAGGATGTCTTAGTCAAATTTGTACTGCTATCACAGAGTATCTGAGATGGAGGTAATGTGGAAAGAATAGATATTTATTTCCTACAATTCTGAAGGCTGGGAAGTCCAAGGGTGAGGGGGTTGTGTCTGGTGAAGGCATTCTTGCTATGCCATCCCATGGTAGAAAGCATAAGAAAAAGAGAGCAGGCACAGGCTTGGGGGAGAGAGAGAGAGAGCGAGAGAGAGAACACTAAACTATTTTATAACCAGCTAACAAGTCCGCTCTGGAGATAACTAACTCCCTTCCGCCATAATGACAATCCATTTATGAAGGCAGAGCCCTCAAGACAGAATTATCTCCTATTGTGCCCAACTTTCCAACACTGTTGCACTGGGGATGAAGTTTCCAACACACGAATTTAAGGGGATGGATTTGAACAACAGAACAGGAATTTATACCTTATAAACCACTTTCACATGCAAAACTATACATCCCTCACTTGAAAGCTGAGGAGGTGTAAAAAAAAATCAGAGAAGTAAATAAGCTGTCACTTTTATTTTGCAGAGTTTTCTTGCATCTCTCAAAAGTAGAGAAATTGAATTCTTTGTGGTGTCTTTTCTTAAACCAACTGCAGATTAAGAATATTAGTAATAGAGACATTTACACCGGACTGACAACATGTGAGACTCTTCTTCCTAAGTACATTGTGCATATCTATTTATTCAGAAGACATTATCTATTGGCTACTATCTCCATTTTGTTGATACTCACACAGAGGGAAAAGAACTTTGTGCCAGAGACGCAGATGACAAGTGAGCCGAACTAGACGTGAATATGGATGTCTTCAGTTCACACTCCTAAAAGTGACAACGTCTCCCTATCCTGGGCTTGCTTTTACTGACAGCATTGGAGCACCTTGGTTTTTCTGTTGTGCATGTGCAAAAAAAAAAGTCCACAATTCTGAAAGCAAATAGTAAACATATTTACTGCAAAAGTAAATATAAAATTCTTCTGAAAGCAAATAGTAAACAGATCCTACAAGTGTAAACATTATGACAGATGCTTACGTCCTGAAATAAACAATAGATTGTGTTCCCTAGATTAAGCCTGCCACTCTGCCATTCACATATTTATCCCAGGAAATTCTTTCATAATACAGTTCATCATAGTAACATCAGACTCCTTCAAATGCAACCTCACTGAGCACAATGCACTAGAAATACATTATATTAAGAAAAGGCAAGAGTACATTTGGATTTATATCCAAGAGTTCCATATCCATGGATTCAACCAACTGCCAATTGAAAATATTTGAAAAAATATCACATCCACGTTGAACATGTAAAAGCTTTTTTGTGTCATTATCCTCCAAACAATACAATATAATAACTATTTGTGTAGCATTTTCACTGTTTTCAGTATTTTAAGTAATTTAGAGATAATTCAAAGTATATGGGAGGATGTGCATAGGTTATAGGCAAATGCTACATCATTTTATGTAAGGAACTTGAACATCTGTGGATTTTGGTATCTACAGGAGGTCCTGGAACCAGTCCTTTGTGGATAACTAGAGACAACTGTATATATCCCACCACCAACAAAATATAGCACTATAGTTCTATCATGCTCAGGGATAAGAATCTCCTAGTTTTATTTATAATCAATAGACAATAAAAGAGCAACTTTATGTGTGGCCTTTTCCACCCTTAGCTATTTTTCCTTTCTAATTAATCTTTAACATTTTGAAGGCAAGATTGTATGATTTTCAAGAAATAAACACATTAAAAAATTTGAACCAGTTGAGAAGTCATTAATACAGATTTTTATTTCACAATGGTAAGAAAGAACCACTGAAACAATTTCAAACTTTTCGTTTGTAGTAAGTTTTACGTTTTCTGAAGCACTTTTGTTATATTTTATCTCTGTGAACCTGGTGGCATCCTTCTTTGAAAGCTGAGGGTATGACATTAAGAGATACACCTAATGCTAAATGACGAGTCAATGGGTGCAGCAAAACAACATGGCACATGGATACATATGTAACAAACCTGCACATTGTGCACATGTACCCTAAAACCTAAAGTATAATAATAATAATAATAATAAAAAAGAAAGCTGAGGGTATGAAATCACAGAGAAATTCATAAACTTGCTCAAGGTCATTCACACTGCCCGTCTGCAAACCCCACTTCTAATATCTGAATGTGTTGAGAGAAGGGACAGTGCCTATTTCAGTCTCAGGCTCTCATAGAATGTTGGCTTATGAAGTATAAGTTAGCTATTGCTGTCTAACAAATCATCACCTACTTAGAAGCTTATAAAACATATGTCTTTTAACTCACAGTGTCTTTGAGTTGGTAAAATTGGTACAATTCAAATGGGGTATGTCCTGGGGCTGGGGTTTCATCTGAAGGCTGAAATGGGGCAAAATCTACTTTCAAGGTAATTCGTGTGGTTGTTAGCAAGATTGAGATTCTCATAGGTTTTTGGACCGAGAATCTCCATTCCTAGAGACTGCCTTTAATTCCTCATCATGTTGACTTCTTCATAGGGCAGCTCACAACATGGCAGCTTGTTTACCATACCCAGCAAGGGAAAGAGTCAACACAGAGAGGCTGCTAGGAAGATGAAACTCACAATCTCCTGTAGTGTAATCACAGAGGGGACATCCCATTGCCTTTGTCATATTGGATTGATTAGAAGCAAGTCATGGACCTCATGGAAACTCAAGGAGAGGCGATTATGTAACAGTATAAATATCAGGGCATGAGCATTATTGGAGCCATCTAAGAGTCTGTCTGGCCCCTGGAGGAGCCATAATAAATATTTTCTAAAGAAAAAACCAAAACAAATCAATTATTGCTAATTGAAAAATTGAGACTGAACCTGGCTTCCCGAATTGGAGGTTAGAGTTCTTCCAACACCAGCTTCTGTGCTGACAGCAAGGTGTCGGAAGAGAAATGGACCCCAGTGGACAGCTTGAGGAAGTGGGGTTAGAGGACGAAAGGATGCAATGCAAGGGGGGTGCACACAGCACTCAAACTTGACTATCCCTCTATCATTTTTAGACCATGCTGGCATGCCTTCTAACCCAATCTGGCCCATTGTTTTACAACCCCTAATATAAAATTAGCCATGATGTTCTTCAATTCGACACTTGGCTTTAAAAATATCCGGGATTATTGTTTTCTACATCATTGGAAAACAGAACTTGTGGGGCTTTTTTCCCCAGTCTTTGTTATATTGTAAACAGCAAACTCAGAAGGATTCAGTAGGACCCACACCCTTCTTGAGCCCCAAGCTAAGGGCAATGTGGCTTCCAAGGCAGAAACAGACTTGAAATGTCAGATCCACTTTAGATGTTATTTATTCAGCTGGAGAATAAATATTGCTTCAGTGAACTTCAAAAACAATGGGGATTAAAGCCTTCCATACCCTTGAAATAAGTTAATTGACCTCTATTTTTCAAACCAGATAGAAACAGAAGTCAAGAGCAAACTCTAAAAACTAAATTATGGATTAATGATTTTAACATACATCTGAGAAATGTTACTCCCAACTAACTTGCCTTTTTAGAAACTCTTTTAAATGTATATATTCCTACTATAATTTTAAAAATCTTGACTGAAAAATATTTGCTTTAGACTAAGGTTTCTCAACAAGAGAAACAAGACATTTGGGACCAGATGATTCTGTGGTGGGGCTGTCCTATGCACCGTAGGGTGTTGACCAACATCCCTGGGATCCACCCACCAGATGTCAGGAGCACCCCTTCACTCACTGAGACAAGTGAATATGTCCTCAGATACTACCCAGTGTGCCCTGGGAAGAAAACTCCCCCCATTTGAAATCCACTGTCATAGATAGATAAATGGGAGAGATAGCCAGATAGATATAGATAGATGATAGATAGATATAGATAACTGATAAATAGATATAGATGCCAGACAGAGAGATGATTGATAGATGGATGATAGATAGATAAGTAATAATGATGATAGATAGTGGATAGATAATAGATGGATAGGTATATAGATGATAAACAGACAGAAATAGATACATGGAAATATAGATTATAGATAGATTGACAGATATAAATGATGGATGGATGATAGATGGGTAGACAGATACATAGATGATGGATAGTTAGATGGATAGGTAGATAGAGGTGATGTATGAATAGATGATAGATAGATACATAGAGAGATGATAGATTGATAGATGATAGATAGGATAGATGATAAATATGATAGATGACACATAGATGACAGATAAATAGATGATAGATATGATAGATTATAGATAGACAAATATATTAGATGATAGATATGATAGATAGATGACAGATAAATAGGTGATATATATGATAGATAATAGATAGTAGATGATAGACATGACAGATGATAGCTGATAGATAAATATGATAGCTGATAGATGATATGATAAATATAGATGGTAGTTACACAGATGTGATAGATGATAGATAGATAGATGATAGATAGATAGAGAGATAGATGTGATAGCTGACAGATATGGATAGATGTTAGGTGTGATAGATGACAGAAAAATGGATAGATAGATAGATAGATAGATGATAGATAGATAGATAGATAGATAGATAGATAGATAGATAGATAGAGAGATAGATAGATAGATGAAGAATCTCATGGTCAGGCAGTGTTTCTCAGCCTCAGCCCTATTGAAATTTGGGGCTGGATGATTCTCTGTGGTGGGGCCGTTTTGTTCACTGTAGGATGTTGAACAGCATCCCGGGCCTCCACCCACTAGATGCCAGTAGGACCACCCAGCTGTGACAGCCAAAAAGTTCCCAGACATTCCCCAATGTCCTCTAGAGGTGTCTTAGAGAATAGATAGAAGACTATTCAGAAGAACAACATCCCCATCATTTTTTAGATAATAAGATCCAGGTCACACTGCCTAACATCATTCTTTC
This sequence comes from Hylobates moloch, assembly GCF_009828535.3. Taxonomy (NCBI): domain Eukaryota; kingdom Metazoa; phylum Chordata; class Mammalia; order Primates; family Hylobatidae; genus Hylobates; species Hylobates moloch. The sequence continues at coordinate 461,232 of NW_026652282.1, forward strand.
TGGTTAGAACATTACAGCCACGTCATCACCAGTCCCTGGTGCTGACATTTGCTAAAAATGTGGGACTTGGTTTCACTAGGTGGAAATCGATATTGCCACATCATTCCAGAAGTCCTATGGGGGCTGTATTTTCTTTCAGCTCCCCCAGTGTGTACCTGAGCAGGAAAGATCTTTCTCTTGAACATGTTGGTTGGAATGTCCCTGTGTGCTGTCCTCTTGCTCCTCTTGCTGAAGAAGCTGAGACTGGGTCACTGGTGTCTTTTCCTACCTGGTTCTCACATTAGCCTGCAACTGAGGTGGCTGAAGCTCCATCCTTGTGGTCTCATGCTGTTTCTACCATCTCTGAAGTCTGCAGGTGCCTTCAGAGCCACACCACCTTCAGTTGGCCTCCTCATTGCTAATGGTTGTGGTCTGCACCTTAGCTGATGTTGGCCAGTCTCCAAGACTGTTCCAGAATCTTTAGCCACCTCCTCAGCTCAGTTCTCACTGTGCTATCTTAATCCTACTGCTATGGTCTCAATGTATCTCCCAAAATTCATATGTTTAAATGTAATGAACAATGTGATAATATGAAGTAGTGGAGCCTTTAGGAGGTGATTAAGACATGAGGGTGGAGCCTTCCCACACATGGGATTTAGTGTCTTATTCAAGGGCTTGAGGGACCACGCTAACTCTTTGCCCTTCTACTTTCTATCATGTGAGAGCATAGCATGAAGGTATAAGCCGTCACCAGACACCAACTCCACCATGCCTTGCTCTTGGGCTTTTCAGCCTCCAGAACTGTGAGAAAATAAATGCCTGCTCTTTATAAATTACCCAGTCTTGGGTATCTTCTTATAGTTGGACAAACAGACTGAGATATCTACTGCTGTCCTTATTGGGAGCAGACAACTTCTGAACCTTTTCTCATCTTTGCCAAAAGTCATGGTGAACTCCTGGCTCCCCCAATACCACTTCCCCAATGCTGTGTTAGAGGATGTTTGTAGGATGTGCCTTGGGTTACCAATTTTAGCCAGCCTTGCTGTGTTCTTAGATCAAGATGCACGTGGTTGCATAAAGAATCTATTTGTTTCTTTAGGATGGCTATTATAAAAAAGTCAAAAGATAACAAACATTGGTGAGGATGTGGAGAAAAGGAAACCTTTGTACACTATTGGTGGGAATGTAGACTGGTACAGTCATTATGGAAAACAGTATGAAGGTTTCAAAAGAATTAAAAATAGAACTACTATATGACCCAGCAATCCCTCTTCTGGGCATATGCCCAAAAGAAATGAAACCACCACCTTGTGAAGATACCTGTACTCCCAATTTTATTGCAGTATTATTCACAAAAGCTGAGATATGGAAACATCCTGTTTGTTGACAGAAGGATGGATACAGAAATGTAGTAAATATATACAAGGAAATGTTACTCAGTCTTAAAAAACAAGATCTTAACATTTGCTCAACATGGATGAAACTGGGGGACATTATGCTAAGTGAAATAAGCCAGAGACAGAAAGCAAAATACTGCATGATCTCAGTTATATGTGGAATCTAAACATAAAAAATTCAAATGTAGATAGATACATTTGTTCTCTATCAAAACAGTGGTTACCAGGGAGGGTGCTGAGGGAAGGAGGAAATAGGGAGATGAGGTTAGAGCAGTGGTTTCCAACTTTTTTGGCACCAGGGACAGGTTTCATGCAAGACAATTTTATCACGGACCAGGAGCAGGGGCAGGGGCAGGGAGGATGGTTTCACGATGATTCAAGCTCATTACATTTATTGTGCACTTTATTTTGATTATGATTACATTGTAACATATAATGAAATAATTCTACAACTCACCATCATGTAGAATCAGTGGGAACCCTGAGCTTGTTTTCCTGCAACTAGACAGTCCCATCTGGGGGTGATGGGAGAGAATGACAGATCATCAGGCATTAGATTCTCATAAGGAATGCACAACCTAGATCCCTCACATGCACAGTTAACAATAGGATTTATGTAGAGTCTAATGCTGCTGCTGGTCTGAAAGGAGGCAGAGCTCGGGCGGTAATGTGAGCTATAGAGAGTGGCTGAAAATACAGATGAAGCTTCTCTGGCTTGCCCGCCACCTCCTGCTGTGCGGGCTGGTTCCTAACAGGCCAGGAACCAGAAGGGGGTTGGTGACCTCTGGGTTAGAAGATACAAAATAGCAGACATATAGGATGACCAACTCTAGAGGGCTGATGTTCCACGTGAAAACTACAGGGAATAACATTGTAGTGTATTTGGGATTCTTGCTAAAGGAGTAGATTTTAGCTGCTCTTGCCAAAAGCAACAACAAGAAATGGGTAACTATGTGACATGATGGATAGGCTAATTTGCTTCACTATAGTAACCTTTTTATTATCTAAATGTATCTCATAACATCAGGCTGTACACCTAAATATACAGAATAAGTTTATTATTTTTTAAAAAAGAGTAAATAAGAAAGGGAAGAATATACTCTGTTGTTCTTCAAGCCTTTTGCACTAAGCAGGTCCTTTGGAAGAAAATTACATAACTAATTGCTATTGCAATTAAGTTCAATTTGTAAAACCTACCAGAGAGAGAGTCATTGCAAAGACTGAGATTGTTAAGGGCACAGGGTCTGTTTCTTATTCACCTTTGCTTTCCCAGAACCTAGGATAGTACCTGACACAAAGCAGGTACCCAGTAAATGTGTTTGTGTAAAAACAACAGTAAACAAGGAAGAATTTTTTCTAACTCCAAAGGAATTAGAAGTTCAGCTGTGCCCATGTGGGGAGAGCCACAGAGATTTAGCCACGAAGGCAAAGACAGCATCAACAGAAATTAATCTTTTCCAAGTTTGCCTAGAGCCTTATAATGACAAGATATCACCTGATTGCTCAAGGAATTACTGCCTCTATCAGTTGATGAGATGCCCAGGGAAAAACGATCCGGGTTGAAATGCTCTCATTATGGGGGCAGTTCCAAAATGGCCAAATAGGAACAGCTCCAGTCTATAGCTCCCAGTGTGAGCGATGCAAAAGATGGGTGATTTCTGCATTTCCAACTGAGCTTTGAAGAGAGGAGTGGTTCTCCCAGCACGGAGTTTGAGATCTGAGAACGGACAGACTGCCTCCTGAAGTGGGTCCCTGACCCCTGAGTAGCCCAACTGGGAGGTACTCCCCAGTAGGGGCAGACTGACACCTCACACGGCCAGTTACCCCTCTGAGATGAAGCTTCCAGAGGAATGATCAGGCAGCAACATTTGCTGTTCAGCAATATTCGCTGTTCTGCAGCCTCCGCTGCTGATACCCAGGCAAACAGCATCTGGAGTGGACCTCCAGCAAACTCCAACAGACCTGCAGCTGAGGGTCCTGACTGTTAGAAGGAAAACTAACAAACAGAAAGGATATCCACACCAAAACCCTATCTGTACGTCACCATCATCAAAGACCAAAGGTAGATAAAACCACAAAGATGGGGAAAAAGCAGAGCAGAAAAGCTGAAAATTCTAAAAATCAGAGCGCCTCTACCCCTCCAAAGGAACGCAGCTCCTTGCCAGCAATGGAACAAAGCTGGAAGGAGAATGACTTTGACGAGTTGAGAGAAGAAGGCTTCAGATGATCAAACTTCTCCGAGCTAAAGGAGGAAGTTTGAACCCATGGCAAGGAAGCAAAAAACCTTGAAAAAAGATTAGACAAATGGCTAACTAGAGTAACCAGTGTAGAGAAGTCCTTAAATGACGTGATGGAGCTGAAAACCATGGCACGAGAACTACGTGACGAGTGCAAAAGCTTCAGTAGCCGATTCGATCAACTGGAAGAAAGGGTATCAGTGATTGAAGATCAAATGAATGAAATGAAGCGAGAAGAGAAGTTTAGAGAAAAAAGAATAAAAAGAAATGAACAAAGCCTCCAAAGAAATATGAGACTATGTGAAAAGACCATTCATATCCCAAATAAGTTCATGAAGGAGAGAAAAAAATCCTTTACAGACAAGCAAAGTGAAGATTTTGTCACCACAGGCCTGCCTAAAAAAACATGGAAAGGAAAAACCGGTACCAGCCACTGCAAAAACATGCCAAATTGTAGAGACCATCGAGGCTAGGAAGAAACTGCATCAACTAACGAGCAAAATAACCAGCTAATATCATAATGACAGGATCAAATTTACACATAACAATATTAACCTTAAATGTCAATGGGCTAAATGCTCCAATTAAAAGACACAGACTGGCAAATTGGATAAAGAGTCAAGACCCATCAGTGTGCTGTATTCAGGAAACCCATCTCACATGCAGAGACACACATAGGCTCAAAATAAAGGGATGGAGGAAGATCTACCAAGCAAATGGAAAACAAAAAAAGGCAGGAGTTGCAATCCTGGTCTCTGATAAAACAGACTTTAAACCAACAAAGATCAAAAGAGACAAAGAAGGCCATTACATAATGGTAAAGGGATCAATTCAACAAGAAGAGCTAACTATCCTAAATATATATGCACCCAATACAGGAGCACCCAGATTCATAAAACAAGGCTTGAGTGACCTACAAAGAGACTTAGATGCCCACACAATAATAATGGGAGGCTTTCACATCCCACTGTCAACATTAGACAGATCAACAAGACAGAAAGTTAACAAGGATACCCAGGAATTGAACTCAGCTCTGCACCAAGCAGACCTAATAGACATCTACAGAACTCTCCACCCCAAATCAACAGAATATACATTTTTTTCAGCACCACACCACACCTATTCCAAAGTTGACCACATAGTTGGAAGTAAAGCTCTCCTTGGCAAATGTAAAAGAACAGAAATTATAACAAACTGTCTCTCAGACCACAGTGCAATCAAACTAGAACTCAGGATTAAGAAACTCACTCAAAACCGCTCAACTACATGGAA
>NW_026652282.1:471095-490386 GCF_009828535.3 Hylobates moloch
GGAAAGGATTCCCTATTTAATAAATGGTGCTGGGAAAACTGGCTAGCCATATGTAGAAAGCTGAAACTCAATCCCTTCCTTACACCTTATATGAAAATTAATTCAAGATGGATTAAAGACTTACATGTTAGACCTAAAACCATAAAAACCCTAGAAGAAAACCTAGGCATTACCATTCAGGACATAGGCATGGGCAAGAACTTCATGTCTAAAACACCAAAAGCAATGGCAACAAAAGCCAAAATAGACAAATGGGATCTAATTAAACTAAAGAGCTTCTGCACAGCAGAAGAGACTACCATCAGAGTGAACAGGCAACCTACAAAATGGGAGAAAATTTTTGCACCTGTAAATGCTACAGCCAGCCCACAAGACTGAGCCCTTTCTGCCATACTGAGCCCAGCTTTTCAGAGATTCTGCAGACCCTGGAGGGTGGCCTTGATGCAGGGTAGGTGAGCCCCAAATTGTGATTTAGCTCAGGAAAAGTTTTTGGCTTCACAGAGGAAAGAATTCAAGAGTGAGCAGGTGGTGCAAGAAATCATACTTATTGAGGTGGCAGTGTTACAGCTCTGGCTACAGTGTTACAGCTTGGCTACAGTGTTACAGGTCCGGCTACAGTGTTACAGCTCCAGCTGCAGTGTTACAGCTCCGGCTGCAGTGTTACAGCTTGGCTACAGTGTTATAGCGTGGCTACAGTGTCACAGGTCCGGCTACAGTGTTATAGCTCCAGCTGCAGTGTTACAGCTCCAGCTACAGTGTTACAGCTTGGCTACAGTATTACAGCTCTGGCTACAATGTCATAGTTCCATGACTGCTCCTGCAGAATGGGGCTACCCCATAGGCAGTGGGCTGAGAGTAGCAGCTCAGAGGCAGTTCTGCAGTCATATTTTTACCCACTTTTAATTACATGCAAACCAAGGAGTGGATTATGCAGAAAGTTGTAGAAAAGTGTGGTTTTTGAGTCACCAGTCTTTGCCACAGAAAGGCGTGGTAACTTCTGAGTGTTGCCATGGCAATGGTGGACTGACATGGCCTACTGGTGGGTGTGTCTTATGGGAAGATGCTTCTGTTCCTTCCCTGTTTTAGCTAGTCCTCAGTTTGGTCTGGTGTGTGAGTCCTGCCTCCAGACTCGAGTCCTGCCTCACATAGTAGTCTTTCAGGACACATGTACTCTTTCGAATGGAACTGACAAGGAAACCCTGACACAGAGCAAAAAGTACAAAGTTTGAATGGAATCCTAATAGGAGACATCCCATCCTAATTGATTATTGTAGCATTGCTTTGTAGGAAATGAGATGTTGGGAGGTGGAGGTTGGATATTTCCTTGCTCATCAACTTTGCCAGTCAAGTGGATTGGCCAGTGATCTTAGGAGGGAAAAGATGGAACTAAACTTTTCCGCTGCAAGATGCGTGCATGTGTCATTTTGTCAGGAATGGAGATCAGTGGTTATGGCAGTGGTCCCCAGTTTTTTTGACACCAGGAGTCGAATTCATGGAAGACAATTTTTCCATGGACCAGGGGGTGGTGGGGGGATTGTTTCTGGATGATTTAAGCATATTACATTTATTGTGCACTTGATTTCTATGATTATTACACTGTAATATAGAATAAAATAATTATACAACTCACCATAATGTAGAATCAGTGGGAGCCCTGAGCTTGTTTTCCTGCAACTAGATGGTCCTATCTGGGAGTTATGGGAGACAGTGACAGATCATCAGGCATTAGATTCTCATAAGGAGCACACAACCTAGCTCTCTTGCATGGGCAGTTCACAGTAGGGTTCACATTCCTATGAGAATCTAATGCCACTGTTGATCTGACAGGAGGCAGAGCTCAGGCAGTCATGCGAGCGATGGGGAGCATCTGTAAATACAGCGAAGCTTTGCTCACTTGCCCACCAATTACCTACTGCTGTGTGGCCCGGTTCCTAACAGGCCATGACCAATACCGGTTCATGGCCCAGGCGTTGGGGACTCCTGGTTTATGGCATTCACAGGGTTGCAAGGATTCAGCCCTGCAGCTGACCCAAGGACAACAAGGAGAAAGTCACTCACTCTCCTCTATTTACTAGACCCTTGCCATTAAGCTCAACAGAAAGGCTGCCCTGGAAAGGGCCTGATTGGACCGGTGTTGCCTTTCTCGGAGAAAGTGGCCCTCCCTGGACTGCTGCATCTTTTGCACGCACATCTCCACAGCATTTTGGAAATGGGAGAAGCATCTCTCTGTTACATTAGCTGGGATTCTGGATGTCCACAGAAAACACAGACCTTTGTACAAAAGGCAGAAAAAATGATCTTACGGAGTTCAAGCAATCATTTTTTCCCTGAATATTTTGTTTTCTTGGCAAAACCTTAAATATATATATACTTTTTTTTTTTTTTCAATGAGACGTCTTCAGTGTCAAAGCAGTATCAGCATATTCTCCACATGGAATATTTGGAGAGAAGCCAATTCCTGTTCGAGGAGCAGCTGCAGCTAAGGACGTGACATGGCTTGCCGTCAATGCTTACCAGATGCTATGATACCGCATCTATGTTTCTGTCATGTGATACAGGAAACATCCACAGCCTCCTTTAAAAATAGAAATTCATGGGTTTAAGGTTATGCCTGTTAGAAGCAGTAGAAGCGTGAACATGTTAGTTCACACGTGTTAGAATAATTCTGGCAACGTGTTCATATTGATGCTATCAGGGCTCATTAAAATTTACTAGTGCACCTATAAACACACTCAAATATCCAACAAGATTAGGATAATCTGTAGTTTACAGACATCATTCTGATAGTTCCACAACATTTAACCAATGGCAACGTGTGTGCAGGTACATGCAAGGAAGACATGTTCAAACGCTTATTGAAAGAGATTTTTCTTCCCCAGAATTATATAATAGATAATAAAGTGGCTTCCCTAAGAAGGGAAGAGGTTACAGGAAGGCAAGAAAAAACAGGAACTGGGAGAAGGAGGGAAGAAGCAAATTTGTTTGATTTATAAGGCTTTAAAGCAAAATAATTGCCAAGTCATATAATTGGCTAGAGAGATTGGGTCTTGCCGGTGATTAATTAGGACCTGTCTTTGTGTGAATCACCTGGTTTCCTGCCAAAGATGAAGATGAAACATTTCCATGAGCAGGCAATTCAGTCTGAGTGTGTCTAATGTTATTTTCAGATGAAGAGACCCCATGTGCATGGCTGCAGCAGGCATTCTTGGGAGCTCATGAGCTGAATTTCAGGAAAAGCCCAAGAAGATTCCGCATTTCCCTCAGGATATCCTCGGGAAAATGTCCGCAGGCCTGGAAACACTTAGCCATCACTTGCTTACTTGAGAGAAGTCAAAAAGGATTATGGAAACAGATTGGAATGTTGAACCACATTTATAAATGTTCCTAAGCTGTTTCTATTAACCAAAAAAGATGCTGAATAAACAGAAAAAAAAAAAAACAAAGATCAGGCTGGGAAATATCACTAGGACCGGCCCCCCCCCCAAAGGAGGAAAATGACTGTGAATATTTAGTGGAAGGGAAAATGGTAGACATTGACAACCAAGGGAGCGAAGAAGATAGCTTGTCAAAGGGAAGTGTTAGAAAATTAACTTTCTTAGAGGGCTGAAATAAAAGATATGAAAAAGAAAAAAAAAGTAAGTCATTAATCCATTTTATTTTGATTGTTGTATATGGTAAGAGATAGGGGTCTAGTTTTATTCTTCCACATGTGGATATCCAGTTTTCCCAGCACCATTTATTGAAGGGACTGTCTTTTCCTCAAAGTATGTTTGTGGCACCTTTGTGAAAAATGTTTGCTTTAGATCTGTGGATTTCTTTCTGGGTGCTCTAGTCTGTTCCACTGGTCTGTGTGTCTGGTTTTATATCAGTACCTTGCTGTTTTGGTTACTATAGCTCTGTAGGAAATTTTGAAGTCCTCCATAAATACATTAAAGAAAATGAAACTGAGAACTCTTATCAGTTATGACATCATTGGGTAAAGGTAAAATGCGTTCATTCATGAAGCGAAGACAGTGTTTGAGTGCCTGGTGTATACCAGTCAATGTGCTAGGTGTGGGCTGAGTATAGTGAGAATGGAAATGTGTGAAGAAGGAAAGAAAGAGATCATGAATTCTTTGACACTGTGGGAGAGCACAATGATCTTGTCTGCTTGGAAATAAGAGATAGCTTTAAGGTACAATATTGAGTCATTCTTTTGGACAGAATTCTGCAAAGGTGGTAGGCCAGATATCCTTCTTGGTTCTGCCCTCCTCATTCATGGAGACTTTTTAAATTATGATTTTTGAGTATGGGTAACTCCAGCTGTTACCAAGACTATCAGGAAAAGGGAAATAATAGGGAATCTGGTGAAGACAATGAGAAAGTTATAAGATTGGAAGCTATGAATTCATGCCTGCATAGACATGAAAGCAGAAAATGGGGTTAAAGATGAATAGAAGCAACTATCCAAGTGTAAGAAAAGTCAAGTTGAATGAGATGGCATTGATGCCACGATGTTGGCCAAGCCACAGATGGAGATTATTTCCCTGAGGTCACAGAAGGATATCTTGTTATTGATGTGTGTCCTCTACATTGGGGACTTCTTAGGATAACAATGGATTCCTCCACTTTTTGGCTCAGAGAAATTCCACTAAACCTTTTCTTGTGAACTTTCATGATTTTACAGAAATATCTCAGGCTGTAGCCAAGGGCATTGCAACTCTTTGGATGAAATTAGATTTGGGTCAATTAGGAAATAAAATGCTGTTATTACCTCATATTCTGAGGTTACTCAAGTTGCCCAAAGTGACACAATAGAGAAAAATTTGGAAGTCTATCCAGAGCGAATGTCTGGCTGAGATATTTTCTCAGGGAAGCTGAGAAGGCCCTACCCAAGGGGAGTCTAAGCTCCCCATCCCAACCCCAAGAGCTCCACATGGACTCAATCAAGTTAAGGGTCCTCAAATGTCAGACGAGGCGCTTCCAAGCAAAGTCTCCAGTGGAGGAAGAAAGTGCACATGGAAGAAAAACTTTCTATTAGGAGAAAGGTCAGATACTGATTCCTAAAAGCCTCAAATCACATTCACTCCTCTTGCCTTTCCGACGCCTCTGCTTCAACCTAACTATGAGTGAGGTAAGAACTTTCCTGAATCGCAAGCATACCTAGCAATTTCCCAGAGAGAAAAAAGCATAATTTCAACTCTCCCCAATTGGAGGAGTATAAAGCAATTTTATTTAGATGTCGTTCCTGTGGCCTGGGTCCCAGAGAATTCTAAAGGTGCGGTTCCTTCCCACCATTGTTAGGGAGAGGATATTTGGTGGACGTATACTAGAACTCACAACAATTCAGGCATTGTTTCTTTGCAATGCTGAACTATATATTCCAATATATATTTTTTTCCCAAATGCATTGGTTTAAATATAGTTGTTTGTCTGATACATGGAAATCTGCTTAAGCTAAATAACAGACTCGTCTCTTCCTTGACAGGAAGCTCTTATTTCCTGCACACACTGGGAAGGCCATTGTTTCCCTCACTCTTGCTCCTGAGTGACATATTTCAGCCCATGCAGTAGCATCATTGTTAGGAAATTTATGGAGGTACCTGCTTATTAGATGTGCTGCGTTATCATCAACTAGATTCACACAAATGGCCAGATGGCAAAGAGAATGTGAGCCTACATGACTGTTCCTGGAATTTCAAAGAGAGCCCAAGACACACCTCTGTGTACTTGGCTATTTAGCATTTGGCCTAAATGAAGAAGGGATATGAGCTTGAGTTTCCACAATGCTTTCCTTATACCTGGGAATATCCAGGATTGACCTCAAATCCTTTGAAACCATTCATAATGTACCCCTCAGAGTGCTGAACCCAAATGAAATCTGTGCATGGGGAAGCTCTGATTGACTACACACTGAAGCACATTTCCATAGTAGGAATAGATAGACAGAGAGAGAGATGATGGAAAGATACTTAGATAGATGATAGATGAATAGATAGATGGGTAATAGATTTTATATAGATAGATAGATGATAGATAGATAATGGATAGATAAATGGATGGGTGATAGATGATAGAGACATAGATAGATAGGTGACAGATGATAAATACATAGAGAAATAGATGATAGACAGATGATGGATAGCTAGATGAATAGATAGATGTAGATGGATAGATGAGTGATAGATGATAGATAGATGATAGATAGATAGATAGATGATAGATAGATAGATAATAGATAGACAAATGACAGATGTCCACCATGAGGTTGTGGCTCTCAGTGGTTCCCCAGAACCCTCTTTTTATGACTCTGTCTTCCAGCACAGTTAATCTGTCAAATGTCAATTCCAGAGCATTTTACCAGAAAGTTCCCCACCCTGTGAGCAAAGCATGAGCCCTTCCCCTATGAGGCCACACTGCCGCCAGTAGCAGGGCTGGCTGGGCCCACACAGGTGTACACACTCAGGGAGCATTACTCACCCCACAGCCTATGCAGAAGAACAAATTGTTTCCCGTGTCCCTTCTGCCATCTTGGCAAAAATAAATGCTGAAGAATTAAAACGCTGCCTACACATGTACCCATGTGCTTCCTCTGGGTCCTGGGGATGGGAAGTGGGAGCTTTACCTTAACGACCATAGTAGGATCCTCTGGCCGACCTCTTCAGCTGGCTGATGTCCAGTTGCTTCCTTTGGAGGCCTATCACACAACCATATTGCAGATTGTATGATCCATTTGACCTAGCAATAGATAAGTGAAGGGTTAGACACCCAGAGATTGTCTCTTAGCTCAGGATGCTCAACAAAGTGTGATAGCCTTGGGGGCTTAGACCACAGACGTTTATTGCTCACAATTCTGAAGCCTGGATGTCCAAGACCAAGGCATGGCAGATTCAATGTCTGGTGAGGACTTGGTTCTTGGTTCATAGACAGTGCCTCCTTGCTGGTTCCTCACATGGTGGAGAGGGAGAGATGGACAGAGTGAGGGAGGCAGGGAGGGAAGGAGGGAGAGAAACATATATATATAGAGAGATAGAGACAGAGAGAGAGAGAGTGAACTCCCCAGAGTGTCTTCTTATAAGGACACTAATCCTATCGGATCAGGTCTCCATCCTTATGACGTCGGTATTAGTCTGTTCTCAGGCTGCTAATAAAGGCATACCCAAGACTGGGTAATTTATAAAGAAAAAGAGGTTTAATGGACTCACAGTTCCACATGGCTGGGGAGGCCTCACAATCATGGCAGAAGCCAAGGAGGAGCAAAGTCCTGTCTTACATGGCAGCAGCCAAGAAAGCATGCACAGGGGAACGCCTCTTTACAAAACCATCAGATCTTGTGAGGCTTATTCACTACCACAAGAACAGCATGGGAAAGACCCGCCTTTATGATTCAATTACCTCCCACTGGGTCCCTCCCATGACGTGGGGATTATGGGAGCCACAGTTCAAGATGAGATTCTGGGGACACATCCAAACCATAATATCATTGAATCTTAATTACATCTTGTTAAATTAAATTTAGCCTAAAGCTGCCTCCTCACATATTTTAAGTTCAGCCTCAAAGTTTCTCTGCACACAGTGCGCTGTAACCTAACTGGATGTGCAAACATGCAAATGGACTGGAATGCACTCCCGTGCCAACCACCAAGTTTTGACGAGTCAAAGGTGGCCAATGGTACAAACTGTGTTCAAATAAGGTAAATGCCAAGCTGTAACCAATCCAGCTGTTTCTGTACCTCACTTTCACTTTTCTGTCCATAAATCTTTGACCATGCAGCAATGCCAGAGATTGAACCTATTCTGGTTTTGGGGGGGCTGCCTGATTTGGGAATCATTCTTTGCTCAATTAACCTCTGTTCAATTTAATTTGTCTAAGGTTTTTCTTTTAACAGACATTATTCCAAATACACCCACACTGGCAGTTAGAACTTTGTCATATGGATTTGGGGGGAAGGGACAGAAACATTGAGACCTGAACAGATGGACATATCCAACAGCCAGTATTCTGTGTGTTGAAGGTAGGGCTCCCCACTTCCATTAATTAGTCTAATAAATGGTTTGGTGAAATATTTCTCTAAAGTAAAAAGAAAAAGGAAAAGAAAATAATCACCTGTATCAGGTGGTCCTTCTCGAGTTTTATGTTTTCAGGTTTTTTTTGTTTGTTTTTTTGCACATGGATGAAATGTAGAATGCAGTCCTACAAATAAGCTTACTCTTTTGCCAGCACTGGGCTCTTTTGCAGGTGGGCATATGGGCTAGTTTAGTATTTTCCCACCTAGTCAGAGCTCAATACAAATTAAAATAGAAAAAGTGCTGAATTGATTTAGTTATAACACAAATGGTTACAGTGGTGCATGGTTATGGTAGTGAGATAAAAGCCGAATTTGCAAATGCAATTGGATAGAGCCCTTGGTGGTCACTGTTAGTCACTGTTAACATTAGCTGTCCTTCCTGGACCACCCTGATGGATTGGGTGTCAAAGGTTACTGAACTCACTTTTAGGCATGCAAAATGTGCACACTTAGTATCTGTTCGCTAATCTGAAGGGCTGCAAATCTCTCACTAAGCTAGAAGAATGGGGTGGAGTAAATTCAGTGCAAAGCAGAGACCCCCTTGGTGTGCCCATAGGTTCATGGTTCCTTCTGGGGAAATGCATGGCCCATTCTTCATGTCTTGCCCTCAGCCATCATCACCAAGAGCTTCTTCAAGCTGAGATCTGGAAGTGAAATGTGGGGAGCAAAATACATCCTAGCCATGGAGAGAAGGCCTTGAGTTAAGGGAGGCTCAGCAGAAGAATAGCTGGGCTGCTGCTTCAGCCTCGTCTGGCTTCATCCACCTGCATGCTGCTGGCACTGGGGCTGGAGCCTGCAGCCTGTGTACCTGGGGTTTTGGCCTGATCAGGGCTCCATTGCCACACATATGAACGCTTTGAGTCTCAGCTATGTCCCCCATCTGGCCCTGACCTGGGTGACTCACCTTGAGACTCTGTATGTTTACGTGTCTGTAGGCGTATGTTCTGTATGAATTTGTGTACGCACATGTGTTTCTGTGTGTTCATGTTTGTATGTGTAGATGCACAAATGCATTCATTTCTGCATGAGTGTATTATGTATGTTTGTATATGCACATGTGTTCCCGTGTATGAGTGCATGGGTTTCTGTTTGATTGTATTATGAATGCATGCGTTTGTGTGCATGTATGTACATTCATGCAGGCATATGTATGCACGAGTTTCTGTATGATTTTATGTATGCATGCATTTGTGTGTATGTATGTGCATGCATGCAGGTGTATGTATGCATGAGTTTCTGCATAAGTTTATGTGTGCATGTGTTTTTGTGTATAAATGTGCATGCATGCAGTTGTATGTATGCACGGGTTTCTGTTTGAGTTTATGTACGCATGTGTTTGTGTGTATATATGTGCATGCATACAAATTTAAGTATGGATTAGTTTCTGCATAAGTTTATCTATGCAAGTGTTTGTGTGTATATATGTACACGCATGCAGTTGTATGTATGCATGTGTTTCTGTATAAGTGTAAGCATGTGTCTGTGTCTGCTTGTATATGTACCTGTGTCTGTGTGTGTCCTCCAAAACAATCCTCTCCTTCTTCTCATCTCCATTTTCTTCTGCATTCTTTCTTGCTCCCTAAGCTGCAATTCCCAACAAGAATGCAGAGATCCAGCTCATTAGAACATCCTTTCTTTATAGAGTAAATTGTGCATCCAAATGGCAGTTGTTTTTATGTTGGTAACAGAGAGTTTTGAATGGGTGACATAAGACATAAGAGGTTAATGTTAAAATCAGTCCTGAGTTACAACACACCATCAAACAGGCTTTCAACAGAAAAAAATTTCACCAAGCTAAAATTCTGACTGATAAGTGTGAGATTGCTTAAACAGCCAAAGATCAAGTCCCAAAGTGGATTCAACAAACACATCCACATCTGTGTGTCACATCTATCAATGGGACACGATGGATAATGGCAAAGGATTTCTCTTCAGAGCATGAACAATTTTATTGAATATTTCCTTGATACCCCAGTGAATGTAGCTCAAAAGCCTATACTGTCTCGAATGCACACATAAACACATATAGATTCTAGAAGCCTCTGAGAAAGTTCCATGCTTCCAAATTTTACATATGATTAAAGTCCAAGCCAGGAGGTGAATGGATGGTTCTCTCCCCCAGAATAGTATAGCTTTTATTATAAACGCACTCTCTGGCCAGAGATAGGTTTCAGGGTAACACAATTTGGCTCCCTAAGGATTAGAACAGGAAAAATATTGATATGGTTTGGCTGTGTCCCCACCCAAATCTCATCTTGAATTGTAGCTCCCACAGTTTTCACATGTTGTGGGAGGGAGCCAGTGGGAGGTAATTGAATCATGGGAGTGGGTCTTTCTTGTGCTGTTCCCATGATAGTGAATAAGTCTCATGGGATCTGATGGTTTTATAAGGTGGAATTCCCCTGAACAAGCTCCCTCACCTGCCACCATGTAAGATGTGCATTTGTGTCCTTCACCTTCTGCTATAATTGTGAGGTCTCCCCAGCCATGTGGAACTGTGAGTCCGTTAAGCCTCTTTTTCTTTATAACTTACCCAGTCTTGGGTATGTCTTTATTAGCAGCATGAGAACAGACTAATACAAATGTCACTGTGACAACTATTGTGCATGAAGCACCTATCTGATTAGGGCAACTGAGGAACACATGCCTCAGAAGCCCTTGCCACAATCAGGAAATCATCCATAAAAGCGTAGGAGAGAAATAAGTCCTTCCCTGGGCCCATAGAAGCAGCCGGTGCAGGTATTAGGCATGAGAACTGCTGACATGCTACTCGATTTATAATCCTGGAAGATGTCTGTGCTGTGCTCTGGGACTCTGGGCAGACAGCTGTGCCTCAATCCTTCCAGGGGCTGACATCAGCGGTCTGGAACCTGCAGGCGAAAGCTGAAAGCCGTGGGGATGAGAAACTGCCCTGTCTGCGGACATTTGGGAGGGTATCTTAGATCCTTTACTGGCTTTATCTGTCACCTTTCCCCCCACCAAAAGCCCTCTGATGGGGTGTTTGTAGCATCCCTGCTAATTCTCCACATGTCACCATCTGGAGAAGAAAAAAAAAAAAAGCGCCTTCTTGAAAAATGTTATCCTTGCAGGCACTTCCTTTCTGACCTCTTGCAGCTACAAAGAGACTCTCATCAGGAGGCCAGATTGACAGACTTTTTTTGAGAAAAAAAATTGGAAAAGATAATGAAAAAACAGGAAATTTTCTCAAAGTGAGCCTTGGAAAGTTTGGCATTGTTGACGGTTAATATATTGGGCTATTCTTAGGATATTACCGGTGAAGCCACTTGGACGTGAAGGGCCAGCCAGCAACACCAGTGGAGATGGTCGGCTGGAGAAAGCCACTGACTTCACTTGTGTGCTTTTGCCAAATTGGCTTGTCTCTCGCCCTCCTGGAAAATGCAGTCTTTTTGGCAGGGGCCCACCTTCTGCAGAGGTACAGATGGGGCGAAGGCGCCACTGCACTCAGCTGTCTGGATGGCTGACTGCATCCAGAAAATCCTGAGCAGAGAAAGGCCCAACGCAGATCTCGTGTTTTCCACTCTCCATGTACATTAGATGGTCTAGAAGAAGTTTTGGAAACTTATGATAATTTGTTGGCCATGCCACGAAAGACATAGGCAACAAAAGAAAAAAAAAAAAACCAGGTAAACTGGACTGCACCAAAAACAACAACAACTTTTGTTCATCAGAAGACACAAGCAAAAGGGTGAAAAAACAAACTACAGAATGAAGAGCTATATTTGCCAATCATATATCTGATAAGGGATATATTTGTCAGAGTTCTCCAGAAAAACAGAAGCAATAGGACAGACAGCTATAGCTATAGCTATAGATGCAGATGATATTTATTACAGGAATTGGTTCACGTGATTATGGAGGCTAAGTCCCACACACCATATTCTACAAGTTGAAGACCTAGATAAGGTGGTTGATATGGTTTGTCTGTGTCCTCACCCAAATCTCATCTTGAACTGTAGCTGCCATATAATTCCCATGTGTTGTGGGAGGGACCTGGTGGGAGATAATTGAATAATGGGGGCAGTTTCCCCCAGACTATTCTTGTGGTAGTGAATAAGTCTCATGAGATCTGATGGTTTAGTAAGGGGAACCCCTTTTGCTTGGCTCTTATTCTCGCTTGCCTGCTGCCATGTAAGATGTGCCTTTCGCCTTCTGCCACGATTATCAGGCCTCCCCAGCCACATGGAACTTTGAGTCCATTAAACCTCTTTTTCTTTATAAATTTCCCAGTCTCGGGTATGTCTTTATCAGCAGCATGAAAACGGACTAATACACCTGTGGTGTAAGTCAATCCAAATCCTAAGGTCTAAGAACAAGGTACAACTCCCAATCCTAAACGCTCCTTACCAAAAGTATTTAGTGAAAGCACAACCCAACCCTACTTCACCCTCAGCAATCACTCAAGGAATGAAATGACGGGCTTTACATGACTTTTCACATCCACATTAGGAAAGAATATTTCTAAATGGTCTCAGCTTCCAATCACACCAACGTTTCATTAAAGAAAGATGCGGGGGCGGGGCCAAGATGGCCGACTACAAGCTGCCACGTTCAGAGGCTCCCATGGAGAAAACCATAAAAAGCACGCAAATCCTTCACCAACAACCAAGGCATCCAGGTTCTCTCATCAAAATTGACTAGAAGGCCGGGGTGACCCACGAAGAGAAGGAAGAATAGTATGGTGTGGTGGCCCACCCGAGAGTCACACAGTGAAGGGGAACCCCCTCCCCTCAGCCAAGGGAGGTGGTGAGTGAGCCTGCTACCCAGCCAGGGAGACTGTGCTTTCTCCATGGAACTATGCAACCCATGGATCGGAAGATCCCACTCATGAACCCAAAACCCATGCCACCGGGACCTAGCGTCCCAACCCCAGAACACGCAGATTCTTACAGCCTCTCAGCTGGAATCTGCTTAAGCCTACTGAACTCCTGGGAGGAGGGGCGACCAGCACCAGCTGCGGCTGCCTGCTGTCTAGGCTGCCTGCTGTCTAGGCCCTTTGAGCTCTTTGGGGGAGGGGCAGCAGCCAGCATTGTGACTGCCTAACATGCTAAGCTCCCTGGGGAAGAGCTTAGCATGGGGAAGAGTGGCACCCGTTTCTATAGCTCCAGGCTGTGCTTTCCCCCTGTTGGAGCCAGGGAGGCTGGATGACTTGGTCCCAAGACTTGTCCCCACAGCCCAACACACTGGCTGTGGCAATCTGCGGCCAGAGTGTCTCTTCAGGCCTAACCCTGACCCATCCTTCCTCATTGGGCGGGGCTTTCCTTCAGGATCTCCAATAACTCCATCCAGAGGCTCAGAGACAGAATTTGGATCTCCTGGGCCTGAGCACCTAGCGGGAGGGGTGGCCACAGGCTATGTGGACCAGCAGACTTAGCCTCTCCTCCTGGTAGCTATGAAGTATCCGGAAGCCCAGATGAGTGAGTTTCCCCCCAGTGAAGCACACCCCCTCCACCAAGGGACAAAGTGCTTCATTAAATGGGGCCTGCTCCCCATGCCACCCAATGGGGTGAGACTCTCCAACAGGGGTTGTCAGATGCCCTATATAGGAGCGATCCTACTGGCATCAGGTTGGTGCCCTCCAAGGACAGAGGTCCCAGAAGAAGGAGCAGGCACCATCTTTGCTTTTTCTAGCCTCCTTGAGTGACATCTCCAGGCATGGGCATGAATCAGATGAATAGAGCCTGAAGTGAACCCCCAGCAAACTGCAGCAGCCCTACAGAAGAGGGACCTGACTAGTGAAAGCAAAACAAACAAGCAGAAAGTGACAACAGCATCAACAACAACAAAGCCCCCACAAAAACCCCATCCAAGGGTCAGCGGCCACAAAGATCGAAGCTAGACAAATTCATGAAGATGAGAAAGAATAACAAAAAAAATGCTGAAAACCCAAAAGGCCAGAGTGCCTCTTCTCCTCCAAATGATCACAACACAGAACTGGACGGAGGATCAGATGGATGAATTAACAGAACTAGGCTTCAGAAGATGGGTAATAAAAAACTACACTGAGCTAAAAGAGCATGTTCTAACCCAATGCAAAGAAGCTAAGAACCTTGATAAAAGGTTCGATGAATTGCTAAGTAGAATAATCAGTTTAGAGAGGAACATAAATGACCTGATGGAGCTGAAAAACACAGCACAAGAACTTCGTGAAGCATACACAAGCATCAACAGCTGAATCAACTAAGCAGAAGAAAGGATATCAGAGTTTGAAGCACACCTGATTGACCCTTCCTGCTTTATGTATACCACACCTGCTTTCTCTTATGCCACCCGCTTTAGATCACCCATACCTGATTGACTCTACATGCTCTACATAAACCACACCTGATTAATCCCACCTGCTTTAAATAGACCACACCTGATTGACCCTGCCTGCTTTATGTAGACACATCTGATCAATCCCACTACTTTAAACAGACCACACCTGCTTTATTTCACCTGCTTTAAATAGACCATGCCTGCTTTATCTCACCTTCTTTAAATAGAGCATACCTAATTGACCTTGCCTGCTTAATGTAGACCACACCTGCTTTAAATCACCCATACCTGATTGACTACATGCTCTACATAAAGCATGCCTGATCAATCCCAGCTGCTTTAAATAGATCATCCCTGATTGACCCTGCCTGCTTAATGTACACCACACCTGCTTTATCCCACCTGCTTTAAATACACCACACTTGATTGACTCTACATGCTCGAAATAAACCACACCTGATTAATCCCATCTGCTTTAAATAGACCACGCCTGACTGGCCCTGCCTACTTTGAATAGCCCGCATCTCAGTGATTCCACCAACATGCCACACCTGATTCATCCTGCCTGCTTTATGCAGACACATCTGATCAATCCCACTGCTTTAAATAGACCACGCCTGCTTTATCTCATCTACTTTAAACCATCCATACCTGATTGACTCTACATAAACTCTACATAAACCACACCTGATTAATCCCACCTGCTTTAAATACACCATCCCCGATCAACCCTGCCCGCTTTGAATACACCACATCTCAATGATTGCACCTGCTTTAAGTACACCACACCTGATTGACCCTGCCTGCTTTATGTAGACACATCTGATCAATCCCACTGCTTTAAACAGACCACATCTGCTTTATCCCACCTGCTTTAAATCATCCATACCTGACTGACTCTACATGCTCTATATAAACCACACCTGATCAATTCTACCTGCTTTAAATAGACCATGCTTGATTGGTACACACCTGCTTTAAAGGCCACACCCAATTGACCCCCACATGCTGTAAATCAACCACAACTAATGAAGCCTACCTGCTTTAAATTGACCACAGCTGACTTATCCCACTTTCTTGGAACCACATCTCTTTTAAATAGACCACATCTAATGGACCCCAATGCTCTAAATGAGCGACACCTGATTGATGCCACATGCTGTAAACAGATCACACCTCATTTATCCCACCAGCTTTAAATGAACTACACCCACTATGGAAAACAATGTGGAGATTCCTTAAAGAACTAAAAGTAGATCTACCATTTGATCCAGCAATCCCACTCCTGGGTATCTACCCAGAGGAAAAGAAGGCATTATATGAAAAAGACTTGCCCACGCATGTTTATAGCAGCACGATTTGCTGTATTCATGTGTGTCTGTGGGTAAGTACGCATTGCGTGTGTGAGGGATCAAAGATGACACATTGGGTACAGTGGACACTGCTCGGGTGATGGGTGCACCAAAATCTCAGAAATCACCACTAAAGAACTTATCCATGTAACCAACACCACCTGCTCCCCAATACTTATTGAAATAAAATAAATCAACCACACCTGATCGAGCGCACCTGCTTTAAATAATCTTCCCAAACATACTTAGACATACTCAGCCCTGGGTCTGAGGAGAGCAGCTCGAGGGCCCACACAGTCTGAAAGGGAACTAGGGAACTCAGTCAGGACTTGTTCTCTTTCCTCGTTAAGGTCATGACGGAAGAACTGCAGCCGAGCCTGCAAGGCAGGTCTGAACACACCGTGCTCTCAAGATGGATCTAGAAACTCAATCCCACTCTTTTTCTTCCCTCATTAATTATAGTCCATTCTGCATTAAGGGGACAAATGTGCTCCCCTAAATCACTGTGCTATGCAAAAAACACTCAATAATAGCCACAGGGCTTATGGAAAAACCGTGGTGTGGAGCAGCCCTCAAAGATGTTATCACTGATGCAAAGAATATACAACCTGTCAATTAAAAATGAATAAATAGGGCTCGGTGCAGTGGCATCCCAGCACTTTGGGAGGCTGAGGCACGTTGATCACTTGAACCCAGGAGTTTGAGACCAGCCTGGGCAACATAGCAAAACCCTGTCTCTACAAAAAATACATGAAATTAGCCAGGCATATTGGTGGGCACCTGTAGTCCCAACTACTCAGGAGGGAGAGGTGGGAGGATCGCCTGAGCCCAGTAGGTCGAAGCTGCAGTGAGCTGAGATCACACCACTGCACTTCAGTCTGGGTGGCGGAGCAAGACCCTCTCTCAAAAAGAAAAAGAAAAAAAAGAATAAATAAATAAACAAGGAGATAAAAGACTGTTAAAATGGTAATGGTTTTGCATGCGCTAATTGTTAAGGCGTATGTAAACGTTACAATATATGTCAGCAGACCTTACCCAGAAAAAGACCTGATAGTGGCTGGTGCACATGGGCCTCAGAAGGGTAGCCAGTTGGGAGATATTGTAAAGTTGAGGAAGGCAGTGCTATGGTCTAAACGTTTGTATCCCCCCAAAATTCCTGCATTGAAACCCTCATCCCCAAGGTGCTGGTGTTAGGAGGTGGGATCTTTGGGAAGTGATGAGGTCATGAGGGTGAAGCCTCATGGATGGGGTTAAAAGAGACCCAGAGAGCTCCCTTGTCCCTTCCACCATGTGGGGACACAGCAAGAAAGCACCATCTATGAACCAAAAATCCAGTCCTCCCCAGACACTGAATCTGCCACAACTTGATCTTGAACTTCCAGCCTGCAGAACTGTGACCAATAAACGTCTGTTGTTTAAACCACCCAGGTTGTGGTATTTTGTTATAGCAGCCTGAATGCAGTAAAACAGGCACATTGTCTAAAAATGGATGGGCAGTTTTCACCCTGGTCGGGAATGGGTGCATGCTGCTCCTAAGACACCTGTAAACTGAGGAAGTGGGTATATGTTTGAGGTGTGGAAATGTGTGCTTTTTCTTCATTCAGGTGGAGTTTTCTGGTAATGCAATTCTCTTTGCTCACCTGTGGGTTTTGTTGTTGTTGTCTTACTTTTTTGTGTGTGGAGAAAATTATGCAAAATCCAATGCAAAATGTGCAGTATGTTCAAGTGTGCCCTCATATGTCAATTGCATTGGAACCCATTTGTATTTTCTAAACAAGTGTTATAGAACAATTGAGTGTTCTTTACGTGTGTATGTGTGTGTGTGCATGTGTGTGTGTGCCTATGTGAGTGAAAGAGAGAGACAGAGTTAAATCCACCTATTGCTTTTTCTTCCACATGTCAAGGACAATACTAAGCTTTAACAATTCAATGCAATACAATAACATGCAAAACATAATGCAATGTACAAGATAACACAACGTAACACGGCACACTACACTACAGATGATTCCTCCCAGGTTTGAGTGATATTCTCCTTCCCCTACAATGGGTCTATGCTTGTCTTCTAACTGAATACATGTGCACACACACGCACGCACACACACATGCATGCATTACCACCCCCCCCGCCGCCCCCAGGGAGAAGATACATTACTTTTCTTTTCTTCTTCTTCTTCTTTTTTTTTTTTTGAGATGGAGTCTCACTCTGTCATCCAGGCTGCAGTACAGTGGCACGATTTCAGCTCACTGCAGCCTCTGCCTCCTGGGTTCAAGCAATTCTCCTGCCTCAGCCTCCTGAGTAGCTGGGATTACAGGTGCCCACCATCACACCTGACCAATTTTTGTATTTTTAGTAGAGACGGGGTTTCACCATGTTGGTCAGGCTGGTGTCGAACTCCTGACCTCAGGTGATCCGCCTGCCTCGGCCTCCCAAAGTGCTGGGATTATAGGTGTGAGCCACTGTGTCCAGCCGCATGACTTTTCTGATACCTTTTATATTGCTTACATATTTCTTATTTTCATTCTAAAGTGCCCCCCTTTTGTCTGGAGCAGTTAGCTGATGACTGAATAGTTGCAGAATGAAAACGCACTTGAAGGCGTTGTCAGGAAGTCCTACCAAGGCTGTTTTCTTCGGCGGTGACCAACTTTTTCTCCCCTGAGAGACAAGCAGGGCCAAGAAGTCAGGGATATTTTGGGAACTTCAAGGAGAAAACTGAGTGGAAGATGGTGAGAGAATTATTCCTACCCAGAGGGCTTTGGGGAAGGTGAGAATCATGGGACCATAGCCTGTTGCACAGGAGTGAAGGGTCCTGGGTGGTGTTGAAGTTGGCCAAGTATATGTGTCCTGAAAGTTAAATATTAACAGCCCCTTCCGTGTGTGTGTGTGTGTGTGTGTGTGTGTGTGTGTGTGTGTGTGTGTGCAGAGCTGGTGGAAATTTAAGCAGGATGCACAGGAAGCTGCTGTTTGTGAGGGGGCTGTATTCATCTCCTAGGGCTGCCATGACAAAGAGCCACAGACTGGGTGGCTTGAACAACTGAAATTTATTTCCCCACTGTCTTGGAGGCTGGAAGTCTGAGATGAAGGTGTGGGAAGCGCTGGTTCCTCCTAAGGCCTCTCTCCTTGGCTTGCAGTCACCATCTTCTCCCTGTGTGCTCACATGGTCCTCCCTCTGTGCAGGTCTGTGTCCAAATCTCCTCTTCTTATAGGAGCTCTAGTCTTATTGGATTAGGGCCATTCATAATGACCTCATTGT
This sequence comes from Hylobates moloch, assembly GCF_009828535.3. Taxonomy (NCBI): domain Eukaryota; kingdom Metazoa; phylum Chordata; class Mammalia; order Primates; family Hylobatidae; genus Hylobates; species Hylobates moloch. The sequence goes on from NW_026652282.1 coordinate 490,026, forward strand.
ACCTTAACTACCTTTTTAAATACCCTGTCTCCAAATAAAATCACATTCTAAGATACTGAGACTTAGGGCTTCAACATGGACATCGTAGGGGCATGTGATTAACCCTGTAACAGAAGATGGAGATATTTTTCCTTCCAAAACGCTATCATCTGCAATGGGATGTCAGGTTCATACAGACACATTGAAATATGCACTTTTTATTTTTGTCTCCATCAAGAAAAAAATGCAACCCTTTCCTGGCTAACACGGAGAAGCCCCATCTCTACTAAAAAAACAAAAAATACAAAAAATTCACCAGGCGTGGTGGCGGGTGCCTGTAGTCCCAGCTACTTGGGAGGCTGAGGCAGGAGAATGGCGTGAA
>NW_026652282.1:490406-496119 GCF_009828535.3 Hylobates moloch
AAAAAAAAAAAAAAAAAAAGAAAAACAATGCAACCCTTGCACTTGTAGTTATTACGGGAGAGAGGAAAAATTATTTGACAAATGCCAAATAAAACTAAAAGAATGCTTGCATTTTTCTCTTTTAGCACTTCCAACACAGTCTTTGTCAGCCTCTGTTCATACCAGCAAAGGGAGGAGCAGAAAAAAATCAGCGGGGAAACCCAACTTATGCGCCATGCTCAGGGAAAGGCCTCTTTACATCATTAGGTTCCATTGACTGACTTTGGTGAGCAGCTCCTTTACATTGACTTTGTGGGATGTGGGTCCATGCCTCATCTTCACTCACCCACCTACAAACATGCCCCAGAGACAGAATGGGCTGCAGCCCCCAAGCCTTCAAGACCAAGGCAGAGAACTTCCTCCTAGAGCCAATTCACTGCAAGGTAAGTGTTTAATCCAACAGGTACGTTGTAAGACATGCAGTATGCACGGTGCATATTTAAGATAGGGTGAAACAGCAAAAGAAATTATCAAAAGAGTAAGAAGAAAACCTACCGAATGGGGAAAACATTTGCAAAGTATGCAGTGGACAAAGGACTAATATCCAGAATCTATAAGGAACTTAAACGAGTCAACAAGAAAAAATAACCCAAAACAGATAACCCATTAAAAAGTCAGCAAAGGACATGAACAGACAGATTTCCAAAGAAGACATACATGAATCCAACAATCATATGAAAAAAAGCTCAACATCACTGATCATTAGAGAAACACAAATCAAAATCACAATGAGATAGCATCTCACACCTGCAAGAATGGCTTTAAAAAATGAAAAAAACAACAGAGGCTGGTAAGGCTGCAGAGAAAAGGGAACACTTACACACTGCTGGTGGGAATGTAAATTAGTTAAGCCCCAGTGGGAAGCAGTTTGGAGATTTCTCAAAGATTTAGAAATAGAACTACCATTCCACCCAGCAATTTCATTACTGGGTGTCTACCCAAAGGAAAGTAAATCATTCTACCAGAGACACATTTGCACTTTTATGTTCCTTGCAGCACTATTCACAATAGCAAAGACATGGAATCAACCTAAGGGCCCATCAGTGGTGGATTGGATAAAGAAAATTTGGTACATATACACCATGGAATACTACACAGTCATGATAATGAATGAACTCATGTCCTTTGCAGAAACATGGGTGGAGCTGGAGGTCATTATCCTAAGTGAATTAACACAGCAACAGAAAATCAAATACCACATGTTCTCACTTATAATTGGGAGCTAGACATTGAGTATACAAGGACACAAAGATAGAAACAGTAGACATTGGGGATTCCAAAAGCAGGAAGGGAGAGAGGAGGAGAAGGGTTGAAAATGTACTTATTGGGTACCAGGCTCACTACCTGGATGACAGGTTCATTAGGAGCCCCAACCTCAGCATCATGCAATATACCCAGGTCAGAAACTTACACATGTACCCCCAAATCTAAAATAAAATAAGTATCAATAAAAGATAAGGTGAAACTTCAAGGATACCTACACTGGCATGGATCAAGGGGACACTTGGGACTACATTTTCAGATTCCAGGAGAATATAATCTTTCCCTGCTATGTGCATTTGCATACATTGGCTTCTTATGAGATGCCACATATCTTGAACACTTATGTATCCCATTCACGGTTAAGTTTTATCAACTGAAAAACAGGAACTCTATACCCATCTTGCCAGTGGCTATGAGAATAAAAACTTGCTGTGATGCAATTAACCCCAGCCTGACCCATGCCCAGCACTCACTTGGGGTGGTTATTACTACCTTTCTCTCCAAATGGAAGGAAGAATGTGGACCTCTCCTAAATCACTTGGCTTGTTGGTCCTGCCTTCTCATATTAGACTTAAACAATTATTGAAGTTTTAGCCTAGAGTAGAATGATTTTGTATTGCCCGTTCTCATGCTGCTAATAAAGGCATACCCAAGAGTGGGTAATTTATAAAGAAAAAAGATGTCCAAGGGACTTACAGTTTCACATGGCTGAGGAGGCCTCACAGTCATGGCAGAAAATGAAGGAAGAGCAAAGGGACTTCTTACAAGGTGACAGGCAAAAGAGAGAGGACTTGTACTGGGGAACTCCTCTTTATAGACCCATCGGATCTTGTGAGACTTACTCACTATCACGAGAGCAGCATGGGAAAGACCCGTGCCTATGATCCAGTTACTTCCCACCAGGTCCCTTCCATGACACGTGGGAATTGTGGGAGCTACAATTCAAGATGAGATTTGGGTGGGGACACAGCCAAACCATATCACAATTCTTTTGCGAAATTTCTTATTCATCAAAGCACTTAAAGAGATATGTGTCTTAAAATAAATTTTTTTGAATAATTTCAGTTTAGGGCCAATCACATCTTTTGCTAAGCAAATGGTGTTGAATTAATTTTCCTACAACAGATGCATTTGTATTCCTAACTGTTATCTCTTAAAGTGAGTTGAATTTGGGACTGGTGTTGAATTGCTTTTAATGCTTTATTATTATTTCCTTGAGCCTGAAGGATTTGTTTGCAAATGTAGCAGTTTCAAGATGAATATACAAAGACCATCTTTCCATCGCCTCTCAAATAATTTTTAATACTTTTAAAAAATTAGGGTAAGAATAGTCTGGATTCTTTTCAATACTACTGTTTTTTAGATTATGCATGTTCCTTCAGAATGCTTCGTTTTTATCAGCTTAGTCAGCAATTGGCAAATGACTAAAATTTTGATAAAAAGCGTTTACTCAATGGCTCAGACACATTTTTAAACTACAGGAATATGGTCATCTTTTGTACTGTTTTGTTTTACTTCATGGATTAATGTTCACAGTGTTGAGTGATTCCAGGACATGAAAGATGGCCTCCTTCCTCTTCCTGGCTTTCATTCTTCTCTCTCTTCCAGAGTAGACACATTCCTGGAAGTGAGTGGGAGTGAAGCCCACAGCATTTCATATGCTGTGGTGGGGACCCTCCCAGCTACTATCAATAGACTATTTCAGAGTCATCCAATTTCTCTTCTGTAATGACTCATGGAGTCCTTGTGCTGAGCCATGAGCCTCGTTGTCTATAAAGAGGTTTTGTCCACCCCGGTCTATTGGCCAAGACCTACCTGGTTTATCATGAGCTCTTTCAAATAGCTTAAAAAAGTATGCTAGTCACAGCCCTTCTGCTTTGCAAGTTCCTTCCAGGATAATGTTCACAGATACCATATGACCCGTGTTGGTCTGAGCTAAAATGATCAAACCATCGAGTTGAACATGGATGCACTTGGACACCTCAGGTACTTCCCTGCGTATCTTTTCTCCTACCTGCTGCATCTTGTTCAGGTAGCTAGAATAGAATTCTCAGATCATTTTTGTCTGTTCAAGGTGGTTCCTCTAACAACCTTCCCTCAGTGGTCAGCTCTATTAACTGTTTGCTGCTGTTAGAATGTAATAAGATTATGGAAAACAACTCGCAAAAGCCAAAACGATTCTCAGACACAGATTCTAGATCCTTCTGATGGCCTCGCAGATCCGGAGAACCTACAATGGATTAGACATAGTGAGAAGCACTATGTGTATATTATCTCAATTAATCCTTATGACCTATGATAGTGGCCACTATTCATTTGTGCCACTGCCTGGCCTCTCTAGAAAACAGTACCCTTGGGGAAGTGGTGGGGATTTTGATCGCAGGGAAACAGGAAATAAAGGAAGAGGGGAAAGTGCTGGGAAAGAAGGTAAGAAAGCCAGTGGGAGGGAGGGTGCCCTGAGCTGTCCCTGGCTTTGTAGATAATTCAGCTGACTGTGTTGTCTCTTGAGAAGACCCTTTGGAATCATGGTGCACCTGTGATGTTCCAACAAATGGGGGTGGAAAGTAGAGTTTTTCCCACCAATTTCCTTCCATCTCCTAAGCCATTTGGCCAAAGGTTGCCCTATGGCCAGTTCGTGGGTGAGGGATGAGAAATTACTTATAGGTACAATGTAGATTATTCAGGCGATTGATGCACTAAAAGCCCTCCTCCACCACTATGCAATATACCCACGCAACATCACTGCGCTTGTACTTCCTAAATTTATACAAATTTTTTTTTTCTTGAGACTGAGTCTTGCTCTGTCACCCAGGCTGGAGTGCAGTGGTGCAAACTTGGCTCACTGTATCCTCTGCCTCTCAGGTTTAAATGATTCTCATGCCTCAGCCTCCCAAGTAGCTGGGATTACAGGTGTACACCACCTTGCCCGGCTAATTTTGGTAGTTTTAGTAGAGACGGGGTTTCACCATGTGTGTCAGGCTGGTCTCCAATTCCTGACCTCAAGTGATCTGCCTGCCTCGACCTCTCAGAGTGCTGGGATTACAGATGTGAGCCACTGCGCCCAGCTCAAATTTAATTTAATTTATTTTTTTTTTTGAGATGGAGTTTCGCTCTTGTCACCCAGGCTGGAGTGCAGTGGCACGATCTTGGCTCACTGCAACCTCTGCCTCCCAGGTTCAAGTGATTCCCCTGCCTCAGCCTCGCAAGTAGCTGAGATTACAGGTGCCGCCACCACCATGTCCCACTAATTTTTATATTTTTAGTAGAGACAGGGTTTTACCATGTTGGCCAGGCTGGTCTCGAACTCCTGACCTCGGATGATCCACTCACCTCAGCCTCCCAAAGTGCTGGGATTACAGGCGTGAGCCACTGCACCGGGCCTAAAAATTGTTATTTTAATAGATTTGGTTAACATAAAGGACACACTGAAGAGATTTAAGGTTTAGTGTATGCTTATATTTACATATTCAATGCATAATTTATACATACTTAAGGCAATTTATATGTGGTTTATAAATTATAACACATGCAATTTAATGCATAACACATTCTTTCCACACAGAAGAAAGAAGGAAATTTGGCAGCAACGTAGATGGAACTGGAGGCCATTTCCTTAAGTGAAACAATTCAGAAGGTCAAACACCACATGTTCTCGCTTATAAGTGCGAGCTGAATAATGGGGCACACACAAACACAGAGAATGGAATAATAGACAATGAAGACTCAGAAGGGTGGGAGGGTGGGGGGTGAGGGATGAGAAATTACTTAATGGGTACAATGTTAACTATTCAGTTGGTGGGTTTACTAAAAGCCCAGATTTCTCTACGGTGCAATAAATATGTCCATGCAAGAAAACTGCACTTGTACCTCTTACATTCTTACCAAAAATCCAGGGCTTCCTTGAATTTGTAATGTGTGTGGATAAAAACAATATCACTTTGCAACTTCTACATTCAGACATGAAAGCTTGTGAATGATAAGTTTAGACTCATCTCCTTCACAAAACAACACCAGCCTCATTTCCACCTGGACTCCCCGGAGCTCCCCATTTCTCCCCACGGACACCGTCTGAAGCTACTTTGTGATTTTTCTGAAATGCAGGATGCAGTGTTTATAATATAATATCTCGTTACACAAATTATAAGACCGAGGAACGCTGACATTTCAGCAGGAATATTCTGTTAAAATGATTCTCTTAGCAGTTGTTCATAAAGTCCAACGTCAGTGCCAAGATAGGGAAAGAGCATTCTCATCATTTTTTGTTGCTTTTGACTTCCGTTAAGAGCAGATTAAAAAAAAAGTACTCCTTTCTCTTTGAATTGTAATGCTTTACTAAAAATCTAAATTTAAAATGTTAAGCACAGATTAAATATATAAAATTATTTCTTTTTTCTTTTTTTTTTGAAATGGA
>NW_026652282.1:501017-562673 GCF_009828535.3 Hylobates moloch
CCTGGGTTCAAGTCATTTTCATGCCTCAGCCTCCTGAGTAGCTGGGATTATAGGTGTGCACCACCACACTTGACTAATTTTTTATATTTTTGGTAGAGACAGGGTTTTGCCATGTTGGCCAGGCTGGTCTCGAACTCCTGACCTCAAGTTATCCACCCGCTGCTGCCTCCCAAAGTGCTGGGATTACAGGCATGAGCCACAGTGCCTGGCCTATAGGCGGTGGCTCACACCTGTAATCCCATCACTTTGGGAGGTTGAGACAGGTGGATTGCTTGAGCTCAGGAGTTCGAGACCACCCTGGGCAACATGATGAAACCCCGTCTCTACTAAAAATACAAAAAACATTCGCCGGGTGTGGTGGCACGTGGACTCGTGGTCCCAGCTACTCAAGAGGGTGAGGTGGAAGGATTGCTTGAGCCTGGGACATCAAGGCTGCAGTGAACAGTAATCACGCCACTGTACTCTAGCCTGGGCAACAGAGCAAGACTCTGTCTCAAAAAAAAGTATATTAAATTGCATGTGTTATAATTTATAAAGCATATAATGTCTTAAATATGTATAAATTATGCACTGAATATGTAAATACAAGCATACATGAAACCCTAAATCTCCTTAGTGTGCCTTTCTTGTTAACCAAATCTATTAAAATAACAATTTTTTTAAAAATTCGTATAAATGTAGGAGGTACAAGTGCAAAAATCTGCACGTAACTGTTGGCTCCCCAAAACTTAACTACCAATAGCCTACTAGTGATTGGAAGCCTTACTGATAACATAAGCAGTTGATTGACATGTATTTTTTATGTTAGGTTCATTATATACTGTGTTCTTTCAATAAAACAAGCTAGATAAAAGGAAATCATAACGAAGGGAAAGTATATTTGCTATTCATTAAATAAAAGTGGATCATCATGTTGCGTGGCTGTATTATGTAGTGGTAAAGTGTGGGCTTTTAGTGTATCTAGCACCCAAATAATGCACATTGTACCTATAAGTAATTTCTCATCTCTCACCCCTGACCCTCCCATCCTTCCCAGGCTCCAAAGTCTATGATTCCACACTCTATGTCCATGTGTGCGAGTGGTTTATCTCCTGCTTATAAGTGAGAATGTGCAATATTTGACTCTTTGTTTCGGAGTCATTCACTAAGGATAACAGCCTCCTGTTCCATCCATGTTGCTGCAGATGACAAGATTTCATTCTTTTCTTTTTATGGCTGAGTAGTTTTATTTATCTAACCATTCATTGATGGACACTGAGGTTGATTCCACATCTTTGCAATTGTGAATAGTGCTGTGATAAACATAGGAGTGCAGGTAATTTTTTGATAGAATGATTTCTTTCCCTTTGGGTCAATACCCAGTCGTGGGACAAAATGACCATTTTTGAACTTGTTTGTTTAGCAATCTATTTTTCCAGCCATCCAAGAAAAGTATTGTGATGTTTTAACTGTATGATGTGCTATTTTTAATTCTGTTTTTTTTTTTTCTCAAGAAACAAGGTCAAAATATTCCTTTAAAATAGGAATATGGTGAATTCCTTTCTTTTCAAACAATTATTATCATGGTGGCTTCATGAGATCTTTGTTGTGCTGTTAAAAATACTTTTTTTTTTTTTTTTTGAGACAGAGCCTTGCTCTATTGCCCAGGCTGGAGTACAGTGGCGTGATGTCGGCTCACTGCAACCTCCGCCTCCCAGATTCAAGCAATTCTCTTGCCTCAGCCTCCTGAGTAGCTGGGCTTACAGGAGCAAGCCACCACTCCTGGCTAATTTTTGTATTTTTAGTAGAGATGGGGTTTCACCATGTTGGCCAGGCTAGTGTTGAACTCCTGGCCTCAAGTGATTCACCCACCTCAGCCTCCCAAAGGGTTGGGATTACAGGCATGAGCCACCACGCCCGGCCAAAATACTTCTTATAATGAAAGAGAATCCATGCCCATTCAGACACAGTGTAAATTGAGTCCTTCCAGGTTCCTAACAAACAGAATTTAACAAATGACATTTTAAATTGTATTTCCTCATAGCACCAGCCATGGCTGACATGCTGCACAACTAACTGGCTGCCCTGTTATCTCCTAATCTACCCTCATGGGACTTGCAACAATTGCAGCTTCCAAGACCCAGGGTCAGGTTGCAAAACTGCATTCATGTGTGATGTCATCCTTCTACCTTGTCTCCCAGTGACGAGCATCCTTTAAAATTCTGCGAATGCAATGGCAATGCTTTTCTTTTTACCTGACAACCTTTAGCTGGCTCTAGCTCACATCCATCAGCAAAGAATGGGAAAGCAGAACATTGAGTAAACACCCAGATCAGACTCTTGATGAAAATTTCCCGTTCTCAAACACTTACACACTGTTGGTGGGACTGTAAATTGGTTCAACCATTGCGGAGAGCAGTGTGGTGATTCCTCAAGAGTTAAAAGCAGGCTGGGCATGGTGCTTCCTGCCTGTAATCCCAGCACTTTGGGAGGCCGAGGAGGGTTGATCACCTGAGGTCACGAGTTTGAGATCAGCTTGGTCAACATGGCAAAATCCCTTCTCTACTCAAAAAATACAAAAATTAGCTGGTCGTGGTGGCGGGTGCCTGTAATCCTAGCTTCTCAGGAGGCTGAGGCGTGAGAGTCGTTTGAACCCGCAAGGCAGAGGCTGTAGTGAGCTTAGATCGTGCCACTATGCTCCAGCCTGGGCATAGTGAGACTCCGTTTCAAATAAATAAATAAATAGTGCTAAAAGCAGAATTACTATTTGACCCAGGAATCCCATTACTGTGTACATATGCAGAGGAATTAAAATCATTCTACCATAAAGATACATACATGCAAATGCTCATTGCAACACTTCACAATAGCAAACACATGGAATCAACCTAAATGCCCACCAATGACAGACTGGATAAAGAAAAAGTGGTACATGTACAACATGGGATACTATGCAGCCACACAAAGGAATGAGTTCATGTCTTTTGCAGGAACATGGATCCAGCGGGTGGCCATTATCCTTGGCAAACTAACACAGAAATGGAAAACCAAATACCGCATGCTCTCACTTAAAAGTGGGAGCTAAATGATGAGAACTTATGAACACAAAGAAGGAAACAACAGACTCTGGGGTCTACTTGAAGGGGGAGGGTGGGAGGAGGGAGAGGAGCAGAAAATATAATTATTGGGTGCTGAGTTTAATACCTGGGTGATGAAATAATCTGTACAAGAATCACCCATAGACATGTGCCCTACCTATGTAGCAAACCTTCATGTGTACTGAAAATAGATTTTTTTTAAAAAGAAAAATAAGAGGTTTTTTTTTGTTTGCTTTTTGTTTTTTTGGTTTTTTTTAAAAGAAAAAATTCCTCTTCTTTAAAAGAGAGGAATCTGGCAGGGATGTTTTTGAGGTCCTATAGAGAAAACCAAGTGTATTCACAAAGTGTCATCAAACTTTTACTGAGCACTTGCTATGTTCTGAAAGCTCTGTTAGATACTTGCTATTTACAACAACCCCAGGAAGTGTTTTTATCTTGATCCCCATTTTTTTCGGGGAGATTAAGGGGTGCAGAAGCTGAGGCTTAACCAGGTAAAATCACACATTTAAGCTGACATAGCTCAAAGGCATTGACCTTTAGTAACCAGGAATTCACCTCCAGTATTAACAGCTTCAAGAATTATCTATCTGAACCCTTTTTAAATTTATTTATTTATTTTTAATTTAATTTAATTTAATTTAATTTTTTTTTGAGACAGTCTCACTCTGTGGCCCAGGCTGGAGTGTAGTGGCATGATCTTGGCTTCTCGCAGCCTGGACTTCCCCGGGCTCAGGTGATCCTCCCGCCTCAGCTTCCTGAGTAGCTGGGACTATAAGCACGCACCACCATGTCTGGCTAATTTTTGTATTTTTTGCAGAGATAGGGTTTTGTCATGTTGTCCAGGCTGGTCTCCAACTCCTGGGCTCAAGCGATCTGCCCGCCTCGACCCCCTAAAGTGCTGGGATTATAGGTATGAGCCACAGCGCCTAGCCTCTATCCGAACTCTTAAAACCAGAAACAGAGCACGGCAGTGTAAAAATACAAAACAAACATTGACAGGAGGAGTAGAGACAGGAGACCTGTGGAGGTTGTTCTGTCCCCAATGTCTTGCCGTAATATCTGTCTTGCATATGGATAGAAACCCGTAAAATACAAAGATTGCAGGTGTAGCATGAGGAGATGTCATGTGGCCAGTGAGGGGGAAATTCTGTCTTTCCCTTCATTAATTGGGCTATTGTGCATGATCTGTTTTGGTTTGCTGAAACTCAGGTTAGAGATAGGAACCTTGCGCATGTTGGAAGAGCTTTAAACATTCTCGGACCCAGTCATCACTCACCTGGCGTCTGGGGTTCATCTTCATACTCCAGGTCATGAAGCAGTCTGTCCAACGGAACATTCTGCAGTCATGGAAATGTGCTATAATCTGCACAGTCCAGTAGCTGGCTAGCTGCTATTGAACACTGAAAACATAGTGGCTAGTGGCGAATAAGGAACGGGATTTTTTATTTTATTTAATGTTAATTCACTTAAGTCACTTAAATCTAAATAGCTACATGCAATTAGTGGCTATCCTGTTACACACTGCAATCCTAGGACCTGTGGGTTTCTGAAATCCTATGCAAAGTCTTTGCAAATATGAGGATTCAAAGTATATCCTGGGCTCTTGATCAATGAGGATGTGAGCATCTCCAGAACAGAATGATCCCTGCTGGAAACAAGTGAAATGACTTTATCTGTACAGTTGGCCCTGAACAACATAGGTTAGATCTGCATAAGTCCACTAATATGTGGATTTTCTTCCACCTCTGCCACTGCTGAGGCAGCAAGACCAACCTCTCCTCTTCCTCCTCCTCGTCAACCTACTCAACGTGAAGACATTGACGATAAAGACCTTTATGTTGATCCACTTCTATTTAATGAATAGCAAATATTCTTTCCCTTCATGATTTCCTTTTATCTAGCTTGCTTTATTGAAACAATACAGTATATAATGAACATAACATACAAAATACATGTTAATCAACTGCGTATGTTATCAGTAAGGCTTCCAGTCAGTAGTAGGCTATTGGTAGTTAAGTTTTGGGGAGCCAACAGTTATGTGCAGATTTTTGACTGGGCAGAGGATCAGTGGCCCTAACCCACGTATTGTTAGAGGGTCAACCATACTTGCCAACAGAATATTGGCCTTATTTTTCTGTGCACCCAGATGGCTTTTCCCCCTCTGGAACCTGAATTCATGGGTTTTATTTTAGAAAATATATCTAATTTTAAAAACTCACGCACAAACTGAAAAATCTCTCTTGTGGAATGCATTGGAAAGATTCAAGAGCAGGAACTATGTTACTGTCTGTATTATGTTCCCAGTGTGGTGTCTGAGGCATAGTAGAAGCTTGGTAGCTATAGAGGAAAGGAAAGAAGGAAGGAAGGAAGGAAGGAAAGAAGGAAGGGAGGAAGGAAGGAAGGAAGGAAGGAAGGAAGGAAGAAGAGGGGGGAGGGAGAAAAGGAAGAAAGGGAAGGAGAAAGGGAGGAAGGAAGGAAGAAAGGGAAGGAGAAAGGAAGGAAGAAAGGGAAGGAGAAAGGAAGGAAGGAAGGAAGAGAAGGAAGGAAATAACAGAGATTCAATGAAATAGGCATCTTGATGTGGTGGTTAACTTTATGGGTCAACTTGACTGAACTACAAAGTGCCCAGAATTTAGTTAAACATTATTTCTGGATGTGTCTGTGAAAATGTTTGCAGATAAGGTTAGCAGTTGGTGGACTGTGTGAAGCAGGTTGCCCTCACAGGTGTAGATAGGCATGATTTAATCCATTGAAGGTCTAAATATAATAAAGAGAAAAAAGAAGGGAGAATTCACTCTTTCTACCTGACTGCTTGAGCTGGGACGTCAGTCTTCTCCTGCTCTCAGACTAAAACTCAAACCATTGGCCCTTCTGGAGCTGAGGACTCTCCACTTGGACTGGAACCCACACCTTCAGCTCTGCTGGGTCTCAGGTCTTCAGACTCAAACTGGAACTCACACCCTTGGCTCTCCTGGGTCTCAGGCCTGTCTGTTGTTTAAGCTGCCCAGTCTATGGTATTCTGTTACAGCAGCCTAAAATGGACTAAGACATCTCATAAGAAGAGGAGATGAGGACACACACGCACACAGAGGGACGACCACATGAGGACATATGGAGATGACGGCATCTACAAGCCCAGGAGAGAGGCCTCAGGAGCAACCAGCCCTGCCCACACCTTGATCTTGGGCTTCCATCTTCCATGGTGGTGGGAAAATAAATGTCTGTTGTTGAAGCTCCCCAGCCTTGGGTATTTTATTATGATGCCTCAAGCAGACTGATAAACCATGCATTGTTTGTGGTCCAGTGGGGATTCCAAGTGATGGTTTTGCTTTGTGTAAATGAAAGAGCCAAGTCCAGGCAGGAAAGTAAATGAGACAATCTCAAGGTCCTAATGGAACATGGGTTCAATTTCTGTCCCATGGATGAAAGGCCTCTGGGAGGCATGTGTAAGATTTGGGGGGTGGCACAGGATTCTGCTTCTGAGATGGGTTCTGGGTGTGGAATCCATGAATGAGTGGGTGGAGAAGAAGAGACAGAGTCTGTCAGGGCTGACCTGGAACCACTAAAGTAGGCTGGGCTCACACTTAAGCATCCCTGAGCACTCCAAAATTTTGTCTGTGAAGGAGGCATTTACGCCTACGCTAGCAGACTTGCTGGCCTTAGTGAGATTTAGCTATTGCATCCTGTGAGGAAATATTTACTGTGATTAATCTTTTAATAACACTCCATTTTGATTATACCACCTGAAGCAACTTGTAACCACAGGGTTTATTTATATTTGAAGAATTAAACTAGAATTAAACTAGACAGATTCACACATTCCTGCCTTTGTCGCCTCCTGGATTAAAAATATTCTGAGTACGAAACTATTTCTCCAAAGACTGGAAGTGTCAAAGTTCATGTGCATTCATTTATTGCAAATGGGATCCAAACACTGGATTTTCATCATTCCTTGCTATTTTTGATTAGTTTTTGGCTCGACTTTACCCCTTTCCTCCCCAACTACCCCAATTTTTTTTATTTCTGAAGGCACAACCAAAAAGTAAAAGCAGAAAATGATTTAACAAGATTTCCCTCCTAAGGTATTTTTGTGATCCAAAGTGTCACTGCAGTCATTTTAAATTTATATATTTTCATGAAGAAAAATATATGTTCTTCCGTGCATATTAAGATATACTTACAGCCAAATCATAAACTGTGTCTACTCCAAATGCCAGAGGAATGAAGAAAACAGATTCTTCCCTCTCCAGTAATGTACAAATGCATTACGTTATTTTTATGACTTCTTTTAGCCAACTTTAAAATGATGACATGCAAAGGATATTCAAGTTGGGTAATTAAAATTCTAATAGGTTTGAAGTTTATAGAACTCGTGCATGATACTATTAAGTCATCTTTGACTTACTGAACTCCAAATATGCCTTCTTTTCACTTCTCTCAATTTCTTCCCTGCAGTGATCATACCTACATTTGCTGTCATCACTGTATCTGAAATAGTGGCTTTCAGAATTCACCAAGACTCTGGGTCCTTCCAACTCACTTTCTCTAGGGTCTTCACTGTGCCATCTGGGTGCAGACGCATGGACCAAACCACTTTTATTTCAATGTCTGGATGGAAACCACAACACTACCCTGCAAACACCTTTAGTGCTCTGGTTCTTTCTTTGATAACAGGATGCAACCTCAATTCTACTTCAACCCCGCCTGCCAACTCACCTGAGCTAGATGTTTCTGGAAAAAAATAACACCATGGTGCCAATTTGTCCGTAGTATCATTCTCCCTTAGTAAATTTATTTTTCCCACTTTCTAAAATCATTACAGTAGCCCCTTCTTATCTTTGGTTTTGCTTTCCACGGTTTCAGTTACCTGCGGTCAACCACAACCACAGTCTAAAAATATTAAAAGGAATATTCCAGAAATGAACAATGCATAAGTTTTAAAATGAATGCTATTATGAGAAGCATGATGAAGTTTCACGCCATCTTGCTCTGTGGCCGCAGGGACAGGAATCATCCCTTTGCCAGCACATCCATGCTGTACATGCTACCTTCTTGTTACTCACTTAGGAGCAAAGAGATCACATTCACATAGTGTTCATTACAGCGTACTGTTATAATTGTTCCATTTTATTATGTTACCTCTATTAATCTCTCACTGTGCCTAATTTATAAATTAACCTTTATCATAAGTATGTATTGTATAGAAAAAAACATAGTATGTAAAGGGTTAGGTACTATCTCCTGGTTCAAGCATATACGGTGGGTTGGGGAAGAGGTCTTTGAATGTATCCCACATAGATAAGAGGTGAACTACTGTCTTTACATCTCCTCTCGGCTGGGGTAGAGGTACATTTGCCAGCCCTGGCTCTCACTTCTAGTCTCAGGTATCATTCCTAGTGCTCTCTGGCACTCTCCACAGCGTCTTGGTTGGAAACACACATTCCTAGTCCATTCTAGGAAGAGTGGGTCCCTCTGGAAATAGCAGTAGTGAATACAAGGCAGAGATGCAGTTGCAAGGAGAGCCATCCTGTGCTCACAAACTGAGACAGTCGGCAACATTAATTGCATTTGCAAGCTTCATTCCCCTTTGATGTCTAACCAAGTCTATTCACATGTTCCAGGGATTGCAACGTGCACATCCTTGGTGGGTCTCATTCTGCCTACCACCAAGCTGAATGCCCTAAGAGCTGATGAGCTAAAGATGGAATTACATGCTGAGAAGCACTGCTTTATTTCTGTTTTAACTTTTGGGTCCAGCCCCTGTTTGGTTCCTCTGAGAGCCAGAAAAAAGCTTACCTCAAAACAGGAAGGCTGGGAAAATCTCACTTAATCAGGACATTTATCTCAGTGGTAGACAGAATAACACTCACTGAGGATGTTGTTTTAGTCTGTTTTCACACTGCTATAAAGAATTGCCTGAGACTGGGTAATTTATAAAGAAAAGAGGTTGAATTGATTCACAGTTCCACATGCCTGGGGAGGCCTCAGGAAACTTACAGTCATGGCGAATGGTGAAGGAGAACCAAGACACGCCTAAATGGCGGCAAGCAAGAGACAGTCAGAAAGGAGAAAGTGCCACTTATAAGCCCATGAGATCTTGAGAGAACCCACTATCACAGGAACAGCACAGGGGAAACCACCCCAAGATCTAATCACCTTCCACCAGCTCACTCCCTCAACACCTGGAGATTACAATTCAAGATGACTTCTGGGTGGGAACAAAGAGCCGAGCCATATCAGATGTGCACATCACTATCCCTGGAACATGTTAACAGACTTAATTAGATGTCAAGGGGAATGAAGGCTGCAGATGCAATAAAAGTTGCTAATTGGCTGACTTTAAAAAGTGGGAGTTTTATCCTGGAATATCCAGGTAGATTCACTGTCATTAAAAGAGTCCTTAAAAGTGGAAGAGGGAGAAAGAAGGGAGTGCAAAGGAGATTTGACTACCCAAAAAAGGCACAGAGAGATGCACCTTGCAGGCTTTGAAGATGGAGGAAGAAGATCTCTAGAAGCTGAAAAAGGTAAGAAAAAGGATTCTCCCCTAACCTGGAGCACGGCTCTGCTGACACCTTGATTTTAGTCCACTAAGACTCAAGTCAGACTTCTGACCTCCATATCTGCCAGACTAAACTGGTGTTGTTTTGAACCAGTAAGTTTGTAGTGATTTGTTACAGCAGCAAATAGGAGACTCATACACTTGCTTTCATTTCCATTTTTGCAGTTGACATCTAAGTGGTCTCTCTGCATTCCTGCATGTTGCTATTGGGTTAAGTTTTCTTAATGCATGGCTTTTCTTGTTCTCATTCTCAACAACAAAGCAATACAAATCACTTTTGATGGCTTGGAAGGCATTAATTTTCCACAGCCTTCTTAGCTTGGCATCCAATGTCCCCAACCGTATTACCATGACCTCCACTTCCAGTGTTAGTTCTTACTTCTTCCTTGCACATTTTCTGTGTGTTCCTGGCAGACTGGACAATTTTCTATTCCTCAAGCCTGCTCAAGTTTCTGTAAACCAAAAAGTATTTGACATAGATCCCAATCAGTTTAGAAGTTTATTTTGCCAAGGTTAAGGACATGCCCAGAGGGAATAAACATGGAATCAGAGAAACAGTCTCTGGTCTGTGCCTTTCTCCAAAGATGATTCTGAAGCCTTCAGTGTTTAAAGGGGAGAAGTGGGCTTGAAGGGAAAGAGGGCGGGTATGGTCACATTACTGAATTGAAATTGCAAGAGAAAGGGAGCAAGAGGGGCGGTAGTCAAGCATATATTTGTCTCATGTTTAGGAAATTAGCACTTTGCATAAGGTGAGCCTAGCTTATGTAGCTACCTGTGGAGACGTTTAACCCTTTATCTGTAGCTATGTGCTTAGGAATGAAAGGAAAGGCATCTTCTTGCATGATTCAACTTTCACCTTGTTTTTTCCTTTTGGAAGAGTGAATTGAGGTCCTGAGTTTTTATGTTTTCTTTCACATTTCATTATGTCCGTGTCTATGTCTGTACCTCCTATATGGCTGGTATTGCCTTTGAATTCTATCTTTTCCTAACAAATGTCTGTTCATTGATTCATTTCAAGAGGAGCGTAAGGCTATTGTCTCTCACTGTTTTACAGTAACGGCTGTTATTTTACCTTGCAGTACAGTGTGTGTACATGCCTATGTGTTTATGTATATGCCTGTGGGTTTACACACATGTGTTATAATGCCATGCCCATTTGACAGTAAACTCTTATAGGATCTTGGGAGATGCATCAGATATTTAGTAATAAGACACACGTCAGCTTACATTTTCAAAAGAAGGAAATAAAATGAACATCACATTTCATGTGATGCAATCTTTTTATCCTTAATCCTTGGAAAAATCCTTAATCCTTGGAAAAAGCCTACCAGCAGATGGAAACATCTCTATTTTCAGAGTGATGAACCCAGCATCCATAAGATATGTGTACTGTTTAGGACTCATGATCTAGTGAGTGACCAGGATCAGACTCAAACCCGGTGTTTTGAGTCTGAGCTTTTTGTTGCACCACTTTTTTTTATACATAATGAGCCCCAAGGAAATATTCTTAGATTGGTTTGTTTCATCAGGTAAATCTCAGTCATTCTGAAAAAAGTTCAGGGCAAGTTACTGAAAGCCTGTCCTTGTTCTGTCCCCTAGGATTGAGTCAGAGAGGAAAAAACTGTGATGGGCTCAATTGTATCCCCCTAAAATTCATATATTGAGGTCCTCAACTCCAGGACATCAAAATGTGGCTGTATTTGGAGACAGGGTCTTTAAAGAGGTGATTAAGGTAAAACGAAGTCATTAGGGTGAACCCTGATCCAATGTGACTGGTGTCCTCATAAGAGGAGGAGATGAGGACACAGACACACACAGAAGGACGACCACGTGAGGACACAGGGAGAAGATGGCATCTACAAGCCCAGGAGAGAGGCCTCAGGAGGAACCAGCCCTGCCCACACCTCGATCTCCAACTTCCAGCCTCCAGGACTGTGCGAGAATAAATGTCTGTTGTTTAAGCCACCCAGTCTATGCTATTCTGTTATAGCAGCCTGAAATGGACTAAGACATCTCATTAGAAGAGGCAATGAGGACACAGACACACACAGAGAGATGACCCTGTGAGGGCCCAGAGAGAAGACGGTGTCTACAAACCAAGGAAAGAAGTCTCAGGAGGAACCAGCCCTGCCCACACCTTGATCTCACACCTCCAGCCTCCAGGACTGTGGGAGAATAAATGTCTGTTTCTTAAGCCCCCTGGTCTGTGGACCTTTGATACGATGGCCTCAGCTGACTCATACAATGGTCTTGCGTGGCCCTGTACTCAGGACAGCTAGGGTCTGTGGTATCTTTACAGAGAGAGAACTGTTTACAGACTGCATAGCCAGTCCTGAACACATTCACTGCTTTACTTAGGTTACTTGCCACTGTCTTTGTTTTGGGAAACAAAAAATCACAGAGGTGACTTTACTGAAACCTCAGTGCAAACTGTTTGCAAATGGTCTCTTACTGGGTAATTGACAGGACTCAGCATAAATGGGAAATAGAAAGTGTCTGACATGTGAGCCACTTTTGGCTAACGTTTCTAGCTCTGGCCATCTGGGAATTCCAGGGGGCATCAGAATAATCTTGGGGAGGGTGTCCTGGTAGAGTAATTGATCCCAAAGTCTTAGCTGGGTCCTGAGAGACTTTAAAACTGGCAAGCCACCTAGACGCAGAATCTTTATTATCACACTGAAAATGGAATTAATTATCAATGGTATGCACTCAAGACATACTTAGAGTGCCCTTGAATTAGTGGCAAATATTTTGCTTAAATTTCTGTCCAGAACATGGATTGCCTTCTGGAATGTGGAAGGGATGAGAGTTACAAATGCGTAGTTGTGTCCATGCTCACATCCTACACAATCATTAGTTGGACAGCCAGAGAATTAGCTTTCTAGACTTCCTAACCTTTTCAATAGGACTCTAAAAATACAGAAAGCCCACATGTATTTTCATTCTTATGGAATGTTATCCTTTTGAAAAGTATTACCCAAGAGTGGAGGAAGCAGAATTACTGACTTCTGGAAAACAGGTGCCTCTAGCAGTGTAATTTTTCATCGACTGTGAATTCTTCATGGCTGCTCTGGCTTCACCTGGAATTCATGGAGAGCCCACGTGACTTTAACTTCACCATCATAAACTATAAGGCACAGAGATCCCTAATGCAATCTTGTCACATGGAAAAAGTAACTATGTGAGAGAATGGATATATTAAATTTGTATTTTAATAATATCTATATGTATCCCATAACGGCATGTTGCAAACCTCACATATACACAATTAAATTTATTTAAGGAATTTTAAATGAGAACATGTGGATAACCTTTCCCTAGAAACAAAGGTGGAAAATGTGCGTTGAATAGACAAAGAATTCTGTGAGGTTATTTTGAAAAATAACTGAATGGCTGCATCTATTGCAACATTGCCACCTTTAATTTTATCGATTAGTTACTTTTTTTTTTTTTTGAGACAGAGTCTTTCTCTGTTGCCCAGGCGGGAGTGCATTGGCATGATCTTGGCTCACTGCAACCTCTGCTTCTCAGGTTCAAGTGATTCTCCTGCCTCAGCCTCCTGTGTAGCTGTGATTACAGGTGCACGCCACCACGCCCAGATAATTTTTGTATTTTTAGTAGAGATGGGATTTTGCCATGTTGGCCAGGCTGCTCTCAAACTCCTGACCTCAAGTGATCTGCCCACCTCGTCCTCTCAAAGTGCCAGGATTACAGGCGTGAACCACTGTGCCTAGCCGGTTAGTTACTTTTGAAGCTTGATATTCAAATGTATATACCATATGATACTTAGAAATAATAAAATACTTAGAAAAATAAGACAAAAAGAGGAACTGGCCGTTAGGTGCCTACAAGCATTTGCAAACGTCACAACAGTCTCTGTAGTGTTACTGGTTTGGTGACCATCTTAAATCAAGATATCCCAGAGGATGGAGTGAGCTTCAATGGTGAATGCAGGTAGAATCTCCAAACCTAAAAAAGAATATCACTAACCTGAGAGGTCCTATGTATCCCAATGGACATTTGGATCTGTGTGTGTGTGTGTGTGTGTGTGTGTGTGTTTGTGTATGGGTGTGGGTGGGTAGATGTATGTCTGAGTTCTAGGGAGCAAGGATGATAACACGGATGGTGAAGGAACTTATTACCGGCTGAATTCTGTCCCTGGAAATTCATATGCTCAAGTCCTAATTCCTAGTGCCATGGAAGATGGTTGTATTTGGGGATTGGGTCTTTCACGAGGTAATTAAGTTACATGAGGTCATTAGGCTGGACCCTAATTCAATAGGACTCTTGGCCTTATGGTATCGTCTAAATGTTTGTGTCCTCCTAAGATTCAACGTTGGAATTCTTACTCCCAAGATTTAAGAAGAGCCTCATGAATGGAGAGCTCCCTTGCCCCTTCCACCATGTGAGGACCCATGAGAAGGCGCCGTCTATGAACCAGGAGGTGGGGCCTCACCAGACGCTGAATCCGCCATGCTTTTAACTTGGATTTCAAGCCTGCAGAACCACAAGCAATAAATGTCTGTTGTTTATAAGCCTCCCAGTCTACGGTATTCTGTTGTAGCAGCCTGAAATGGACTAATACACTTTATGAGAAGAGAAGATGAGGACACAGACACACAGAGAGAGACGACCTAGTGAGGACACAGGGAGAAGATGGTGTCTACAAGCTCAGGACAGAGGCCTCAGGAGGAGCCAGTCTTGGTCACACTTTTATCTCAGACTTCCAGCCTCCAGGACTGTGAGAGAATAAATGTCTGTTGTTTATAATCCACCCGGTCTATGGTATTCTGTGATAGCAGCCTGAAATGGACTAAGACATCTCCTAAGAAGAGGAGATGAGGACACAGACACACACAGAGGGTCGACCCTGTGAGGACACCGGGAGAAGACGTTGTAGGCAAGCCCAGGAGAGACGCCTCAGGAGGCGCCAGCCCCACCCACACCTTCCTCTGGGACTTCCAGCCTCCAGGACTGTGAGAAATAAATGTCTGTTTTTTATGCTTCCCAGTTTATGGTTCTTAGTTATGTAAGCCTGAGCAAAGTAATACAAAGCAGATGGTTTTTGTGACACAAAATACTGATGGCAATGATCTTGCTATTAATGAAGGGATCAGGAGGATGAATACGATAAATATTGTTTGATGTTTCAGCTTCCGGATATTAGTGGCATGCAGATTTAGACAAAGCGTGTTTTCTTTAGCATTTTGGCCCCATCTTTTATAGGAGGCACAGCTTCCAAAGAGGGATAAAGAAGATGAATGGGAGGAAAAGGAGGGAAGCAGGAATAATTGAGAAAAAAGCGAAAGCTGCCAGAAGAAGAGACGTAAGGAGAGAGAATCTATAGTTCAATTGTATTCTTACAACTGGATAATTGAGCTATTTTCCAAATGCAATGTTATTTATATATAATGGAGAAAAACAAGAAAAATGTTCTCCAAGTTAAGTGGCATTCCTCATTGCCCATAAAAAATAAATTAGAGATCGCTTTGATAGATACCAGGATACTGTGCCACCCTTCACCCACCATTTGGGACATACTGCTTATAGTAGTTGACAGTTTTAAGATCATTTCAGCTACCAGGATCTAATTTGTCTGCCTGGGATAACTTTTTCCTAGAAAACAGATGGAAAGTGTGAGTTTCACAAACAGTAAATAATTCTGTGAGCTTCTTTGAAAACTCACTGAACTGATGCTTCTGTTGCAACATTGCTACTTTTCAATTTTATTGATTAGTAACTTTTGAAGCTGGATATTCAAACGTACATGCCATATGATACTTTACATGGGAAACGTGGGGAGCCAATAATTTCATTTATGAAGTTAATATTTACTGAAAAATGAAAATGTATGGTCCTAGGCCAACAGTCGCTATGCTCAGTCTCACTTGCCATTAACGAAGGGATCAGGATGAATACTATAAATATTGTTTGATGTTTGAGCTTCCAGATATTACTAGCATGCAGAGTAAAATATTTTTTATTGTTATCTTTAACAATACACTTCGTTAAAGTCTAATTTCGATCTGCAACATATTTTCAAACTTCTGCCTGTTTTTATGATGAAAATTTTACACTTAAATATTTATGTCTCAATATTCTATAAGAAGAAAAATAAGGATTAAAGATAAAGCAGATAAGAAAAGGCATAAATTCAAAGATTCATGATTTACTTTACTCAAAACTGCTCAGGAAATGGAATTATACAAATACTAATATATACTGTCTTATGCTGTCTGAGCTACTATAACAAAGTACCACAGACTGGGAGGCTTATAAACAAAAGACACTTATTGCTTACATTTTTGGAGGCTGGAAGTCCCAGATCAAGGTGTGGCAGATTCAGTGTCTGGTGAGGGCTTCCTGGTTCCTAGATGGCGCCTTCTTGCTGTGTTCTCACATGGTGGAAGGGGCAAGGGAGCTCTCTGGGATCCCTTTTATGAGGGCACTCATCCCATTCATGAAGCCCCACCCTCACGACCTCATCACCTTCCAAAGGCCCCACCTCCCAACACCATCACCTTGGAGAAGAGGGTTCAACACATGAATTTTGGGGAGATACATTCAGTCCACAGCATGTACCCACATAAACAAATATATATGTTTGTGTGTATATATGTGTATTCACATCTTATAGACATATGAAATAAATATTATGTATATGTGTATGTGCTTATGTGTGTGTGTATAGATATAACATAAAGGGTATATTCCAAAATATTGCCCAATTTTCATACATAAAAATTATACTGAATCAAATTTAAAGAACATTCTTCTACATTGTTTAGTATAAATTATTTTAAAATTAAAAGAAACAGATCAATTTTAGGTAAAATAACAAAATCTTTCCCAAAGGTGACCTCTGTGCGATGTGGGAGGGCTTGTGGGAAAACACGTATTTATGGCACAGATTTTTCTTTCCACGTGGCTCTGCATACACCCCTACTGAGCCCAGAGATACTTGGTCTTGCTGGTATACCAGTGGATTATCTCTAAAATCTCCGTTTCATTGACTCTTTCCTTGAGAGCAAGGAAAGTAGGCTGTTTATCTGTTTATTGGTTGCTTTTTCAGTTCAATGGTATCATAAATGACCAAAAAGGATCCCAGGAACTTATTATTTGTTTATGTGATCTATAGGGCATTTAATAGCTCCTGCCTGATATTCCTGCAGACTCTATTTTTGGTATTCTTGGAAGACAGAAAGTTCATTTTTCTCTTTTATTGAAAAGTCCTATCGAAATCCTTTTACATGCATTTTTCCGTTGTAAGACTAATAAAAGGTAGATTTATTATTCTACCTGCTTTTTCCCAGCACAGCTTCAACACAAAACAAAGTTGTACCAACAGTTAACATTAAAGCCACATGCCTATTTTAGGGAAAACTGCAGAATATCTCTTTCAGTCCTTGTGGGTGGGATGGGAAGGGGCCAAGTAGTTTTCTCTATTGTCAAAAAGAGATTTTCTTTACAGAGACATTAGATCATTCAAATCAGCCATTTTGGAACACTGAATTTGCTTTTAATGAAAAACAAGTTTTTGTTTGTTTGTTTTCAGTGTTAACTGATGTGGTAACTGAATTTGGCATCCCCTTTGGGCAAAGTGGAAGATTGGCACATGGTACCAATAAGTGAGTTAATAAATGATTTTAAAAATGTAAATGAGTAAATAAATTAATCCAGAAACATCATTATTTGTCAATGTTCCTGTTAGTAAGTCTTCAACAACCATATGTTCACTGAAGCCAATGCAGAATTATCCTCTGGGGAAATTGTTTCCCCACCAGAGGTATTCCCAGCCCCTTTTCTTGCAAGGTTGCGTGGTGGTATCCATTAGATGCAACATTTTGCTAGAGAATTCCATTTTCATGAGGAGACACAAATGCTAACTTTTGCTGTCTCAGTTGTCGTCAGTATCTGGACTAGGTTCTTGCTGAAGATGCTAACTTTGAAATTTCTACTCTTCAATCTTCTTTAGACCCTAAGGTAAACTGCATTAGTAATGAAGGATTGTATGAGGGATACTCAGTCCCTCTACATACATATTCTAAATTTTACCCTGGAGTCAACTCATAACATTAAAAAGCTTTAGAGTTAAGAAAAAAGCTTCAGACATGGAATTCAATGTTTCTAAGGCACTCTAGCATCGAATAAGACATTTCTTTTGCAAAGTTTAAGCTACCTGTAGTTGGATATTGACTTCAATTTGAGTAATTTTTTTTTAAACATCTAAGGAACTTGCTGGGTTTGGGACAGGATTCATTAATATGCTGTATGCTACAACCTTGGCCCGTGTATGCATGCATATTATCCTTATATCTGTCTGTCTGTCTTAGGGTTTAACATGGTGTTCACTGATGACTTAAATGAGTCTACTTTCATGTCATGGAGTTATAGCCAAGCTAAATACAGAGACAAACATTTATCCTAGTGTTGGTGGAATTCTATATACAAGTGTGCGCACGCACACACACACACACACACACACACCACTCTCCTTTTTAGGTACTCTGTCTTACAGGAATCTCTCTATGACTCTGTCATTGCTGCAATTGGGAAAATAGAATAATTAATACGCATAATTTAAGGAGATCAACAGTAGCATCGGTTGATCAAAGTATCTCCCATTTCCAAATTAATCATTGCCCTTGAGCAGAGAAGAAATGCTCCTTAGTGTTTTCCAACTGCCCCATTCCCTGCCAAGCATCTTGACCCCAAGTCTTGGTGGCTTGAGGAAAAACATGACAGCTTGCTTCACAGGCTGAGGTCATACAATGAATAACACAATTATTAGGGTGAATGTAATTGGAGGTAAGAAATGCATTGAGAAGAATCATTTCCTCTCAGACTTCCAGTGTACAGAAGTGATAAAAACCTGAGTAGTAGAACATTATTCAGTTAAACACGGTCCCATGAGCTACATAAGGAACCTCTTCAGACATATTCATGCACTGTGCTGTGTGGGTCACTCAAGCACATGCTTTGCTTTTCAGAATCAGTAGGAGAAGCCAGAGTGGAAACGCCTGAGGGATAGAGTTTCCTGTTTAACATTCTCATCCAGGACAAGCTTCCTAGCTGCTAAGTCTGTAGATAGCTCAACAGTTGTGGTGCTCATATCCATTCATTCATGGGTATGGGTGATGTGCTGATGCTCTTCCAGGCAGAATACTCAATGAAGGCGATAAGGGAGTGAACAAAATGAGCCAAGCATGCTCCTGGAATGCATGGTTTACTGGAGACAGACAGTAATTAAAAAATCAGACAAATAGCTGTATCATTATAGACTGTGGTAGGTACTATGAGGGAAATAAATATGATGCCAGGAGAAATTGTAACAAAGGGAATGAACTAGTTCAGGAGGTCACAGATAAATTCTGCATGCTCCAAGTAGAAGACACAGCATGGCAAAGGGTCTGCAGCAGAGGTAGGTAGGGCTAGAGAAAATCTAGGTTTTCAGGGAAGGTGAAAAGTAGAGAGAAGTGAGAGCCAAAACCAGGCAAAGCAGAGCATCTTGAGGGCCATCAAGAATGACATCCATTGTAAGAGCAATGGCAAGCAGTTAAAAGGATGAAGGCACACCTGTAATCCCAGCACTTTGAGAGGCCGAGGCAGGTGGATCACCTAAGGTCAGGAGTTCGAGACCAGCCTGGCCAACATGGTGAAACCCCGTCTCTACTAAAAATACAAAAAAATTAGCCAGGCATGGTGGCATGTACCTGTAATCCCAGCCACTTGGGAGGCTGAGACAGGATAATCACTTGAACCTGGGAGGCGGAGGTTGCAGTGAGCTGAGACTGTGCCACTGCACTGCAGCCTGGGCAACAAGAGTGAAAACTCTTTGAGATGCAAAATAAATAAATAAAAGGATGAAGGAAGGAGGAATACCAGGTCTGCAGGTGGCCACTTAGGAAGCAGATGAAGTGTCCAGGTAAGAGGCCAAGGTAGTTTCCACCAGATGGTTGGTGATAGAAAAGGAGAAACACAGAGAAATGAGAAACATCTATGAGGACTGGAGATAGATTGATTGCAAAGAGAAAATGAAGACCTCTAGATTCCTGACTTGTGGAACTGGACGTGAAAGGCTGGGACACAAGTTTGTTGTTTGTTCTTGTGTTAGTCTGTTTTGCATTACTGCAGAGGAATACCTGAGGCTGGATGGTTTAAAGAAAAGAGGTTTATTTGGCTCACAGTTCTGCAGACTACAAGAAGCTTGGCACTCACATCTACTTCTGGTGAGGACTTCAGGCGTCCTCCCATCATGACAGAAGGCAAGGGGAGCCGGTGTGTGTATAGAACACATGGCAAGAGAGGAAGCCAGATACAGATACCAGGCTCTCTTAAACAACCAGCTCTCACATGAACCAACAGAGCCAAAATTCGCTCATTACCAGGGAGTGGCACCAAGGCATTTATGAGGAATCCACCCCTGTGACCCAAATACCTCTCACTCAGCCCCACCTCCAACATTGGAGATGAAATTTCAACATGAGATGTGGAAGGGAAAAATACCCAAAGCATATCAGGCATTGATAAGTGTAATGACCTTTGAGATATCTGAGAGGAAATGTTGAAAGGACTTGGATATATGGGTCTGGAGTATGTAGACAAGATCTGAACTGGAAACATACATTTGGAGTGACTGATCTACACACGTTGATAGAAGTCAGGGGCAGAGATGGAAAAACTTACAAAAGGTGAATAAAATAAGAGGAAATAGTCCAGGAGAAAGTTTTGAGTTGCTCCAACATTCAATTGTCTGTTGAACGGTGAGGGTCAATTGCATCCAGTGGATTGAGTGATTTAATTGAATTATAGTGAGCTTGCAGAGAGCTGTGATTAAGTCATAGGATAAATTTCAGACTGAAATTGCCTTCGCAACATTATAACTGAGGAAAATATGACAATAAAAGAGATCGGACCTAAATGACTCCATCTTGCTTCTAACCTTTAAATTGTCCTTGTTCATTTCTGGGCATAGACTGAACTAACTTTGGGAAGGAATTCAGTTCATGGTTTGAATCTGAAATAAAATTGAAAATAGCCCTTTCCCCAAAACGACCCCCTTCTTGATTGGGGACCAGTCTGCCTTTGCAGGACTAACAAATTAGCTACAAGATTAGAAATTACAGTTTAGGGGTCATGCAGCTTCTGGCTCCAAGAGTCTGAACCTCCCCACATTGCTCCTGGGGGTAACATCACTATTGTAAAACCTGGTATCAGTGCTTGAGATATTTTGCAGACCCTGCACTTGATGCATCGGCTGACACCACCCAGACTAGTAATCTGGATCAACCAGTTCTGCCATCCCACCCAGGAACAGAAAACAGCAAGAAAACCTCACTTTGACTCACTACAATTCCATCTCCAACCTGACCAATAAGTACTCTCCACTTCCCAAGGCCCAACTCACCAAATTATCTTTAAAAACTCTGATCCCCGAGGTTGCAGTGAGCTGAGATTGCACCACTGCACTTCAGTCTAGGCAATTGTGATAGTACATTTTAAAAAAAAAAAAAAAAGGATAGAGGAAGCATTTTGGGATACGGATATGTTCATGACCTTGATTGTGGTGATGATTTAATGGGTGCAAAAATTATCTAATTGTACATTTTAAATATATGCAGTTTATTGTATGTCCATTATACCTCAATAAAATTGTTTTTTTGTTTGTTTGTTTTTTGTTTTTTTAAAAAAAACAACTCTGATCTCCAAATGCTCAGGGAGACTGATTTGAGTAATAGTAAAACTTTGGTCTCCCACACAGCCGGTTCTGCATGAATTACTCTTTCTCCGTTGCAATTCCCCTGTCTTAATGAATCGTCTCTGTCTAGGCAGTGGGCAAGGTGAACCCATTGGGCAGTTACAAGATTAGAGTGAGCCAAAAATGAAGGGAATGGAGACTTCAGGTATCTACAACTCAAAGAATATTGCTAATGTTCATTTCTTCTATGTTTCCCCATCATCTTATGTCATTTACATTTGGTATCTCATATCTTACATCATCAGAAAGAAACTACTTGCTTCTTATTATTTTTCTTACCTGTATATATATTATTGATGAAAAGAGTCAAACTTTGTAAAATATTTGAAGAGATTTATTCTGAGCCAAATACGAGTGGCCAATGGCCAGTGACACA
Source organism: Hylobates moloch (assembly GCF_009828535.3). Taxonomy (NCBI): domain Eukaryota; kingdom Metazoa; phylum Chordata; class Mammalia; order Primates; family Hylobatidae; genus Hylobates; species Hylobates moloch. The sequence continues at coordinate 522,788 of NW_026652282.1, forward strand.
GCTCCAAGAGATCCTGAGAACATTGTCCAAGGTGGTCGGGCTATAGCTTGGTTTTATACATTTTAGGGAGACATGAGACATCAATCAATACATGTAAGGTGTACATTGATTTTGTCTGGAAAGGTGGGACAACTGGAAGTGGTGGCTTCGAGGTTACAGCAGGAAGATTCAAAGGTTTTCTGATTGGCAGTTGGTTGAAAGAGTTCATCTAAAGACCTGGAATCAATAGAAAGGAAATGTGTGGGTCAAGGTAGGGAGTCCTGGAGAAGGGAAAGAGATTCCCTACAGAACGTAGATTTTCCCTCACAAGAGACAGCTTTGCAGGGCTATTTCAAGAGATGGCAAAGAAACATATTTGGGGTTAAAATATTTTGATTTCCTTTCTTAACTGTCATATGATATTATGCCAGAGTCAGGTTGGAAAGTAAGCCACGTTATACAGGGTTAAATAAAACCCCTGTCAGGAGACTTTATGATTTGTAGGGCATGACTCCCGAGACCCTTTAGATAGGAATTTTGGCAAGAGAAGAAAAAAGGTCAGAGTTTTGTCCTCAATACGGTTTCAATTCAGTAAGAAATTGTGCATTACATTTCACCGACTGAAGTACAATCTAGATATCTCTTATCTCCCCCCAAAAGAGGTTTTTTTGTTGTTGTCCTTGAAAGCCTGGAACAGAGATAATTAATACGCAAAGATAAATAACGTCCATTTTCTAAGAATTCCCAAGTCACCAAGCCTATGAAAAGCAGAACCATTCCTGAAAATACATGTTCAAAATGTTGGGAAAAGAATTATAACAGATTCCAGAAGAAGTCAGAAGAATCCCCCGCCACCCAAACAAGCCTGTTCAGCTGCCCAGCTTGCATGTGGGAAGCAGTTTTGTTTCTCTGGATGTCAGCGTTTCTCTGCACATAGGTCTAGCTGCGAAAGCCATTTCCGCCCTCAGCTGGATGAAAGGGCCAGACCACGTTGAAGGACATCTCCTCCAGATACTCCGGCCACCGTCCTGGGTGTTCAGTGTGTGGTCAACAGTCAATCCTCCTGGGCGAGGGAAAGGAGACAGACAGTGTGACCTAGTGACGTGAGAGCAGGGAGGAGTCCCACAGAAGGTGGTGACAGGCTCTTCTTTCCTGAAGGAACACAGCTAGGCTGAGATTTTTACCTAGTGATCGGTTGGTTTCTCGGAGGCCGCTGGAAATGTTGCAGGTGAGAATTTGGCTGCTGCCGGAGGGAGCAAGTTTCTGGAGAGGAAATTGGCCTCCCATGTGGGGGATAAAGGATGGAAGGAAGTGTATCAGAAGCCCCAGGGCTAGCTGAGGAGGAAGAACTCTAACAGCAGGGCAGGAAATCTGCAGTCAGAATTGCAGTTGGTTTCTCCCCGATCTTCTCTCTCTTCCTACTCTTGTTCTATCACCTCCTTGGCCCCAAAGCGTCTCTGCCTTGTCATTTCCCATCCTGCCCTCTCATGTCCTCTCCTCCCGCATCGCTTGCTCAACAATCTAGCCGTCGTCCTGGCCTTCCTTTCTCAGAGAAACACATTGCGTTCTGCTTTATCCCTGTGTCCTTTCTGGGAGGATATTTTCCTTTAAGTACAGGTCTGTTAAACCTTGGAAGATTTGTTGCAGGAAAGGGGTCCTCATCCAGACCCCAAGAGAGGGTTCTTGGATCTCCTGCAAGAAAGAATTCGGGACAAGTCCATAGAGTAAAGTGAAAGCAAGTTTATTAGCAAAGTAAAGGAATAGAAGAATGGCTACTTGATAGAGCAGCCCCGAGGGCTGCTGGTTGCCCCTTTTTATGGTTATTTCTACGGATGTGCTAAACGAGGGGTGGAATATTCATGCCTCCCCTTTTTAGACCATGTAGGTTAACTTCCTGAGGTTGCCGTGGCATTTGTAAACTGTCACAGTGCTGGTGGGAGTGTAGCAGTGAGGACAACTAGAGGTCACTCTCGTGGCCATCTTGGGTTTGGTGGGATTTGGCTGGCTTCTTTACAGCAACCTGTTTTATCAGCAAGGTCTTTGTCAACTGTATCTTATACGGACCTCCTGTCTCATCCTGTGACTTCTAAATCTGGGAATGCAGCCCTGTGGGTTTCAGCCTCATTTTACCTAGCTCCTATTCAAGATAGAGTTGCTCTGCTTCGCACGTCTCTGACAGATTCATACTTAGTGAAGCGTCAAGATTTCACAGCTGAGTAGAGAGGTTGCGTGGACTTAGGAAATGTTTCTGGGCAGCTTAAAGGAGCCAGAACAAGTGGCCCCCGAATTGCCCTGAGACGTGGGGCTGGCTCTGTGAGACCCTTAGTAATGTTGAACAGATTTTTGCATCGAGATGAATATCAGCACTTCTTCAGGTCGGTCAAAGGTGAGGAGGATTAGAGGATGAATGCATTTCAAGTCCGAGTCATAGCTTTGGGAGCTTCAATTCTATGAACCTTTAATCTAAGACAACAGACCTTATTGCTTTAAGACATGGCTCTGAACTCCAATGTTCATGTATGTGTTAGTCTTCTGGGGCTGCCATAATGAAGTCCCACAGAATGGGTGGCTTAAACAAAAGGAATTTATTTTGTCAGGGTCTTGGAGCCTGGAAGTCCCAGACGAAGGTGTGGGCAGGGCTTGTTCCTCCTGAGGCCTCTCTCCTTGGCTTGTAGACATCGTCTTCTCCCCGTGTCCTCACAGAGTCATTCCTCTGTGTGTGTCTGTGTCCTCATCTCCTTCTCTTATGAGGTGTCTTAGTCCATTTCAGGCTGCTATCACAGAATACCATAGACTAGGTGGCTTATAAACAACAGACATTGATTCTCCCATAGTCCTGGAGGCTGGAAGTCCCAGATCAAGGTGTGGGCAGGGCTGGTTACTCCTGAGGCCTCTCTCCTGGGCTTGGAGACACCATCTTCTCCCTGCGTCCTCCAAGGGTTGTCCTTCTGTGTGTGTCTGTGTCCTTATCTCCTCTTCTTATAAGGACCCCAGTCATATTGAATTAGGGCCCACTCTAATAACCTCATTTTACCTTAATTACCTCTTTGGAAACCCCATTTTCAGATATAGTCACATTTTGAGCAACTAGGGGTTAGGGCTTCAACATGTAAATTTGGAGGGACTCAATTCAGCCCATAGCAGTGGACTAATGCCTGCTCAGTACCTCCAAAGCTCTGCGGCCTTAGTTCATTGTGTGCGTTCTCAAAGTCCCTTTTTCCTTATTTGTAGAATGAGGTTACTCATGGCAATCAATTTAACTCCATAGAACTGTTTGGAAAATTCCTGGATATTAACAAATGCTCAATATATGTTAGCTTTTACTACATTACTAATCAATTTCTTCCAAACACTTATATACTCTTGGTGGGAATGTAAATTAATACAATCTCTGTGGAAAACAATATGGAGATTTCTCAGAGAAGTAAAAATAGAAATACCATTCCATCCAGCAATCTTTCTACTGGGTATCTACCCAAAGGAAAATAGATCATTATATCAAAAAGATACCTGCACTCATGTTTATCACAGCACTATTGACAATAGCAAAGTCATGGAATCAACCTAAGTGTCCATCATTGTAGGACTGAATAAAGAAAATGTTGTACACATGCATCATGGAATACTACTCAGCCATAAAAAAGAATGAAATCATGTCTTTTGCAGCAACACAGATTGAATTGGAGGCCACTCTCTCTAAGTGAAATAACTCAGAAACAGAAAGTCAAATACTGCACAATCTCTCTAATAAGTGGGAGCTAAACAATGTGTACACATGGACATGAAGATGAAAATAATAGATAATAGATAGTGAGGACTCCAAAAGGTGGGAAGGTGGGAGGCAAGTGAGGGTTGAAAAACTACCTCTTGGGTACAATGTTCACTATTTGGGTCATGAGTTCACTGGAAACCCAACCTCACCATTACATAATATATCCATAAAACAAACCTGAATATGCACACCTGAATTTAAAAAATTACAAAGGCAAAATAAACCAACAGTATTGTATTTTAGTTGGTTTCTTTTTGTAAAGATAGATGCTTTTTCCTAAAATATCACTGTATTACAAAAACTTACACACAGAAAAAATAATTCTTCCAAATGCAAGCAAGTCAGCTTCTGCCTGGTGAAAGAAGCTTCTACCTGGTGAAAGACGCTTTCTCGTTGGCATTTTCTTTGTAGCTATCCATCTGGAGAAGAGTTTTGGTGTATGATATCATTTGGATCTATGTCCCCATTCAAATCTCTTGTTGAATTGTAATCCCTAGTGTTGGAGGTGGGGCCTGGTGGGAGGCAATTGGATCATGAGGATGGTTTCTAATGGTTTAATCACCATCCCTCTAGTGCTGATGTGGTTCTCACAAGAGCTGGTTGTTTAAAAGTATGTAGCATCTCCCCCATCTCTTTCTCTCTCTCGCTTTCCTGCTCCAGCCATGTAAAACTTGCCTGCTTCCCCTCCACCTTCCACCATGATTGTAAGGTTCCTGAGGCCTCCTTGGAAGTAGAAGCCAACATGCTTCCTGTACAGCCTGCAGAACCATGAGCCAATTAAACTTCTTTTCTTTATAAATTACCCAGTCTCAGGTAGTTCTTTATGGCAGTGTAAGAACAGACTAATACAGTGTAGTTCTCACACTGCCTAGCAGAACTTGAGTCTATTCTAAGGTCTTTCCATTAGGAAAACTCAAGGACCAATTCATGTCTCTGTCCTTTCATGAGGAAGATAATAACATCATTGGGTGTTGTTGCATGTTGCTTAGGTTAACACTGGCAAGAAGTGTGATTTTCATTATAAATGGAAGTGGGCAGAGCTCCTAAAAGTTGTGTTAAAGGCTCTGCCATAAATGCAAGTTCATCTTTGCAACTCTAAAATGTATTAAGACCTGATGTGAGAATAAGACTCTTCTGTCTCAGTTCAAATGAGTCACTACTGCAAGATAGAAAACATACCAATGCAATTCGGATCATTACCATGTGCAGAATTTACAAAGAAGATATAAACTTTTCCTCCTGGGTAAGATGTAGCCGTGTGGAAGAGAGAACTGGTAATTCATACAAAATATGTATTGAGCCAATTCTTAGAAATAATATCTAGTCACGTAAAGAATTGAAGAGTACATCCAGAAAGATGCAATAGGTTTGGGCGGTGGCTCATGCCTGTAATCCCAGTACTTTGGGAGGCTGAGGTGGAAGGATTGCTTGATGCCAGGAGTTTAAGACCGGCTTGGGCAACACAGAAAGACCTTGTCTGCACAAAAATTAAAAATAATTTTAAAAAATTAGCCAGGTGTGTTGGCATGTACCTGTAGTTCTAGCGCCTCAGGAGGCTGATGTGGGAGGATAGTTTGAGTGCAGTAGTTTGAGGTTGCAGTGAGCTATGTTTGTGCCACTGCACTCCAGCATGGGTGACAGACTGAGATTCCCAACTCTACTAAGAAAAAAAAAGGTCCAATAAGAGGGTGGACAATAACATTACAGAGAATGCTGGCTCAGGGTGACACAGTTGGATTCACATAACAACTGTGTTAAAAAGAAATAAGTATAAAAATTATGAAAAATTTGATTTCTATTGGTGTCTTAGTCCATTTTCTGTTACTTATAATAGAATACCTGAAACTGTGTAATTTATAAGAAAAAGGAATTTACTTCTTAAAGTTATGGGGCTGTGAAGTCCAAGGTTGAGGAGTGGCATCTGTTGAGGGCCTTCTTGCTGGTGGGGACTCTCCACAGAGTCCCTGGGGCAGTGCAGGGCATAATATGGTGAGAGGACTGAGGGTGCTAGTTCAGGTCTCTCTTCCTTTTCTTAAAAAGCCACCAGTCCCATCCCTGGGAAAGCCCATTAATCTATTAACCCATTAATACGCAGATGGTTTAATCTATTTAGGAGGGCAAAGTCCTCATGACTCAATTACCTGTTAAAGATTCCACCTCTCAATACTGCCACATTGGTGATTAAGTTTCAACAGGAGTTTTTGTTTGTTTGTTTGTTTGTTTTGGTGTTTTGTTTCTTAATAGAGACAGAGTCTTGCTCCGTGACCCAGGCTGGAGTGCAGTGGTGCAGTCACAGCTCACTGCAGCCTTGAACTCCTGGGTTCAAGAAATTCTCTCATCTCAGCCTACTGACTAGCTGGGACTATAGGTGCACATCACCACACTTCGTTAATTTTTTATTTTATTTTTTGTAGAGATGAGGGCTCGCTATGTTGGCCAGGCTGGTCTCAAACTCCTGGTCTCAAGCAATCCTCTCACCTCAGCCTCCCAAATTGCTGAGATTCCAGGCATAAGCCACTGTGCCCATCTCCACTTGAGTTTTGGAGAGGACAAATACTCCAGCCATAGCAATCAAAGGCTGGTGGAAAGGGAAGGGAGAATCCATGGTTATGGTTACAGAAACTCCTAAGTCAGGAGCCCTTTTAAAACACAAGGGAAATGGAATACAAAAAGGATCGTGTTTTTAGAGCATCCAAAAAAAAGCAAACTGAATCAATCAGGTTCAATCCCTACATATGGTTACATTTTGTAAAAATATGCTCAATGATCAATATATAGTGAAGTGATTATTAGGGCCAGACCAACAGAACACGCTAATGGGACAACACACACACAAACACACACACAGGCACACACACACCTCATTGTTTGAAGGAGGTGTGACATTTTAGATGCCAAATGAAATGTCTCTGTAATGTAGTGATGTTTTCTGCCTCAGAGTTAGTCTACAATGTTTATTGGAGGCAAGATATGGCAGGCATCCTCTGGTGCCCTAGGTCTGCTGCTGGCATTCTTACAAAGCTTCCCTACTGGATATCTAATCAGGAGACTATCTCCATGTCTAGACGGGGAGTTAAGACTGGCAGGGAATTCGCTGCGTTCATGCAGATAGCACAGGCTGGCGTAGCTTACTGAAAGTCTTTGACCACAAAGCCAACGCACAGCTCTGTTGTATAACAAGGGAAATGAACTCCTGCTTCATGAATTGGGTTTTTAAAATTTCAATGGCTATATTAACCTAAGAACCTCCCACACATTATCTACCTAAAATACTGCTTGCTGAGATCATTCTTGGCAGGACCAATGGATAATCATAAATCATTATTTCCTAGTCTTCACATTGCTGGTAATAATAACAACTATTATTATTATTTGCATGTGTTATCTTACAATGCCCTGGGGGTATTTTCACCTCCGGATGCCCCTACCTTCCTCCTCATAAGAGTCTTAAATTATCTTATGGCTTTGGCACCTTGTCAGTGGATGGTATGTCTGGAACAGATCAAAGTAAAACCAATGGCTAGCATGTGTAAAGTAATGAGAAAGGCAGCAGTGAACGAACTTCTCTGTTGTAAAGAAATAAAAAGTATATATAATCATCACGATAGTATTTACTGAATGCTTTCTGTGTGCTGGGCTGATTGCTAATCGCTTTGCACACATTATCTTTCTTAAACCAGTGAGTCAGAGCTCATATAATTATCCAAATGGGAGCTGGACTCTAGATGCAGGGATCTGGCTATGAGTGTGAGTTCTTAACTACTACTCTACCCAACAGAATATTTCAGGACACAGTATGATCATTATATGTGGGTGTTTTTTTTCTTTTTTCCTTCTTCATTCAGGATCTTGGAGTCCTTTCAAAACATAAATAAATGTTTTTTTCTTTTCTGTAAAACAAACATTTTTGCTACAGTTTTTTTCTTTTTCAGTGTTTCCTTTTTTAAAAATTTTATTTTTGTACTAATTTCAACTTTTATTTGAGATTCAGGGGGGGTACACGTGCAGGTTTGTTGCATGCGTGTATTGTGCAATGCTGAGGTTTGGGATATGATTGATCACCTCACTGAGGTAGTGAGCATAGCACCCAATAGGTAGTTTTTCAACCCTTTCCCTCCACCTCCCTCCCCGTTCTAGTAGTCCCCAGTGTCTGTTGTTCCCATCTTTATATCCATGAGTACCCAATGTTTAGCTTCTACTTATAAATGAGAACATGCAGTATTTCATTTTCTGTTTCTGTGTTAATTCACTTAGGATAATGGCTGCATCCGTGTTGCTGCAAAGGACACGACTTTCTTCTTTTTTTATGGCTGCATAGTATTACATGGTATATATGCACCATGGTGTATACGTGCATTTTCTTTAGCCAGTCTACTGTGGACGGGCACCTAGGCTGATTCCATGTCTTTGCTCTTGTGAATTTAACATTTTTTCTATTTATTCTTTCTCCTATCAGAAAAATATAACTAAAGTAAAATGATGATCCCTTCAAATAAGAAATACTCTAAAGCATATTAGGGTGAGAAATATATGAACAATGCTTGCTATTTTATGCCAACTGAAACCAGAAGTGGGGTTGTAGGAGGTTCCACTGCATAGCACCGTCTCAATGTAGAATCAATGACTTCCCTCCAGACATGTTTCATTGATGGTTTCCACAAAGTTGCCAAAAGGATATGCCTCAATGTATTTCCCCACAAGACAATCTGTGCAAACCTGTTTCTCATGTTTTGCTGAATGCCTTGTCATTTTGAAGAAATAAAAATCTCAGAAGGGCAGCAATTTGGACATTCCTGTATATTCCCTGCTGTGCTTATTTGTGACAGGACGATGCAGGTTGATCTTGCAAGCATTTTTCTCTTTAGCCCTGGCTGGGATTTTTTCTTTCCAAAGCTCTGAGCAGAGAGGAGAGCCTGTCTTTTGGAGCTGCCTTCAAAAGGAGTAATTGTTCAGGCTGACCGTATTGTCTGCTTTCTGTCAATAGGACTTCAGGCAACGTGTCAATGGCTCTTTAAGAAAGTCATGAGTTCGTGTCCTTTGTAGGGACATGGATGAAACTGGAAAACATCATTCTCAGTAAACTATCGCAAGGACAAAAAACCAAACACCGCATGTTCTCACTCATAGGTGGGAACTGAACAATGAGAACTCATGGACACAGGAAGGGGAACATCACATTCCGGGGACTGTTGTGGGGTGGGGTGGGGGATATACCTAATGCTAAATGACGAGTTAATGGGTGCAGGAAATCAACATGGCACATGGATACATATGTAACAAACCTGCACATTGTGCACATGTACCCTAAAACCTAAAGTATAATTAAAAAATAAAATAAAATAAAATAAAATAAAATAAAAAAAAGAAAGTCCTTTTGTGGTGTGGGCAACATTTAACACCAATAGGGCTTTTTTTTTTTTTGAGACGGAGTTCTGCTCTTGTTACCCAGGCTGGAGTGCAATGGTGCGATCTCAGCTCACCGCAACCTCCGCCTCCCAGTTTCAAGTGATTCTCCTGCCTCAGCCTCCCGAATAGCTGGGATTATAGGCATGTGCCACCAGATCCAGCTAATTTTGCATTTTTAGTAGAGACGAGGTTTCTCCGTGTTGGTCAGGCTGGTCTTGAACTCCCAACCTCAGGTGATGCGCCCACCTCGGCCTCCCAAAGTTCTGGGATTACAGGTGTGAGCCACTGCGCCTTTTAATGAAGTTGAGTGGGCATGTCAGGAAAAGCCAGTGGGTGGGAGAAAGAATGTGACATATCGACACCATGGCAATCAGGCTTTGCCAGAGGAGTCTCTTTTACAAACTCAAGCCCAAGCAATTCCTGACCAAATCTTCCCCATCTGACCTGTCTCTCTTCTCTCCTCATCCACTTTCCTTGTCACTTTCTGCCTCTCCATCATAGTTCCTCATTTTGCTAACGTCACGACTGCAATATACCCTCTTGCCATTTAAAAAGTGACATCAAACCAAAGGAGGGAGCCGGGCATGGTGGCTCATGCCTGTAATCCCAGCACTTCGAGAGGCTGAGGTGGGCAGATTGCCTGGCCTCAGGAGTTCCAGACCAGTTTGGGTAACATGGTGAAACCCTACAAAAAAATACAAAAATTAGCAGGGTGTGGTGGTGCACGCCTGTAGTCCCAGCTACTCTGGAGGCTGAGGCAGGAGAATTGCTTCAGCCCAGGAGGCAGAGGTTGCAGTGAGCTGAGATTGCACCACTGCACTCCAGCCTGGGCAGTGGAGCAAGACCTTGTCTCAAAAACCAAAACAAAACCCCAAATCCCCAAAACCAAAGGAGGAATGGAAAAATATTTTTTGTAATTCAGTTTCCCTTTACTCTTGTATTCATACCTCTTCACCGTTAGCACTTAATTGCTTTTAATCAATTAAAGTTCTTCATACCGTATATACTAGAGCAGTGGTCCCCAATCTTTTTGCCACCAGGGACTGATTTCGTGCAGGAAAACTTTTCCACTGACATTGGGGAGGGGTGGTTTTGGGATGATTCAAATGCATTACATTTATTGTGCACTTTAGTTTTATAATAATTACGTTGTAACATATAATGAAATAATTCTACAACTCACCATCATGTAGGATCAGTGGGAGCCCGGAGCTTGTTTTCCTGCAACTAGACGGTTGTATCTGGAGGTGATGGGAGACAGTGCCAGATCATCAGGCATTAGATTCTCATAAGGAGCACGCAACCTAGATCCCTCGCCTGCGCAGTTCAATATCGGGTTCACACGGCTATGAGAATCAAATGCTGCCACTGATCTGACAGGAGACGGAGCTCAGGCAGTGAGGAGCAATGGAAAATGGCTGTAAATACAGATGAAAGTTCGCTCACCTGCTGCTCACCTCCTGCTGTGCAGCCCAGTTCCTAACAGGCCATGGACCAGGACTGGTCCACTCGGCCACTCAAAGTGCTGGGATTACAGGCATGAGCCACAGTGCCCAGCCACCTCCTTTGGTTGATGTCACTTTTTAAATGGTAAGAGGGCATCCTGCAGCCGTGATGTTAGTAAAAGGAGGAGCTATGATGGAGAGGCCACTACTGTTCCATGGCCTAGGGGTTTGGGGTCCCCCGCATTAGAGTAATAAAGTGTCAGCTACCAAGACCTAGAGATCAGGGAAGTAGCCTGTAGTCTTCACGATGCTGCTATCTTGTAATATGAACTTGGACAACTCTAAGGGATTTTAGGTTTTATTCTCTTCTGGAAAACCCATCGATGAGTGTACATTCACGCTTTTGAATTGTGACTGCGTGGTAGCATCCCCTGAGAGTTTAAAAAAGAATCCAATGCCAGGTTCTGCTCCTGGAGGTTGTGACTTACATGTGGCGGGCTGGGGCACGGCCCCTCAGTGTGGTCCACGGGCTCACAGCATCAGCATCACCTGGGAGCTGGTGGAAATGCAGAATTTTGGGTCCCAGCCCCAGCCTGCCACACCAGAATCTTCATTTTAACAGGATCCATATGTACATTGAAGTTTCTGAAGCATTGGTTGTGGGTGATGTCTCATATCTTTCTAGTTTGCTTTTTCTTTATGAATAAAGCCATACATACCCAAATTAGAAAGTACCAATTTTATATTAGGACGCCCTTCCCAGGCAATCCATCCATGAAACACATTCACCTCAGAAACCTTCGTATGCCTAAATATGACATACATACTTAAAGTTTGCAAAAAGATTTATTTAGTGGCTGCTTGCTCTCACAGGCCTTTAATTTAATGCTGGATAAATTTGGAGCCAAGAAGGAATCTTAAACCTCCTTTAAAGTAAATCCTCTGCCTGCTCATCATTTTGTTAATTCTAAACCAAAGCTAAGCCCCCAAAGAACATCTACTCTAATTCCGGGGGCACCATGTGATATCTTAGAAAGAAATTATATGTTAACAATTTGCAACCACAGATTCCCAGATGACCAGTAACTGGAAGAGTAGGCATAACTCACAAAGAATAAAGAAAAATGGAGACGTTCTTCCAGCGAAGGCTTTATTTTTTTATTTTGGAAATTGGCTTCCTTATTTTGGCATTTTTCTTCCTAGATGTGGAGCAGCAGAATGATGGCTGCTTGCCATGTGCTTCATTCAATTTTAAACGCTTCTGATCATAATATTTGTGTTTAACTACCACTATTTTCTTCTTTTAATCTACCTGCTTAATGACAGCTCAAATATGCATTTGCTGTAAATTGTTGCAGTTTTCAAGGTCTTTGCTAAAATTATGTAAGTAGATACAATTGCTCTTCTTTATTGGTTACTTTAAGAAGGTAACAGTCTTAGGCACTGACATACTATAAATCATCTTCTTTATCTTCTTTTCCATTCACCTCTCTTCCCTTTGGAATAACCATGCAGCATTTGCATACTCAGTTAAAATGCTTTATGCTTTGCACTGCCGGTATATTCTGTTATAGTAAAATAACTGCAGATTTTTCTTCTGTAAAAAGAGTTCAAATAAAAACATCTTTAAAAATGCCAATTTTTTCCCCCTTTGGTATATAGTTGGATTAAAGATCCAGAGGGTTTATAGATCATCAAAGGTTACTTCTGACTTCAGAGTCAAAATGAAGAAGTTTGAATCCTTTGAACTAATGTCACTTTTATTTCCCAAATGTGAGTCATGTAATAGTTTGCAAATGCGAAGAAATGTGTTCTAAAAACACCCAGAAAGCATGAAGCTGAAAGTGATCAAAGGAGGATAAGATTAATACTTTAGCATCCCATATGTTAATGAATTTCTAAAAATACATTCTGTCTGCATTGCTACTTTCAAATAAAAGCTTCTGTTTCCTGTGGGCACAAGCGATCATCTGTGAGTCTTCTGACCCAGGGAAGAAGGAAGATGCAGCTCATGGCTAAAGCTGAGGAACCTGACTTGACCTTATTAGCAGTTCCTAACAAGGTGGGATTTGAAGAAAACAGGAAAATCATCCCAGTAATAGATACTGTTCAAATATTGTGACCCTACCTTATCCAATTTTGTTATTCACATAAGTTGGTTCACACACTTCTATAAAGCAGTTCAAATTCTTAATGAATATCTACATCTACATACACACACACATACATACATGCATGTATATCTACACAGGCATGAATGCATGCACATACATAAAAGATAGATGATAGATAAGTAATAGGTATATAGATAATAGATAAATAAATGGATAATAGATAGATGACAGATCGATACACAGATGCTATAACAGATACATAATAACTATATGAATGCATGATAGAAAAATAGATGATAGGTAGATAGGTAGAGAATAGATAGATGAATGGATAAATAGATGATGGATGATATATAAATACAAAGATAGATAGATAACAGACGAATTGGATGGATGGAAGATAGATGAATAGATGGAATAAATATATAACAGCCTGATAGATGGATGTGATAGATAGATACATAGATAGATGATAGGTAGATAGATAATGGATAGATAGATGATAGGTAGATAGTAGATAAAGAAATACATGATAGACTAGATACACAATAGCTAGATGTATAGAAACACACACACATATATATATATACACACATACATACACACACACACACGTAGATGCTAAAGGGGCAGATATTTGGAGTCACAGCAATCCATGTATCTTTTACTTCTCAAAATGAAAATGCCCTGTATTAGGATTGTCAGGTCTAGCAAACAAAAATACAAAATGTCCAATTAAAAGTGAGTTTCAGATTAATGATGGATCATTTTTAGTATGACTTATTAAATATGTAGGATATACTTACAATATATATTTAAAAATAATTGTTTATCTTCAAACCTAAGTTAAATCGATGTCTTATATTTAATCCTGCAACCTTAATAAGTACAGGGAATGGTGCATCTTCAATGCCTCAGAAGGCAGGTGTGGGCTGACATGGTGGCTCATGCCTGTAATCCCAGTACTTTGGGAGGCCGAGATGGGTGGATCACCCGAGGTCAGGAGTTCAAGACCAGCCTGGCCAACATGGTGAAACTCTGTCTCTATTAAAAATCCCCCCAAAAAATTAGCCTGGTGTGGTGGTGCACACCTGTAATCCCAGCTACTCGGGGGGCTGAGGCAGGAGAATCGCTTGAATCTGGATGGCAGAGGCCACAGTGAGTCAAGATCATGCCACTGCACTCCAGCCTGATGACACAGCTAGACTCTGTCTCAAAAAGAAAAAAGAAAGACAGCAGGTGTGTATAGGATGACATGTGCCTGGGAGGAGAGATGAGTGGCTACTTGGAGACTTAGAACTGCAGGAATAGGCTTGGCGTGGAGGAACCGGCTGTCCCCAAAAAGGACAAGGTAGACATTCTGGGAACTTTTGCCCAACTGATAACTTGGCCCAGAGCTGACCTTGCTACTGGGGCCATGTTCAGGGGAGCAAATTACTGTCTCTCCATTTGCTGGAGAAACAGTCGCCGCGGAGTGAATTAATGAGTGTTTCTTTGTTCCTAAGGACAAGTGCATCTTGACCAGTTTATCTCTGCGTGTCCTGCAGCCCCCCACTTTTTTTCTGTCTACCTTTTCTTTCTGAGCAGGCCACCCTTTCCTTCTGTCACCTGCCTTGCCACAGCAACCTGTGCTCTTCATGCATTCGCTTATTTAGTAAAATAAAGTAAAAAGTTACCTATAAATGGCATCCACTGTTGCAAACATGCTCTCATTGAGTTTTGTTGGGCTTACCATTGCTGTCTTCTTCCCTTTTCCCTTGTCTCACATGTCTAAATGGATGACAGATAGACAGAATAGAGACCTAATGGCTAGACGGATGGTGGATGATAGAGAGTAGACAGATAAATAGATAGATGATAAGTAGTTAGATGATAGGCAGATAGGTAGATGAATTTGAGTGGAGAGTTGGAGGCATCAGCGTATGAGGAGTTAATATGAAATTGAGTCACCTCCTCCCATAATTTAGAGAATCTCTGATATACACAGAGCCCAGAAGTCCAACAAGAAGATGCTTTTGTCTCCTTCACTGCATTGCATTAAGTATTTGGCACATGACATTGCATTTTATTTTAATGGATATCTATCTATCATCTATCTATCTATGTCTCATCTATTATTTAACTATCTACCTTTTATCATCCATTCATCTATTATCTATCTGTCTATCTTTCTAGGTATTATTCATTCATCTATCTATCCATTACTCTATTCTCTACCTAACTGCCTATCATCTATCTGCCTACTTATCATTTATTTATGTATCTGCTATCTATCATCCATCCATCTAACTATTATGTAACTGTTCTATCATCCATTCGTTCATCTATTATCTACCATTTATCTGTCATCTACCTATCTACCTATCTATTATCATTCATCTATCAAGGTATTATGTATTTTTTCTATCTACCTATCCATCTTTCATCCATCCATTCATTTGCTATCTATCTTTCTATGTATCATCTATTCATCTATCCATCCATTTATCTATTCTCTACTTATCTGCCTATTATCTACCTATTTACCAATCATCTATTTATCTATCTACTATCATCTATCCATCTAGCTATTGTGCATCTCTTCTATCATGTATTTCTTTATCTATTATCTACCTACCTATCATCTATCTATCTCATCCATCTATCAAGCTATCTGTTATATATTCATTCCATCTATCCATCTATCTTCCATCCACCCATTCATCTATTATCTATCTTTCTATCTATATATTATCCATCATCTATCTATCCATTCATCTATCTATTCTCTACCTATCTACCTAGCTATCATCTGTTTATCTATCATGCATTCACATACGCATTATGTATCTATTATATCATCTGTCTATCAATCATCTATTATTCATTTATCTATCTATTATCTATGTACCTATTACTTATCTATCATCTATCTGTGATGCATGTGCATGCATTTATGCCTGTCTAGATGTAGATGCATGTATGTGTGTGTGTATGTATGGCTATATGTAGATGTAGATATTCATCAAGGAATTGAACTGCCTTATAGAAGTGTGTGAACTAACTTATGTGAATAATAAAATTGGATAAGGTAGGGTCACAATATTTGAACACGACTTTGCGGGGGGAAAATAATATTTCTGCCCAGTATGTGAGAAGATGAATTTTGCCTCAAGGAGTAGGGTAGAGATACACATGCTAATTCATATATATACATATATATATACACACACACATACACGTATGTGCATATATACACACATACACATACATACACACACATACACCCCACGATCCAAAACCCTCTACCTATTCTGACCCTACAGTATTATGAATTTTATTTCCATATAAGCTGCAAACCCCCTCTGTTGAGTGCAGGCCACAGGCTCCAATATTTGACACTCATGTCATGGCTGGTCTCACAGCTAAGACCTTACTTTGGATCTCGCATTCTTCACTGTGCAAGTCATTGCATTCCTTCATTCTTAATTGTTTTGGCTTATCAGATGCTCACTCAAGGGTATCTTCGCCTGGGCAGGGCTGTGTGCAGGAAGTTTCCTTGCCAAGTGGTTTATGGGTCAAGTGTGAAACTGGGAAGAGAGAAAGGCAAACAAGATTGGGTTGTGGTCTTCGTCCCTGTTAAAGACAACGGGGGTCTTATCTAACCTGGACTTGAGAAATGTGTCTCAGAACTGTCCTCCCAAGGGCTGCAAGCAAAGGCATTTGTCCAGCAGCCTGCAGTTCTCCAGGTGCAGAGCTGCATCATCTTGTTTTGGAGCGGAACTGGGGTCTGCTCACCCAGTGCAGTAAGACAAGATGTCTACAGCGAGGTTTGCAGTGGGAGAAAGGAGGGTGTTTATTTGCAGGGAACCAAACAAGGAGAATTGGGCAGCTCATGGTTAAACCCTGGCCTTCATGATGGCTTCTTGGTATGAATTCTTTAATTCATGGAGGCAGAGGTTACAGGCAAAGTCATAAATCAATGCATGGAGGTTATACATTGGTTTGACCTAAAACGGCGAGAAATCCCAAAGCAGAGGCTTACGGGTCTAGGTAGATTCAAAGTCCCTCTGATTTGTAATCAGTGAAGCAGGCAAAGCTTTGTCTTAAAATTTGGGATCAGCAGGAAAGAAGGTTCATTCTGACCCAGGGCCGTGACATCCAGGCCCCTTGTGAAGAAATTGAGAACAAGGAATGGTGCTCAGAATGTAACCCCCGTCCCCCTTATCTGCGGTCTGGGGAGAGGGTAGTAGATTTATTGGGTGGAGGTCTGAGTTTCTGCAAACACAACTCAGGGACACATGCTAAGACGTTATATTTAGTTCTTGTAGGGGAGCCGAGCATCTCGTGACTCTAACTTCTTCCTTGGCAATTGTTTTAAGCTACGATTACCTTCTTGCTTAACAGGCTGCTCATTGACTTCTCAGAGCCAGCTATATGCCTGGAATTTCCCTCCAAGGAACTCAAGAGTTTCCTTTATTTCCATGTGTGGGGAATCCCACAGGCTCCAAAGAGGGGAGTCCTTGCTCCGTCTCAGGCTCTTCTCTCCTGTGTCTTGCTTGCTTGGTTGCAAAAGTCAAACCATTTGCAGAGAAGGAAGGTGGCAGGAGGGGAAGGTTCCACCGCACACCTGAGACAAGCCAGCCACGAGACACCTGGGGAACATGGCAAAAGCTGCAGGCGACTGGCCATGGTGGCATTGACTGTAGTAAGAGGTGCAGTTGGCAGGATCGACTGTGGAGCACAAGTGTCCTACATAGAGGGGTGTGTACAAGCAAAGAAATTGCAAGTTTGCAATACAAAACATTTTAAAATTTAGAGCAAGGGTCAAATTGATGTGACAGCTTGGTGAGCTCATGGAACCCAAGTATTTGGTCAAGCACTAGCCTAGGCATTGTCGTGCAGGTATTTTCTAGATGAGATTAATGCCGAAATCTGTAGACTTTGAGTAAAGCAGATTGCCTGCCATGAGGTACGTGGGCCTTGTCCAATCAGCTGAAGACCGTAAGAGAAGAAAAGACTGTGGGCCCTGGAGGAGGAAGAAATTCTGCCTCCACACAGAGGACTTTGGGCTTGAGCTGTAGCATCAGGTCTTACAGGCATGAGCCCCCACGCCCTGCCTCAATACTGTATTCTTACAACACAGTAAGCTAGAGAAAAGAAAATGTCATGAAAGAAAATCATAAGGAAGAGAAAATAGATTTGCTATTTATTTATTTATGATGTTAGCCCAAATACGTTCTTTTTTTTTTTTTTTTTTTGAGATGGAGTCTCACTCTGTCACCCAGGCTGGAGTGCAGGGACATGATCTCGGCTCACTGCAAGCTCTGCCTCCTGGGTTCATGCCACTCTCCTGCCTCAGCCTCCCGAGTAGCTGGGACTACAGGCACTCGCCACCACGCCCTGCTAATTTTTTTTGTATTTTTAGTAGAGACGGGGTTTCACCGTGTTAGCCAGGATGGCCTCGATCTCCTGCCCTCGTGATCCACCCGCCTCAGCCTCCTAAAGTGCTGGGATTACAGGCGTGAGCCACCAGGCCCATCCAATATATTCTTTTTTTAAACTTTCATTTTCAGTGGATCATCCTAAAGGTCTCCATTCTCGCTGTCTTCACGTTGAGGAGCAGGAGGAGGAAAAGGAGGGGTTGGTCTTGCTGTCTCAGGGATGGCAGAGGTAGAAGAAAATTCACGTATAAGTTGAAAGCTGTGTTTTTCAAGGGTCAACTACATGCACACACAAACACATTCTATTAGTTCTCATTTATCCTGACTAATACATCAGGCAAGAGGTGTAATGCACATTAATAGTATAAATTCAGTTTTCCACTCCCTTGGTAACCTTGCAAATGGTGAAATTATACATTGCACAATTATCGAACATGCTACATGGGACATGAACATTTACGTCTGTTGTAAAACCTATGAGCGGAGAGTGCAAACCAGAAAAGGAAACCATTTTCGGACCTCTGAGAAGCTGTGCTGTGCATGTGTATAGGAAACCTCACACCCTCAAAGTCACTAGAAACCAGGGTATTTAACCACATGGTCTGAGCCACCAGAACTGCTCCAAACTGGAGGGCAGTTTGTAATTGTAGTGGTTCTTTTGTTGGTTGTCAACTTACAGGCCATGCCTTATCTTTTTTTCTTTCTTTCTTTGGAGACAGGGTCTTGCTCTGCCTCCTAGGCTGGAGTGCAGTGGTGCAATCATAGCTCACTGCCACCTTGACCTCCTGGGATCAAGTGATTCTCCCACCTCCCCACTCCCAGGTGTGCACCAGCCTGTTGGGCTATTTTTTTTATTTTTTATAGGCAAGGTCTTGCCATGTTGCCCAGACTAATCTTTAACTCCTGGGCTCAAGTGATCACCCCACCCCAGCCTCCCAAAATGCTAGAACTACAGGCATGAGCAATAATGTCTGGTCTTGCCTTGTCCTTTGAAAAGAAGGAGGAGGCTTCAGGAAAGAAGAAACAGAATAACATAAGATATACAAAACGCAACTGAAAATAGGTTATAAGGAATACAGATTATAAATGAGTGATAGAAAACCAGGGTGATATGATAGTGAGGGCTGACAATGAAACCACGAGGATGAACACAGATGGTGATGTGTGTACTTTCTGGCAGTCTAAAGAAAGAAAGAACATAGTCCTTGACAGTTTTCAATATTAAATAGAAGAAAGTGTGGTGCTATTTAAGAAGCAAATCCTTTTTTGATACTGGACTCCCATTTTCTTGGGACTTCCTATATACAGAGGAGAGATACATAAAGTGGACCCAGTCTTTCCAGATATTTCAGGAGCTGACTCAGTAATCAATTTCACAGGGATGTTTATAAATGCATCCTTTAATAGCAGTTGCTGGTAGCTCTGGAAACACAAATACCAAGGCATGGCAGTAATAATCAAATTATCTCCAGCCTGGGTGACAGAGAGGGACTCTGTCTCAAAAAAAAAAAATAGCTAGTCTGATTGAAATAAGAAGATATCTCATTATGGTTTCAATTTGCTTTTCTCTGATGATTAGTCATGTTGAGCAATTTTTCATATGCTTTTTGGCCATTGATATGTCTTCTTTTGAAGACTGTGTGTTCATGTTCTTTGATCACATTTTAATAGGGTTATATGGACTTTTTTCATTATTGTTGAGTTCCCTGTAGATTCTGAATATTAGTTGGATACAGAGTTTGCAAATATTTTGTCCCATTTTGTAGGTTATCTCTTCCTGATTTAACCTGATATACTAGAGATTCTGCATATGTTGCCAACATAGGAAGGCTCACTCTAAGAGAAACTTCAAGAACCCCGCACTCCCGGCATTCACTCCCTTATATAATCATTTTCCCTGAGTGTAGGCAGGATGCACCACTTGCTTCTAATGAACACAATGTGTCGACTGCGATGGAATGCAATTACCAAAATTAGGTTACACAAAGGCTGTGGCTTCCATATCCCTCATCCCCCTCACTGGCTTGATTGAGTGCTTGCTGTGAGGGAAGCCAGCCTTTGCATTGTAAGCTTCCCAATGGAGAAGTCCACGTGACTCAGAATGAAAGGAACCTTCTGGACAACAGCCAGTGAGGAACCGAATCCCACCAACAGCAATGTGAGTGAGCTTGGAAGCAAATCCCTCTGCAGTCAAGCCCTGAGATGCTGTAGCCCCCACCTCCACCTCAACTGCAAACTCCTAAGAGACCCTCAGCTGTGAGACCCAGCTAATCATGCCGGCTCATTCTCAGATCCCAAGCCCACAGAAACCAAGACAATACATGTGTGTTGTGTGTGGCTTTAAACGGCTCAGTGTTGGGGTTAATTTGTTACACGGCCATAACTAACGGGGTTATGAGTCACTACCAAGGATAATATATATTTAACCTTTCTAAAGTGTGTTTTATCATTGAATCTGTTTTGAATGAACCATCCTGTGAGGTTAAGATTCTGTGGACTACCTGCTCATGGAGCGAAATTCTGTCCTAGAATGTGGAGGAAGTTTTTTCATCCTGGAAAAATATACATAGGCAGTAATGACAAACCTGCAGCATTATTGCTAGTAATAATGATAATTATTATTAGTATTACCATGATTTTATGTTACAGGATATCTATTCATGAGGTACTGGTTGTCTACCAAGTCAAACCTTCTCAATCTTTGTTCTTACCCCAGTCAGGCTTCACCAGAATTCCAGGGAATCCAGGCTGGCTGAACTCACTCAGTTCTCAGAAGAATGTCTTCAGCTTTCCAGCACTCAGGATCAGAAGAGAGAAGGAGCCATCCTTCACCCGTGGAGGACGGAAGGAGATGGAGAAATAGCTTCCTCTTTCATCTCCCTAGTGCAGCCTTACAGTTATCCTAAAAAAACTATAGTTGCCACTTTGGCAGCAAATCCAGTCATAAATCCTCAAATGGGCTTTTCCTCTTTTCCTGTTTCACGTCCGTCCCTCCACTTCCTGAGCTCCTGCTCCCGGGAGGGAATGGGCTCCATTTCCAAATAAATAATTGCACAGAAACCTCTGTCTCCTCTTCTGCCCGGAGTGCTTCTGTGAGGATAGGTTACCTACAAGATAAATTATTGGAGACACTAAAAACAAACAAAAAAGAGTGCATGGTGTTCTTGGAAATCAATTCATTGTATTTTTGTAACATCTACAAAATAACATCGTCTTTATTCTTAAAATAATAATTCATAGGACCTTTCTGGCTATCTGGTTCTTAATTAGTCCCAGATGAAAGTTATGGAAAGAAAAATAACAACTAGAAGTATTCTGGTTAAGTATTTGAATTGTGAGAAGAAAGAAAAATATCTTAGAAATACCTCACAGAAAAGTGCTCACACACACACGCACATACACACACATGCAACACACACATGCACACATACACATGCTTATAAACACACACGCACATACACACATGCGTATACACATGCACGCACACACATGTGCACATACACACATGCACATACATGCACATACACACAAGTGCACACACATGCACACACGTGCACACATGCACACATACAGCACACACACGTGCATATACACACATGCACACACGCACACATACACACACGCACACACACACATGCACACACACGCATACATGCACATGCACACACATGCACGCACACATACTCACATGCACATACACACATGTGCATGCACACATACACACATGTGCATGCACACATACACACACGCACATACACACACACTCATGAACATACATGCACACACACATACACACACGCACATATATGCACACATGCACATACACACACATACATGCACACACACGCACATACACACATGCACACATACACATGCATGCATGTGCACACACGTGCACACACACATACACACGCACACACACATGCCCATACACACATACACACATGCACATATACGCACACATGCACATACACACATACATGCACACACACACACATACACACATGCACATGCACACACACAGTATCAAACTGATGAGGGGCTAATACTTAAACTATACAAAGTATGCCTATTAATACTATTTTTAAAAAATAATCTTTCTACTTTTTTTTTTTTGAGACAGAGCCTCACTCTGTCACCTAGGCTGGAGTGCAGTGGTGCTATCTTGGCCCACTGCAAGCTCTGCCTCCTGGGTTCAAGCAATTCTTGTGCCTCAGCCTCCTGAGTAGCTGGGATTACAGGCGTGCACCACCACGCCCAGCTAATTTTTTGTATTTTTAGCAGAGATGGGGTTTCGCCATGTTGGCCAGGCTGGTCTCAAACTCCTGGGCTCAAGCAATCCTCCTACCTCGGTCTCCCAAAGCGCTGGGATTACAGGCATGAAGCACTGCTCCTGGCCAGTATGCCTATTAAGATGAAAATAAAACCCACAAGGAAAGGCAAAATGGGTAGGAATGATAATTCTTACAAGAAGAAACTCGAATAGTTTGAATGCATATAGCAGACAGGGTGATCTCTCCCATCCCAAAGATGTCATGTCCTACTTCCCAGAGCCTATACAACTGTTATGCACCATGGCAACAGGAAATTCAGGTTGTATATGGAATTAAGTTTTCTCTCATCAGTTGATTTTAAAATAAGGAGAGTATCCTGAGTAACACAGGTGGCCCCTTGTGACCACTAAGGTCCTTAAAATGTTGGGTGGAGGGAGAACTGGAGAGATGGCAACTTGAGAAAGACTAGACCTGGTGGCTGTGGCTGGCTTTGCAGATGGAGAAAGGGGCTGCGAGTCAAGAAACATTGGTAGCTCCCATTAAACCAAAAGTAATTGAGACAGATTTCAATCAGTTTAGAAAGTTTATTTTGCCAAAGTTAAGGGTGTGCCCTTGACACAGCCTCAGGAGGTCCTGATGACATCTGCCTAAGCTGGCTGGAGTACAGCTTGGTTTTATGTATTTTAGGGAGACATGACACATCAATCAATACATGTAGGATGTATATTGGTTTGGTCCAGAAAGGCAGGACAACTCAAAGTGGCAGGCAGAGGGGCTTCCAATTGGTTGAAAAGGTTATTATCAGTAGAAAGGAATGTCTGGGTTATGATAAGGGGTTGTAGAGACCAAGGTTTTATGATGAAGATGAAGCCTTCAGGTAGCAGGCTCCAGAGACAATAGATTGTAAAGGTTTCTTATCAGAGTTAGAGAGTCTGTTCTATCAGTGATTCCAAAAGGGAGGAGGGCATGATGAGGCATGTCCAGCTTCCACTTCCCATCACGGCCTGAACCAGTTTTTCAGGTTAACTTTGGAGTGCCCTTGGCTGAGAGGACGGGTCAGTTCAGATAACCAGGGAGCGGGGGTGGGGGGTGGGGGGGTGGGGAGGGGGTGTTAGAATTTTATTTTTAGTTGACACTCCTAAAAGCTAGAAATGGCAAGAAAACAGATCCTCCCTGTGTAGAGCCTCCAGAAGGAATGGGGTCCTGCCAATATGTCAGTTTTATCCCAAGGAGACTCATTTTGGACTCTGACTTTCAGAACTGGAAGATGCTCAATGTGTGTTGTTTTAAGCCACTGAACTTGTGGGAATGCATTGCAGCATCCCTAGAAAACTCATTCAATGAGTATGAGGAGATGCCAAAATCAAAATGTAATGAGAAATAAAAATGAACATAATAAGATATCACTTTATACAATTAGAGGAGAGGGAGGAGGAGTAAGAAGAGAGGGAGAAAGAGGAAAAACATATTTTGTTGCATTTTTTTCAGGCAGTGTTATTACTGAGTCAGTGTTTTTCCTATCCTACAAGAGTACATGTTAATAAGGCAGCCTGTTATTGAAACATGGTACAGAAAAGGCCAGTTTCAGTCTTGCAAATGGATGAGAGAAAGCCTGGAATATTCCTGGCTGGTTTATCAACCTACTATCCTCAAACGGGGTACTGAAATATTTGACTAAAATGTTCTCATTTTATCACCCTACAGACCCATGTAACAGCAACCACAGGAGACTTACACACTCATCATCCTGCTATTCAGATTTCCCTACAAGACAAATGCACTCCAGGCCCTTTGCACCTGCTGGCCCCTCTTCTTGGAAGCTTCTTTCTCCAAAAACTGAATTATTTATTCCAACACCACCTCCTCAGAACAGCTTTTCACCTGTCCCTTTCCAAAATTACCTTCTCCTTCCTCTTTGCCCTGATTCACTTTTGGAAACAGTTCCTATGTGAGGTTAGTGTTTATTGTACTGTGTCTGACTCTTTGTCTAGAATGTGAACTCAATAGAAATGTCAGTGTTCTCACTCATGGCCCTGTCTAGGGTTAGGGGTAGGGGTAGGGTTAGGGTTAGGGGTAGGGTTAGGTTAGGGTTAGGCATCCTGGAGCCATCAATAGCTATTGAAAGAATGAATGAGCATGGCCAGGTCTATGTATACAGGGTCGACTTCTGGACAGTGACAGAATATCTTCTTAAGCGGTGAGGAGGACAGCAAGTGCCATAAGCTGTCACAGGGAAAGAGTAGAAGTGCACCTATTGCCAGTGGAAATCAGAGTTAGGGGACACTGCATGGGTCTCTCTGATTCTGAGACACCCGACTGCATTGTGAGCCTCCTTCCTTGAGTGGTTCTGGGCCCCAGCTACCTGTGATGGCCTTTAAGGTTACTTTGGAATTCACTTGTGAGCGTTCAGAAACACCTGCACCAATGGTTCTGCCTATAGGGATTGGACTTCATTGGTCCTGGGTGTAGTCTGGATTCTGGGAGTGCAAATGTTCCATTGCCAAAGGTCCATGGCCAAATCTACATCCTATATGTCTGTGGTCTTGGGACACTTAGAAGTTTTCTATACACATTTTTCAAAGAGTTGTTCCAATAGAGAGGCAACATATCTCTAGCCTTCTCTTTCTGTTTCCCCCATACTATTTCTCAGTAGAAGAGTTGATGTCTACTGCCAATTGGAAAACACTCACTTGGCACACTGCACATCTTTTCCCCTATGTGATTCTATATGCGAGACACAATGTCCCTCCTTTTATCCCTTCAACTCCTCCCTGGTCTTCAAATTGCATCATACATCACGTGCTGACACTAGCTACCTTTGTTTAGGGTCTACACTTTTGTTCTCATGGCATCTCTTGAGGTTGCCCATGAATTCCTACATTGCTTCTGAGAATAAATGACAGGCATTCTTTAGGGTTGAAAAATATTGGCCATTCTCTTTGGGAGCTAAAAGGAAAATATTGCCCACTCAATCACTTTCTCTTTATTACTTTCCATTTCTATTCTTTATGATACTCTTGGAAAATTAAAATTCGGCCAGTTCCACTTATGGCTGAACACATGGCCAAAAAACAGAGTTGGCCTCAAATAAAAGAAAATTACAGCATTTTTCTCCCTGTAGAGAACTATATTTCATAAATATAAATGGATAGTACAATGACTCTTACATCCTTAAGGGATAGACACCCATGTGCAGGCACATGTTTTGTCTAAATCAAGTTTAAAATTGGGTTTGATTTACTCTTCTGAGGAAAATACGACCTTCTTTATAAGAAAGATTGGCAAATTCAAGATGTCCCATTTTCCCTGACCCATGGCATCCTCTGCCTCCACATCCCAAACCAATTTGATGCTCACATTTGTTTCTCTCCTGGGATCTAGGCATTATCATATCCATTTACACTTTGTTAGACTCGGAAGAAGAACATTCACACTCCCAGAATTCAGACTACACCCAGTTCCGCTGAAGTCAAATCTATGTAGTTAGAACCATAGGTGCAGGTGTTTTTGGAAGCTCACAGGTGACTTCCAAAGTCACCTTAACGGTCATCACAGGTGACTTCACTGTGTAACTGGAGCCAAAACCACTTATGGAAGAAGTCTGATATGGTTTGGTTGTGTCTCCACCCAAATCTCATCTTGAATTCCCACGTGTTGTGGAAGGGGCTTGGTGGGAGGTAATTGAATCATGGGGGCAGGTCTTTCTTATGCTGTTCTTGTGATAGTGAATAAGTCTCATGAGATCTGATGGTTTTATAAAGGGGAGTTTTCCTGCACAAGCTCTCTCTTTGCCTGCTGCCATCCATGTAAGACGTGACTTGCTCCTCCTTGCTTTCTGCCATGATTCTGAGGCCTCCCCAGCCAAGTGGAACTGTAAGTCCATTAAACCTCTTTCTTTTATAAATGTCCCAGTCTCAGGTATGTCTTTATCAGCAGTGTGAAAATGGACTAATACAATGTCTCACCATGCAGTCGGGTGTCTCAGAATCAGAGAGACCCATGGAGTGTCCCCTAACTCTGATTTCCACTTGCAATATGTGTGCTTCTACTCTTTCCCTATGACAGATTGATGGCTCTTGCTGACTTCCTCGCTGCTTAAGGAGATATTATGTCCCTGTCCTGAAGTTGACCCTCTAAACATAGACCTGGCCATGCTTGTTCATTCAATAGCTATTGATGGCTCCAGATTGCCTAACCCTAACCCTAACCCTACACAGGGCCATGAGTGAGAACGCCGAAGCTTCCATTGAGCTCACATTCTAGTGAGAGAAACAAATGCAGTAAAATGAACACTAAACTCACATAGGAACTGTTTCCAAAAGTGAATCAGGGCAAAAGGAAAGGAGAAGATTATTTTGGAAAGGGACAGGTGAAAAGCCACTCTGAGGAGGTGGTGTTGGAATAAATCATTCAGTATTTGGAGAAAGAAGCTTCCAAGCAGAGGGGCCAGCAGGTGCAAAGGGCCTGGGGTGCATTTGTCTTGTAGGGAAGGTTGACCAGCAGGACAATGAGTGTGCAAGTCTGTGGCTGCTGTCACAAATTAAAACCCATGTCGTTGCTTAAAACAGCACCCATTTATTCTGTTACAGTTTTGGACATCAGAATAAAATAAAGATGTCTGCAGAGCTGTGTTTTCAGTATTTTAGGAGAAAAACGATTTCTTTCTGTTTCCAGTTTCTAGAGGCTGCCTGCATTCCTTGGTTTATGACCCCTTCCTATATCTTCAAATTATATCATGCCAACCTGCAGCCTGTGTCTTTTCTGTAGCTTTGACTCTCCCACTTCCCTTTTGTAAGGATCCCTGTGATGATAGCAGACCCAGCTGGATAAGGCAGGTGTTCTGAACCTCTCCACACCATACCTGATGAGCAGAGATGACTCAGTGGCTTGAAAAACTTTTAGAAATGTCTACAACTGGTTGAATGTAAACCAAGACTGACAAATACCCACAGTGCTGAGTGCTCTGTTTTGAAGGGATATAGTAGAGTGAATGCTGCTATAAGAAACTGTATCCCAGTCAATTCAGACTTCTGTAACAAAATACCTTTGATTGCATGGCTTATAAACAGCAGACATTGATTTCCCATAGTCCTGGGGCTGGGAGTCTAATATCAAGGAATGGCAGATTCAGTGTCTAGTGAGGACTCGCAACCTGGTCTCATCCAGATACTCCTGGCACTGAGTGCGTGAATTTGAAGAAATATAGAAAAGCGAAAGTTGGTGTAAGGAACCGTATTCTAGTCCACTCAGACTTCTCTAGCAAAATAACATAGCCTGGGGGGCTCACAAACAGCAGACATTTACTGCTCACATTTCTGGAGGCTGGGAGTCCAAGGTCAAGGCAGGGCAGATTCAGTGTCTTGTTAGGACCCGCTTCCTGGATAAAGATGGAGCCTTCTGGCTGTGTCCTCACATGGTGGAAGGGGCGAGAGAACTCTCTGGGGCCCTTTTTCTAAGAGCACTGATCCCACTCATGAGGCTCCACCTTACGACCTCATCACCTCCCAAAGGCCCTACCGCCCAACACCATCACCTTTCGGGTAAGGATTTCAGTATATGAATTTGGGGTGGGACATAGACATGCAGACCATAGGAGACTCTTAACCTCAACATGCATGAGTGCATATTTATTCTAAACCAAATTAAGACACAGGAAGCATGATTATTTTTTTGTGTGTGCCATTAAGATTTGAAGGGCTGCTGTGTAGTCAAAATATCACAGACATTCTACAGGGTCCCTAGCAGTGTATCTGTGATCCATGAAACTTACCTAGAGGTGGATTTTTATCTCCCTAAAAGGAAAACCCACACAATAGAGCTGGTGGAATGTGGAACAAACCTACCCCTAAACGAATTGAAATATCACTGCCTATCGCTATCGGCAAGGGTGTTGTGGGTTTAACTTAGTCATGGGAATTATATAACCAGATAGGAAACTGCAGCCATTGAATTTTATTTCTTTTGAAAACACACTGATATCTGTTACTTCAATTATTCTTTAAACATGAATTAAGCACATTAGCTACTGTTTCCTGCTTTTTATAGGCTTCCTAATGAATAAAGGTGGATGCAACTTCAGATCTTCTGACCTATTGTGGATCTGTTCATTCTCCTTCTCTCAGGGTTACACTGTATTATTGCTACTGTATCTTTGTTTGCAACTAATTTGGCCACCCAGGTTATATACTCAGACTATGGTTTCCATATGTGGGCAATATGCAGTGTATCTGTCTTCCCATAAAACAAAACAAAACGACATCATTTTCCAAGTGTCTCATAGGTGTTCATAGCCAGGGGCAATGTTTCTGCAGGAACACCTTACTTGCATTTTGTTCCCTTAACAATCCTGAAATGTTTAGTCTCTCTAGCAAGCTGTTACATAACAGCAACAGGCTATGAGTCACTTAGGGATATAGGGGATTCTGCTAAGTAAACAAAATTAGGGCATTTTAGTTATTTCTTCACAACAGGTGTGGAGAGTGTGGGTGGTTCATTTAGAACAAAGGTCTCATATTTTAAGATTCGAATTCAAGGGCATCTAGTGCTTTTTTCTAGGATGGACACAGGGCAGGAGATCAAATTACGTTGTTCAATTCATATTTTATTTTATTTTATTTTATTTTATTTTATTTTATTTTATTTTTGAGACAGGGTCTTGCTCTATTGCCCAGGCTGGAATGCAGTTGTCTGATTATAGCTCACTGCTGCTTCCACCTCCTGAGCTCAAGTGATCCTCCCACCTTAGCCTCCTGAGTAGCTGGAACTACAGGTGCGTGCTCCCACACCGGCTAATTTTTTTGTATTTTTTGTAGAGAGAGGGGTCTCATCATGTTGCCCACGTGGTCTTGAAATCCTGGGCTCAAGTGCTCCTCCTGCCTTGGCCTCCCCAAGTGTTGGGATCACAGGCGTGAGCCACCGTGCCCAACCTGAAAAGCTCTCATATTTTAAGACTCTAATTCTTGTGTACTTACTGCTTTTTTCTAGGACAAACAGAGAGTAGGAGGTCAAATTATGTTGTTCAATTCAGGTATTTTAAAAATATAACCAGTTACATAGTCTAACTTGCAGTAAGCACCTTAATAAGCCATTTTAATGAAAGGATGGTTGAAGGTAAAGTCCCTAAACTGGGGACGATGATCATGAGATATACGTTGTGATAATTGTGGTGATACAATTAGACGGGGAATACATAATCCAATTGGAGCCAGTCAGGGCAGGCGTTTGGGGAAGCTCCCTGCAGGCAAGATTCCAGTTAATGGCTGGATGTGAGAGACCAGGATCCCACTGGCTGGGAGAAAACAGCGGGAGCCAGAGGATGCGGGAAACACAACAGGTATTCTGTGTCTTCTCCCCACCTTCCCCACTAAAAAAATTCCATGTCCACTCGAAACTTTGAAATAGGACCTTATTTGGAAATTGAGTCTTTGTAAATGTAATTAGTATGGGATGTCAAGATGAAGTCATGCTGGATTCAGGACCCTAAATGCAATGACAGGTGTACTTGTAAGAGACAGAAGAGGAGATACAGATACAGAGGAGAAGGCCACGTGGAGACAGAGGCAGAGACTGGATTGATGCAGCCACAAGCCCAGGGATGCCTGGAGCCCCCAGGAGCTGGGAGAGGCAGGAAGGACCCTCCCCTAGAGCCTCCAGAGGGAACTAAGTACACCTGTAGTGGCTTAAACTGTGGTCTTGAAAAGATGTATCTATGTCCTAATGCCCAGATCCTGTGAATGGGACCTCATTTGCAAATAGGGTCTTTGCAGATATACCTAAGTCAAGGATCTCAAAACGAGATCATCCTGGATTAGGTTGGGCCCTAAATGCAATGGCAGGTGTCCTTCTAGGAGACAGAAGAGGATACACAGACACAGAGGAGAAGGCCACATGGAGATGGAGGCAGGGACTGCAGTGATGCAGCCACAGGTCCCGGAATGCCAAGGATTGCCAGTGGCTACTGGAAGCTAGGGAGAGGCCAACAAGAGAACTAGGAGATCAAAAATGACTTACTTTTACATTTAAAAAGAACTAAAAGAGTATAATTGGATTATTGGTAACACAAAGGGTAAATGCTTGAGGGGCTGGATACCCCATTCTCTGTGATGTGATTATTATGCATTGAATGCCTGTATCAAAACATTGCAGATATTCCAAACATATATACACCTTCTATGTACGCACAAAAATTAACAAATTTTGAAAAAAACAGAACTGGGAGATAATACATTTATGTTGCTTTCAGCCACCCAGTAGGAGGTCATTTTTTTTTTTTTTAATCTTCTTTTAATTGTCATTTCTTGCCAGGCGTGTTGACTTACCCCTGTAAGGCCAGCACTCTGGGAGGCCGAGGTGGGCAGATCACCTGAGGTCAGGAGTTCGTGACCAGCCTGGCCAACATGGTGAATCCTTGTCTCTACTAAAAATACAAAAATTAGCCAGGCATAGTGGTGTGCGCCTGTAATCCCAGCTACTGAGGAATGAGAATGAGAATGGGGGATGAGGGATGAGAATCACTTGAACCCGGGAGGTGAAGGTTGCAGTGAGCCGAGATTGAGCCACTGCACTCCAGCTTGGGTGACAGAGTCAGAACCTGTCTCAAAAAAATGTCATTTTACAGCTCCCCACTGCAGCTGCCCCCCACCCTTCCCTTTGATGACTATTTTTGTAGGCTTCAGGGGGACCAGGGAACAAAGCTGGGGCCTGGCAGGCCCACTACGCTGCCAGCTGGGGAAAACAAGTCACAATTACAAATTATCACAAGAATTAGTGCCTGTACTTGGGAGATCTGCAAAGTGAGGAGGCCCCAGCTCCCACTTGTATAGGGGTCCATTTGGCAGTGACGTTGCTCTGGAGAAGATGATATTCCTTCAGCCTAAGGGAACTGATAGTGATGAACCCGGTGGCATCAACTGGCTCCTAATCGCCCTGCACACTCATGCTCACCAGCTCCTCGTTGTAGAGAGACAGTGGGGACTCCTGTCTGAGGATGTACACCTGGCCCTTGAAGACGGGCACCTGCACTTTCCCTTCCACTAACTCCTGGGACTTGGTGATGCAGTGGCGGACAAATTCACACTCAGGGCTGTGCCAGAAACCGGTGTACACCAGCTCAGCAAATTTCAAGCCCAGGCCTTGTTTGATTTTGCACACTTCCCGATCCGTGGTGAAGGCCTGGATGTGTAAATGAGCATGGTAAAGGATGGTGCCTGCTGGGGTCTCGTAGATACCTCAGGACTTCATTGCAATGAAACGGTTCTCCACAATGTCAATATGGCCCAGGCCGTGCTTGCTTGCAGCTTCGTTCAGGTACACGAAGAGCTCCTAGGAAGTCTGGTGGGTGGCGCCATCCTTGACTTTGGTCACCTTCATGGGGACCCCTTTTTTGAACTCAATCTTGAGAATGTCAGGGGTGTTGGGGGCTTTAGTAAGGTCCTTAGTCTTCATGTAGAGACCTGGAGGTGCTTATGGCACTTGGGTTTCTCCAGGATTCCAGCCTCGTAGCTGATATGCATGAGGTTCTCGTCCGTGCTCCACGGGTTCTTGAGAGTGACTGGGATGGGAATCCGATGCTGCTTTGCGTATACCATGAGATCACTGAGGCCCTTGAACCAGCTGTAGAACTCGGGCATCCTCCAGGAAGCAATGACCTTAATCTGAGGGCCAGTGAGCAGGTGAACTCAAACCGGACCTGATGGCTCCCCTCTCCCATGATGCCACAGGATACACACTTGGCCCCCTCCTGCTGGGTGATTTCCACTTGTTTGTGGGCGATGCAGGGCCTAGCCACAGAGGTGCCCAGGAGGTAGTGGTCCTCATACAGGGTGTTGGACTGGATGGTCGGCCAGATGAACTCCTCCACAAACTCCCTGCTGACATCATCAATGAACACCTTTTTGGCCCCAAGCTTCCATGCCTTCTTCTTGTCTTCCTTGAAGTCTTCCTTCTGGCCGATGTTGGCCAGGTAGACAATGACATCATGGCCTTTTTCCTTCAGCCACACGAGGATGCAAGAGGTGTCCAGGCCACCCCTGTGGGCCAGAGCCATGGAGCCTTTGCTGGACACAGCGTCTGGGATTGGAGGTGCGATTTCCCTGCATCTGGAATCTGTCTTCACAGTGCAGTGAACCACTAGGACCCCAGGCAGCTGAGGCAGGTGATAGAGCAAGAAGAGGTAATTTTTTACAGCAAGTGTACCAAACTAATACCATTCAGGTTAGAGGCAACATGAAAATCAATGAGAAATATCAGGTGGGTTACCACACTGACCAAGAGTTTGGGTCAACACGGGCCCCAGGCCCATGAGCCATGCTCAGACACTGGGTGGAGAGTGTTGTGGTGTACGCTGAAAGAGCTTTGAATGCTCCTTTGGAGCACCATGGCCTTGGTGTGGCTGTCAGATGTGCTTGGATTCAGTGCCTATCACCTGAGGAGCTGAGCCTATTGAGAATTCTGTGTGTCAAAACTGGTCAGCATTTGGGGCGGTTCTGGGCTATCAGGTGGAGACAAGATTCCATGGCAGACATGAGCCAGAGTCGAAGAGAGAAAGGTATAGGAGGCAGGATAATGGCCCCCAAAACAGGGCCACATCCCAATCTCCTGTGAATATGGTACCCTGCAATGGAGAAAGGGAATAAAGGTTGCAGATGGAATTAAGGTGGCTAACTCACTCAACCTTAAAATTGGGAGATTGTCCTAGATTATTCAGGCTGGGCCCAATCTAATCATGAGAGTCCTTAAAAGTAGACAAAGTTCAAGGCCAGCCTGGACATCATAGCAAGACATTGTCTCTACTAAAAAAAAAAAAAAATAGCCAGATATAGAGGCACGTACCTGTAATATCAGCTACTCTGGAAGTTGAGGCAAGAGAAATGCTTGATCCTAGGAATTGGAGGCTGTAGTGAGCTATGACCATGGCACTGCACTCCAGCCTGGGTGATAGAGCAAGACCTTATCTCAAAAAAATTAAAAGGCTGGGGGCTGTGGCTCATGCCTGTAATCCCAGCACCAGAGATGAGTATGGTGGTCTCTGGAAGCTGGAAATGACGTTCAGTTTATAGCCAGCCAGAAAGGGAGACCTCGATTCTACAACCACAAGAAACAATTCTGCCACTATCCCTTAAAAGCAAGGAAATGAATTCTGCCCAACATTTCTCTAATAGAATGCAGCCCTACTGATACCTTTTTGCTATTTTTTTCACTTTTATAATTATAACCACTTTAATGAATGATTTAATGTAAAAATTAGGAAAAAAATCAACATTTGTATCAGACCAAAGATCAGGTTTAAAAAATGAATACACCATACATCTGTTCAAAAGAGATTCCAGAAGGAAATCCACAAGGATTTTTCACTCTTGGTGAAGGTTTTTATTTTTTAAAATAACTGCCAACTTGTACTTGTGATTAAGGGATACACGTGCAGGTTTATTACATTGTTACGTTGCGTGACGCCGAGCCTACTGACATCTTGATTTTAGCCCAATGAGGCTCTTGTTGAACTTCTCACCTCCAGAATTACCGAACTGTAGAAGTGTAAGAAAATGAAATTGCATCATTTAAGCAATTAAGTTTATAGCAATTTGTGACAACAGCCATAGAAAATTAATAAGCTGGCAAATGGGTGAGGGCCTGTGAATTCTGTATCTTCCCAGGAGGCAGCCATTTATCCAGTAATAATGCACTGTACATCAGGAATTACTGGGCCACAATGTGAGTCATTTCTAGTGGTAGGAATTGACTGCCGATCCCCCCTGCTGTACCTTGGTCTTCTCACCTGTGAGCCATTGGGCACCCTTGTGAATAACTAGGAAGATTAACAGAAGAGCCAGCGTCCCTGAACTACTCTTTCTCAAGGTGAAATTAACCTGTCATGGGCCCAGTCAGGGTTATCACTCAAAAAAGCCAAGGAGCCAGTGTAAACAGGAGATTCCTTCAAATCAGAGTATCCTCTGGGAGATGCACGATCCATACTCTACTTGCTTCAGAAACAACTTGAGTGTTTGCCAAAAATGCACAGTCCCAGGTCAAACACTCGGATTAGCTCAATGAAGGTTTCTGGAATGGGGCCTCGACTGTCTCGTTTTCTGGTTCTCCAATGGGTCCTTCCTGGTATCACCTCCCCATAAACACCTTACCCTCAAATCCTAGTCTCTGCTTGTGCTTCTAGGGGGAACTCAGTTCCCTACATTTAATTCTGCTTAAACCCCTACCCCAATAACCCTACCACAACCCTACCAATAACTCTTTCAAGCAATCCATGTAAGTCGTATGAGCCATAGACAGATAAACTAAGTGTAAGAAATGTTGGAATAAACAGATCAAGCATTTAGATTTTAACTCAAGTTTATTTATGTTTTTTCCAGCTGAAAAAGAAGGAAAACTTATACAGAATAATGAACTCCCTAAAGGCAAAGGGAAAATATGTTTGCATGCTTATCTAATTAATATTGAAATCTGCATAAGATATTCATACATATTTAAGTGCATAACTAAATGTATACATGTTTGAATAAATATGAATTTATTGTATTATAATACATACATATTTCATAATACACAATATATTGATGTTGATACATTTAAATGTATTGATATACTATAAAATATAAATTTTATTGAGATGTTTTAAGTTAGATAATTAGATAACTTGATTAGATAAATGTTAGATATATTTAAATGAATGTATAATATATAATATACAAATATATAAATATAATATATGAATATATTATATAATAGAATGAATATATCATCAATAACATAAATATTACATATTATAGAAAGATATTTATGCTATGATGCAAGTTATATATTCATATGTAACTTTTTTTTTTTGAGACAGAGTCTCACTGCGTCGCCCCGGCTGGAGTGCAGTGGCGAGATCTCAGCTCACTGCAACCTCTGCCTCCCGAGTTCAAGCGACTCTCCTGCCTCAGGTTCCCGAGTAGCTACATCATGCCCGGCTAATTTTTGTATTTTTAGTAGAGATGGGGTTTCATCATGTTGGCCAGGATGGTTTCAATCTCCTGACCTTATGATCCACCTGTGTTGGCCTCCCAAAGTGCTGGGATTACAGGCATGGGCCACCACGTGTAACTTATATGCAATATATTATATATAATATAATATAGTGTGTATTTTATGAATATGATATAAGTTTATAATATATCTTGTACACCTATATAACTTATAAAATATACTTAAAGACATATATTTATATAATATATATTATTTGCATTATTAACAATACATATTATAATAATTACTGTATTAAATCATTTGTGATACAATTACTAACAAATATACACAAGATAAAATTGCTCTAATAAATTTTGAAGAAACCAGTGATAGAACATGATGTGCCTGGAAATCAAGTGATCTCGTATAGGTGTTATAAGATGTTAAAAATGAAGGCTGGGTGTGGTGGCTCACGCCTGTAATCCCAGAACTTTATTAGGCCAAGGCAGGAGGATCGCTCTAGTCCAGGAGTTTGAGACCAGCCTGGGCAACATAATGAGACCTTGTCTCTACAAAAAATATAAACGTTAGCTGGGCATGGTGGTGCACACCTGTAGCCCCAGCTACTCAGGAGGCTGAGGAAGGAGGATTACCTGAGCCCAGGAGGTCAAGGCTACAGTGAGCCATAATTGCACCACTGCACTCCAGCCTGGGTGACAGATTGAGACCCTATCTCAAAAACAAAACAAAACAAAACAACAACAACAACAACAAACAAAGACGCTCACTTTCCTTTGAAGTTTCCATATTGCATAATTAGGAGATATTTACAAACAAATCTATTATCTTTGTTTCAGTAAATAAACTGATATAAATCTTTTTTTCCCCGAAAAAGCTGTTAGAAAAATCTTTAAAAATTGAAATAAGATATTCTATGTTAAAATTAGGTTTTAGTAGGCTGGAGAAGCACATTCCTAAAACTACACAGGCAAGCATGTTACCAATGTGATATGGTTTGGCTGTGTCCCCACCCAAATCTCATCTTGAATTACTCTTGTAATTCCCATGTGTTGTGGGAGGGACCCAGTGGGAGATAATTTGAATCATGGGGGCAGTTCCCCCCATACTGTTCTCATGGTAGTGGGTGGGTCTCATGAGATCTGATGGTTTTATCAGGGGTTTCCACTTTTGCATCTTCCTCATTTTCTCTTGCTGTCGCCATGTAAGAAGTGCCTTTCACCTCCCGTCATGATTCTGAGGCCTCCCCGGCAATGTGGAGCTGTAAGTCCAATGAAACCTCTTTTTCTTCCCAGTCTCAGGTATGTCTTTATCAGCAGCGTAAAACAAAGACACAATGCAATCAAAGTTTGCACTGAAATAGCATTCGGACTGATGAGGGCAGGTGTGCTAATTGAATGCCCCTGTGTCCTCCTTTCTCCCAGCCCTTGGCAGACATCAGTGATTTCTAGAAGTGATTTTCTCTGCTTAGCCCAGACACATCCCCACACTGGTTCTCTATTTGCACTTCAGACAGGTTGCTACTGATCTGCAGGGGCAGACAGGCAAGACAGCGCATGCTGTTCCTGCTGAGATGCAGAGTGCAGCCAGGAGTTCACATTCCAACCTCCCTGCCTGAGTAAAGAATTCAGCAAGTGGGATTAACACAATTTAGGCCCATGTGGAGTTCAATCTACATCAATACACTCGACATTGTGTGATTTATTAACTAGACAAACGATTAAATCAACAAATGCATTTTCTATCGCTTGACTTTTTAAATTATGACTTTTAGAAGCAGCGTAATTGGTTTTTAAAAAAAATTGTATTAATTTATGGGGTACAAGTGTGATTTTGTAACCTAGACAGATTGCGCAGTGGTGAAATATCCATCACTGGCATAATGAATATTGTGCCCATTAAGTAGCTTCTTATCCCTCACCCCCCTCCTACCCTTCCTGGTTAGCAATGTCTATTATTCCACACTCTACGCCTATTTGGAAACATTATTTAGCTCCCACTTATAAGTGAGAACACGTAGTATTTGTCTTTTTGTTTCTGAGTTGTTTTACTTAAGAAAATGACCACCACTTTCATCCATGTTGCTGCAAAAGACATGGTTGCATTCCTTTTTGTGGCTAAATAGTGTTCCACTATGTATATATACCACATTTTCTTTATCCCATCATCCATTGATGGACACTTAGGTTGATTCCATATCTTTGCTATTGTAAATAGGGCTTCCAGTACAGGTACCTTTTCTTTTCATTTTGAGATGGAGTCTCGCTCTGTCTTCCAGGCTGCAGTGCAGAGGCGCCATCTCGGCTCACTGCAACCTCTGCCTCCCGGGTTCAAGCAATTGTCCTGCCTCAGCCTCCCGAGTAGCTGGGGATACAGGTGTGCACCACCACAACTGGCTAATTTTTGTATTTTTATTAGAGACAGTGTTTCACCATGTTGGCCAGGCTGGTCTCGAACTTCTGACCTCTAGTGATCCACCTGCCTCAGCCTCCCAAAGTGCTGGGATTACAGGCATGAGCCACCCCACCCAGCCAGTGCAAGTATCTTTTTGATATAATGATTTCTTTTCCTTCAGGTACATATCCAGTAGTGGGTTGCTGGATTGCATGATAGTTCTATTTTTGGTCATTTGAGAAATCTCCACACCCTTTTTCTTCGAGATTGTACTAATCTACATTCCCGTGAGCAGTGCATAAGTGTTCCCTTTTCTCTGCATCCTCACCAACATCTGTTTTTTCTGGGGTTTTTTGTTTGTTTTTTTAATAGTAGCCATTCTGACTGGTGTAGGATGAAATCTCATGGTATGTGAATAGCTATCTTGCTAAAGCATGTTTAAATGTACTTCGCTGTGTGGCTCACTTTACCCTGAAACAAAATCACAGCCTATCATATCTTTTAGTGGCAATTAAAATGCTCACAAGAGGCCAGGCGGGGTGGCTCACACCTGTAATCCCAGCACTTTGGCAGACTGAGGCAAGCGGATCACCTGAGGTCAGGAGTTCAAGACCAGCCTGGTCAACATGGCAAAACCCCATAGCCAGGTGTCGTGGTGCACGCCTGTAATCCCAGGTACTTGGGAGGCTGAGGCAGAAGAACCACTTGAACCCAGGAGGCAGAGGTTGCAGTGAGCCGAGATCATGCCACTGCACTCCAGCCTGGGCGACAGAGCGAGACTGTGTCTCAAAAACAAACCAACGAAAAGTGCTTACATGTTAAGGATCTACCATAAAATTTGGTAGGCACATAGAGGTTACAGATAGGTCTAGGCTGAGTGTACTCGTAGCTCCATGAATCTACATAAAAATCAGTCATCTACTTTTTCATTTACAGCGCTGTTCATATGGAAGGGGGGCAGGGAAGTGCTGGGTGGAGGAGGGTGTGGACCCTGGCTAGGGCTCCACCTGTGGGCCTGTGCCCACGGACCTAAGTGAGGACAGGCACTCCTGTTTTCCTGCCCAAATGTTGCATTTCCCAAGACCACTCTGGCCTGCTATGCCCCCAGTCTGTGCTTATAAACACCTCGAGACCTAGCAGGCAGACGCACAAGTGCCTGGGCATTGAGAGGAACACATCGGCGGAAGAAGACACAAGCAGCCGGACCTCGAGGGGAGCACGCCAGCGGAAGAGTACACCGGCGGACGCCAGCGGGCCGGCGGCCATTGAGCAGCAGAACTACATGGAGTTTGGCGGGGAAGGTCGGAGGAAAGCCTGGATTGCTAAGCGGCCTGCAACTCCAGGGGAAAACCATCTCTCCCTTCTGGCTCCCCCATCTACTGAGAGCTACCTCCACTCAATAAAACCTTGCACTCATTCTCCAAGGCCACGTGTGATCTGATTCTTCCGGTACACAAAGGCGAGAAACCCGGGATACAGAAAACCCTCCATCCTTGTGATAAGGCAGGGGATCTAATTGAGCTGAGTGACAGAAGCCGCCTATGGACGGCTAAACTAAAAGAGCACCCTGTAACACACGCCCACTGGGGCTTCAGGAGCTATAAACATTCACCCCTAGATGTTGCCGAGGGGTCGGAACCCCACAACCTCCCAGTCTGCCTGCACCTCCGAGGGGTTTGCGCAGTGGGGCACTGAAGGAGTGAGCCACACCCCTATTGCACGCCCTGTAAGGGAGATGAGGGAACTTTTCCCATTTCACCATGGCTGAGATGGTCAGATACCTACGTGACACTCATTTTCCCTTACTTCTTTACTGAGTGTAACAGGCTGCATACAGGTGCCCAAAGATGTCCACATCCTAATCCCTGGAGCCCATCAATATGTTACTTTGTGTGCAAAAAAATGACTTTGCAAAAACTGCCATTACTTTTGCACCAACCTAATATTAATGGCAAAAACCGCAATTACTGGCCGGGCGCGGTGGCTCACGCTTGTAATCCCAGCACTTTGGGAGGCCGAGGCGGGCGGATCACGAGGTCAGGAGATCGAGACCACGGTGAAACCCCGTCTCTGCTAAAAATACAAAAAATTAGCCGGGCGTGGT
>NW_026652282.1:567394-597723 GCF_009828535.3 Hylobates moloch
AAAAAAAACAAAAACCGCAATTACTTTTGTAGCAACCTTATAATTAAGTTAAACATCCTGAGATGGGGAGATGAGCCTGGGTTGTCCAGTTGCACCCTGATGTAATCACAGGGTCGGTAGAAGAGGGAAGGAGAAGGGTCAGAAAGAGAAAGATTGGAAGACACTAGGCAGCTGGCTTTGAACATACAGAAAGGGACCACGGATTTCACCCAAGAGCCTCCAGAAGGAACACAGTCTTGCTAGCACCTAAATTTTGGACTTCTGAGCTCCAGAACTGTAAGATAATACATTTGCGTTGTTATAATCCACTAAATGTGTGGTAATTGGTTGCAGCAGCTGTCGGGGGAAAAACACTCACATACCCACACACTATGCAATACTCTCAACGAAAAATCTATTCTTTTCTAAAGATTCTTCCAATTGACACTTTGTAAGTTTTAGTGGTGCTGGGAGCTCCCGGATGGGGTCTTGTTTTGTTTGTTTTTCTTCCTTCCTTCTGTTCTCCTGAGTTATGTCTGGAATACAGATGGGGTGGCTGAAGAGTCAGCAGCTTTAGTCTTTTTTTTTTTTTTTTTTTTTTGAGATGGAGTCTGGCTCTGTCCAGGCTGGAGTACAGTGGCACGATCTGGGCTCACTGCAACCTCTGCCTCCTGGGTTCAAGCAATTCTTCTGCCTCAGCCTCCTGACTAGCTGGGATTACAGGCATGGCCACCATGCCTGGCTAATTTTTGCATTTTTAGTAGAGATGGAATTTCGCCATGTTGGCCAGGCTGGTCTCGAACTCCTGACCTCAACTGATCTGCCTGTGTTGGCTTCCTGAAGTGCTGGGATGACGGGCCTGAGCCACCGCTCCTGGCCAGCAGCTTTTGTTAAACGTGGGAGTCCACATGCTAAGGGAAGAAGGTGCCAGCATCCCAGAACTTCAGCCCTGGGTTTTCCATCTCGAGAATTCTTATAAATGAGGGAGAAACAAATGGTGCTCTTGTTGAAACACTATTTCTGCCAAACAAACACAGTATTTAAATTGTACAAGCACTTTCAAGTCAAGTTTTTTTATTTTTCTTAACACCCTGCCCCCTTAGGAAACAGGAGAATGTACGGACTTTGAAGGATTGACTAAAAGGAAGAACTGGAAATCACCGTTTTTCTGGACACCTCCAATACGTCACTCATCAATTAAGTCCCAAGAATTATATAAAGCCTGTACGATGAGAATAAAACAAATATTTTTGTTCTTTGATTACCCACACTGTAGCACAAACAACAACAATAACAAAAACCAGACATATGTGCATGCAAAAAGTTTATATAGTGTTTTAGGAAAATCTTACACACTTGCCAAGAGAAAAAAAATAAATGAAAGGATTACAATAAAGTCACTTTTTAAAGAATTTAGATTGTATTTTATTACAACTGCATTTTATTATATTGAAGAAAAAATGATCAAACATGATTCTAAGCTAACCTTTGAAGAAGGCTATATTTTTAATGAAACTAATAAAAAATGAATGTTTAAACTTATCTCAAGTATAGGTAGGTGGATATAAAGATAGATAGAAAATAGATAGAAAGATAGACAATAGAGACAATAGATAATGGATAGACCAGCAGTCCTCAACCTTTTTGGCATGAGGAACCAGTTTCACGGAAGACAATTTTTCCATGGACTTGGTGGGGAGGTGATTTTAGGATGATTCAAGGGCATTGCATTTATTGTATACTTTATTTCTATTGTGATTACATTATAATATATGATGAAATAATTATACAACTCACCATCGTGTAGAATCAGTGGAGCCCTGAGCTTGTTTTCCTGCAACTAGATGGTCCCATCTGGGGGTGATGGGAGACAGTGACAGATCATCAGGCATTCGATTCTCATAAGGAGCATGCAGTGAACTCTAGATCCCTCACATGCACAGTTCACAATAGGGTTCTTGCTCCTGTGAGAATCTAATGCAGCTGCTAATCTGACAGGAGGTGGAGCTCAAGCGGTAATGCAAGGGATGGGGAGCGGCAGTCAATAAAAATGAAGCTTCACTCTCTCACCTGCTGCTCACTTCCTGCTGTGTGTGCCAGTTCCTAACAAGCCACCAACTGGTACCAGTCCATGGCCTGGGGTTGGGGACCCCTGGGATATAGGATAAACAATCAATAGGTGATAAATTAGACAACTGATAGAGGTTAGATACATAGGTATACATAGACAATCTATAGGTTGATAGAAATATAGATGGATACATGGAGGATGGATAGATAAGTTTACTCATTAAGAAAAAAATAGAGTATGCTAAGAGTTCGTAAATAAGAAGTCTGTGCTTGCCGTGCAAATATTGTCTATATAAGGTTTCTATCATAACGCCCCTGGAGAAACATGGGAAGTGTGGTTTCACGATGGCTTTCAGATGTTCTGCACGTCATATTCATGGGTGCTCATTTCATGATGTGCAGATTCTGTGCCTATTTCACTAGACCGAAAATGAATGCTAATATATTTGGTTCTTTTCTAAAAAAGTGTTACAGGCTGGGTGTGGTGGCTTATGCCTGTAATCCCAGCACTTTGGGAGGCTGAGGTGGGAGGATCACTTGAGGTCATGAGTTCAAGACCAGCCTGGCCAACATGGTGAACTCCTGTCTCTACTAAAAATAAAAAAAATTAGCCAGGTGTGGTGGCGGGCATCTGTAATCCCAGCTACTCTGGAGGCTGAGGCAGGAGAATCGCTTGAGCCTGGGAGGTGGAAGCTGCAGTGAGCCGAGATGACGCTACTGCACTCCAGCCTGGGCGACAGAGTGAGACTCCGTCTCAAAAAAAAAAAAAAAGCGTTACATATAATTTTACCTATCCATCCAAGGATCAAGGAATAAACAAAATATGTTCAATATGTTCAATTCCTGCAGTCTAATACGATTCGCTCATGAAATGGAATGAAGGTCGAATACAGGCTACTATATGTGTGTACCTTGAAAACACCATGCTCAGTGAAAGAAGACAGTCACAAAAGACACATTATCTCATTCCATTTATATTACATTTCAAGAATAGCTAAATCTATGGACAGAAAACAGAAAATAAGTGGTTTCCAGGGACTAGGAGAAAAGGAGAATGGAGAGTGACCTCTTAATGGACATAGGGTTTCCTTTTGGGATGTTTAAAATGTTTAGGAACTAGATAGTGATGATAATTGCACGATATTGTGAATGCACCATATCAGGGGTTTCTAACCCCTAAGCCATGGACTGGCTGCTGTCCATGGCTTATTAGGAACCAGGCCACACAGCAGGAGGTGAGAGGCAGGTGAGTGAGCCAAGCTTCATGCATATTGACAGCCACTCCCCATGGCTCACAGCTCACCTGAGCTCCACCTCCTGTCAAATCAGTGGTGGCATTAGATTCTCATAGGAGAGCAAACCCTACTGTGAACTGAGTATGTGAGGGATCTGGGTTGCGTGCTCCTTATGAGAATCTAATGCCTGATTAACGCCTGATGAGCTGTCACTGTCTCCCATCACCCCCAGATGGGACTGTCTAGTTGCAGGAAAACAAGCTCAGCACTCCCACTTATTCCACATTATAGTGAGTTGTAGAATTATTTCCTTATATGTTACAGTGGAATAACAATAGAAATAAAGTGCACAGTAAGTGTAATGTACTCGAATTATCCTGGAACCAACCTCCTCAACGCCACCACCACCATCTGTGGGAAAATTGTCTTCCACTTAACCAGTCCCTGGTGTCAAAAGGGTTGGGGACCTCTGCACCAAATGCCACTGAATCATACTTCAAAATGGTTAAAATAGTCCATTTTATGTTATATGAGATTTTTACCCCAAAATAGAAAGCAAAACTCATGGAATTACTAAACTTCAGACACATTTTATTTAAACGAGTAATATT
Source organism: Hylobates moloch (assembly GCF_009828535.3). NCBI lineage: Eukaryota > Metazoa > Chordata > Mammalia > Primates > Hylobatidae > Hylobates > Hylobates moloch. The sequence continues at coordinate 571,290 of NW_026652282.1, forward strand.
TCTTTTTAAAAGATTATTTCGACCAGGCGCGGTCACTCATGCCTGTAATCCCAGCACTTTGGGAGGCCGAGGCGGGCAGATCACGAGGTTAGGATTTCAAGACCAGCCTGACCAATATGGTGAAACCCCGTCTCTACTAAAAATAGAAAAATTAGCCAGGTGTGGTGGTGTGTGCCTGTAATCCCAGCTACTTGGGAGGCTGAGGCAGGAGAATAGCTTGAACCCGGAAGGTGGAGGTTGCAGTGAGCCGAGATTACACCACTGTACTCCAGCCTGGGCAATAGAGCAAGATTCTATCCCCCACCAAAAAAAGATTATTTCAGAGTAAAAGAAGAAAAAAAAGAAAAACCAGGAGATGAAAAGCACTATGTGCCTTGGGTCTTTTAGGAGTTTAGCTAGGTTAAACTCATATTCCTTAATGGCTTTAAGTTTAAACATCAAGGCAATAAAATATTCAGTGGTCCTTTTAAACATAAAAATCAGAAGACATTCTTTCTAAACCAAACAAGTCGCCCTTTTGGGTATAAAACCAAAAATGCGTAGAGTAAAAAAAAAGAAAACAAATTCAATACTAAGTCTTTTTGTCTATCCCCAATCTCTTCTTCCAGTCTTAAACACAAAGTGGCCTTCAGGAATTTCTTTTAACTTCTCTGAATTTTTATATATAGTGAATCGTGTATTAATACATATGGATGTGTGCCGTTTAAAATATTTTAAATAATGAATGAATAACACTCGTACTTATGCCTATCTTTACAATGCCTGAGAAATAAATGAGGAAAGACTGGTCATAAACAATTATTTTATAATAATTTAGTCTTATCTAATATCATTAGATAAGATAACATTATAATATTATTAGATAAGATATTAATAAGTATAATATTGTTAGATAAGATAATATTGATAATCATATCTAATAATTTTCAAAATAAAAACCCATGGGTAAAATACTCTCCCTCATAATAAAAATACAATATAACACAATAATAAAAACAAAGCAAAACCTCCCTTCATGTGTTGGTTCTTGCTTCTTTCCTCTAGTTCCTTACCAGAGGAGTAGCGGATTTGGTAATTTAAGAAGTGTCGAATCTTCCCTTCAGCAACCACATGCCTGTCCAGGGAGTCAGCTCACAAATCGCGCATCAATTATAAGGACAGATGGTAGACCCTGTGCAAGAGCTCTGTGTGAGTTTCCTGTGGCTGCTAAAGCAAATACCAAAAATGCTGGGTGAAAACAACGCACATTTATTCGTGTGCAGTTCTAGAAATCAGAAGTCCTAAGTGAGTCTCCTGGGGCTAAAATCAAAGTGTCAGCCAGGTTGGTTCCTTCTGGAAGATGCAGGAAAGAATCCATTTCCTTGCAATTTGTACCTCCTAGAGGCTGCCTGCATTCCTCGGCATGTGGTTTCTTTCTTCATCTTCAAAACCAGCAACAACCAGCAGAGACCGTCTCCCATCTCATCATTCTAACCTGCATTTCTGTCTCCCTCTTCTACTTTTAAGAGCCATGGCCATTACATGGGGTCCACATGGATAAGCCAGAATAATCTCCTCATTTTAGGATCAGCTGATGAGCAAACTTCATTTTCCCTCCAACTTTGATTCCCCTATTGCCATATAAGGTAACATTTTCATAGGTTCTGGGAAAGAGGATGTAAAAATATTTAGTTAAGGATCTTGAGATGAGATCATCCTGGAGTAGAGTCGACCCTAAATGCAACAACAGGTGTCCTTCTAAGAGACGGAAGAGGAGATGGTACAGACACAAAGGAGAAGGCCACGTGGAGACAGAGGCAGCTACTGGAGTGATGCGGCCACAAGCTCAGGAATGCCTGGAGTCTCCAGGAGCTGGAAGAGGCAGGAAGGATCCTCCCCTAGAGCCTCCAGAGAGAGTGCAGCCCTGCCTGCACCTTGATCTCAGACTTCTGGCCTCCAGAACTGGGAGAGCATAAATTTCTGTTGTTTTAAGACACTCAGTTAGTGGCGATTTGTGTGGCAGTCCTGGGAGATGCATACAGATTGTGCCCACGTTTGAAGGCTAATTAGGAATCATTACCAAACCACACAGTTTCTGTTTAAGCTAGATATTTTCTTTGCCTTTTTCTTCTTTGTAAGGTATCCAGGGCAACATTTAGAAGCTGAATTTTCTCATCCAGGCTTTGTAACAGCTTTGAGTTATTTGTTTCTTTCACTTTATTCATAAGAGAGTTACATTTATGTCTTTAAAGAGCATGTTCCGAAGTGTTTTGACACTTCTTTAAAATACATTAGTGCTCCTTCGGATTTAGTTTGAGTTTTAGTGAATCTCTAAGCTTGTCCACTTACAAACACACACCTATATTTATAATCGAGTAAATCTCAGTATGTTTCAATCTCATGATTATGCAGGGAATCAAAGGTCACTGTGTTTAAGAACTAATTTCCTTTTCTGTATTTTAAGAATAACTTAAAACTTGTTCCATGAGTCACCCCTGGTCTGTTAACTAAGGCCGCTTCTTCTAATTCATGAAAGAGACATCTTACCAAAAGGGAAAGCACTTCACGTGGTGTCCTATAGAATTCTGAGTATTCATTACTTACAGGACATCTTTCTGAAATTAGTAGTTTCATGCTGAAGGAGAGACCATTTGCCATTTTTATTTTGAAAAGTGAGATGGGTCTTGGAATCCATCCACAAGTAAGAAGAATGTCGTAGGACAGGGGTTTGCAACCCCATGGGCCATGGACTGCTATCTGCCCGTTAGAAACCAGATTGCACAGCAGGAGGTGAGCAGCAGGCCAGTGAGTGAGGCTTCATCTGTATTTACAGCTGCTTCCCACCCTGAGCTCCACCTCCTGTCAGATCAGCAGCAGCATTAGATTCTTACTGGAGCAGAAACCCTATTGTGAACTGCACACATGAGGGATCTAGGCTGCAGGCTCCTTATGAGAATCCAATGCCTGATGATTTGTCACTGTCTATCCCATCACCCCAAGATGGGACTGTCTAGCTGCACAGAACAAGCATGGGGCTCCCATGGATTCTACATCATGGTGAGTTGTAGAATTATTTCATTACATATTACAGTGGAATAATAATATAAATAAAGTGCACAATAAATGTAATGTGCTTGAATCATTGCAAAACCATATGTCCCACCCCCATCCTGCTCCATGGAAAGACTGTCTTCCATGAAATTGGTCCCTGGTGCGGGAAAGGTTAGGGACCACTGCCCTAGGAGATTTCTAGACCATGCCACTCGAGGGCAAGGTCTCCACCAGCCAGTAGTGCTCAAAACTAGTTTCAGTGACATTCTTTCCTTCTTCCTCACAAGCTTCTAGGGCAGCTTCCATGTGGAATCCCCTAGAAGCCATTTGGTTTTGATTTCAAGAGGCCGCTTGTCTGAAAGAAGACAAGTCAGCAAAAATAGTAAGCCAAAACAGATTGGAGGAAAAAAAAGAGTCTTGACTCTTTAAATATAGAATTTTTAAAACTAGACTTTATTTTTAGAGCAGTCTGAGCTGCAAAATTGAGCAGAAGGCACAGAAATTTTTATATATCCGTTTCCTACACACACACACCCTCTTCCATGATCAATGTCTCTCAGCAGAGTGAGACATTTGTTACAACAGATGAACCCACACGGAGACATTGAAGTCACCCAAAGTCCGTGGTTTTCATTAGGGCTCCCTCTTGATGTGAACTCCAGAATTTTGAGCTTTCATCATTTATAGAACATCTTTCTGAAATGAATAGTTTCATGTTGAAAAATAAACCCTGTGCCATTTTTATTTTGAAAAGTGAGTTGGGCCGAGTGTGGTGGCTCACGCCTGTAATCCCAGCACTTTGGGAGGGCGAGATGGATGGATGACCTGAGGTCAGGAATTCGAGATCAGCGTGGCCAACATGGTGAAACCCTGTCTCTACTAAAAATACAAAAATTAGCCAGGCATGGTGGTGCGCACCTGCAGTGCCAGCTACTCGGGTGTCTGAGGCAGGAGAATCGCTTGAACCCGGGAGGTGGCGGTTGCAGTGTGCCAGGATTCTATCACTGCACTCCAGCCTGGACAACAGAGTGAGACTTCATCTCAAAAAAAAAAAAAAAAAAAAAAAAAAGTGAGCTAGGTCTTGATTTCTGCTGAATTACCCATCCAGGATTGAGGTCTTTGAAGGGATTCATTAATAATTGCTGACATTTTCTTGCCTTTCCCTGTCTGCAATTCACTGGCCTGTGTGGTCTGGGTTGGGGAGGAAGGGGATCACCTTCCGTGATCTCATCTTCTGCAGCTGGTTTTCTACCAACTGAAATTTTAGGGATCCAGAGCGGAGAAGCCTGTGTCTGTGAGTTCCATCATTCTAGGTGCCACTGGTCCCGGTAAGAGACAGTAGCAGATAAACAGCTTTCATTTTGCCCAGGAATCCCCATCAGCACATCCGCCCAGGCTGGGTCAGGCTAGTTCACTTAGCCAGGATGTGTTTTCTCTGTAGGCTGATGTGCACCGTGCTAAGCAGAATTTTCTGCAGCCTAATCTGCAGAGATAACTCAGCCGTGCTCAGGAGATCGAGAGGGTTTCTCTGACATGTTCTTTGTATTTACTTATTTTCCATGCTGCTGTTCTATTGTAAAGTATGCTATTGAGAAAATCTGGAAGCACTTTAGTACATGCAACAGAACAGGGTATTCCTACTGACTGTGCTACGATAAGAAGCAAAACAAAAATACCCCCTCATTTTCATTGAGGTGGCCAGTAGCCCGTATTTTCATTTCAGGTTTACCCTAGACAGATGAGGGCAAGTTCCCATGGAAAATTCCTAAAAGTCTGTTTCTGCTCAAACAAAGATACAACCCCACTAGCTATTAGTCTGCCCCTGGGATTTCTGAGCTATGCAAGCCCATGAGTCTGAAGTAGAGATTTCCTGTGTAGACTTTTTTTTCCCCTCCAGTCATCCAAGGGTATTCACTAGGTCAGCTCTTCTGATTACAGAGTTTGGGAAGCAGTGGGGTTTGCAGTCATGTGACTGAGAAAGTTACTTTTACAACTCCTGTTAAAAAAATTACATAGTGATCCACAGAGTCCTTTAGAATATTAGACTTTCACATTGAAATCAGAATCTTCAGGAACTGCAGTTCATACACAAAACAGCCAGTGCACCTCCAGGGACTCTGCATTGGGGTAAAACCCGGATAGGAAGACGAAAGACACAGCAATAAAGTTGAAAAAAAATGACTGTAGATTTGCTGGATCCTATATATATTAACTACAGATGTGGTGCAGGTAGTATGCTCAGTTCTCTCTATACGGCATTGCATTCTGTCTTTACGACACCTCCAAGAGATAAAATTACGCTTATTGTACCCTTGAGAAATCTGGTTTTAGGAAGGGAGAATAGTGTGTTCTAGGCCCTCTGGCCAAGAAATAGCGAGTAGTAGGAGGAGGTGGTTTGAGCTCTACTATCTGTCTGACTCAATCACCTATGGCTCTGCTGGTGGTTAAAGCCTTGCAGGAAAAGTGGATTTTAAAGATCTTATGATGGAGGCAGAGGGATGATGGCTCCCCCACGGTAAGGGCCTCCTAAGTCTCCTGGGCTGCAAGTTTCCCTATCTCCACATTTCTAGAGGAAAGGGGGTCTCGATGGAGGGGCAGGCTTGGGTGATGGGAAGTGAGCTAGCAAACCTGTTTGGATTTCCTTCTGAATGCGTGAGTCCAGGGGGTTGAATTTAAAGGGCAGGCACTTCCCAATCATGTCTTTTCCACGCATCACTTTTTAAAACTGGCACGCCATCAGCCTGCTTCGGGAGCATCTCAGCAAACAGGATCGGTTGCACAAGGAAGTGGTACCATTAGGCTTGTAAAAAAAAAAAAAAGCTTTTTTTTTATATTCACACATGTTTTTGTAGATCAAAGACAAAACGGGCAAACGTTGATAATAAGGACATGTTGTCAAAATGCTGGCTCAGGAATGGAAATGCTGCTAACCAGAGGACCAGTGAGAAGCAGTGGCTGGTAAAAGTCACTGGTGCATCCTGGGACAAGCTGCAATCCGTCAGGTTCCATGGCATCTGGCGATTAGGAAGGCTCTGACCTTTTGTTAATCACTGAGCTTTTGCTTGAAGTACATTCTGTAGCTACAAGGACTGACCTGCCCTTCATTTGATCGTCCCTCCTCACCCTCCACGTGGTGGAATGATTAGCAAACGGATGAATTTAATTTAACCGACATGTAATCCAAACCTCCTGTATTTAAGGAAATCTCTTGGCACTTCAAGGGATTCAACAATTAACAAAACATGGTCCCTGCTCTAGGAACACATCACCAAGCAAGCAGGCAACATTAGCAGGACAAACATCAAAACCAAAAAGACTAAATGCCGCAAAATATGCATTTCATTTTAAAAAAGTACAGAAGGACGAGATTCCATAATGCTTTATTTGTGGATTTATTGTACAAGTTATGCCCTGGGACTTTTCTAATCTAGGCATTTATTTTTATTAGTATGTGTGTTATTAAAAATAATTTATTGAGGTAAAATTCACATCGTATAGTAAACCGTGTTAAAGTAACAATGTCATGGCATTTTGTACATCCTCAATATTGTGCAACCATCACCTACACGTAGTTCCAAAACGTTTCTGTCACCCCAAGCTAAAACCCTGCACCCATTCAGTGGTCTCTTTCCACTGCTCACTCCCCCTCATCCCATGCATGAAATTTGCAAAGCAGAATTGAATTAGTTGACTTGATATTTTATTTACTTCACACTTGTAAGGAATTAAAACCATTATGTTTGAGTTAACCATCTCATTTCCGTAAACCTGTGCCTTTAACTAGACTTCGATAAACCATTTTTGGGGTGCAGATGGTACAGGTAACACAAGTATTTAGAGGTATTAATAGATATTATCTATTAAATGTGCCAATAATAATCCCCCTGGATAAGGTAGTATAAACAGATTTCCTTACTGCAGGGAAATCCAGACTTTTTTTTTTTTTTTTTTTTGAGGCAGGGTCTTGCTCTGTCACCCTGGCTGGAGTGCAGTGGTGTGAACTTGGCTTACTGCAAACTCTGCGTCTCAGGCTCAAGCAATTCTCCCATGTTAGCCCCCAGTATGTAGCTGGAACTACAGGCATATGCCACTATGCCTGGTTAATTTTTTTTTTTTTTTTGTAGAGATAGGGTTTTGCCATGTTGCCTAGGCTGGTCTCAAACTCCTGGACTCAAGCAATCCTCCCACCTTGGCCTCCCAAAGTGCTGGGATTACAGGCATTAGCCACTGTGCCTGGCCAAATCTAGACATTTCTTAATAGAATTCAACCTCAGTCATGCACACATTCATTCATTCATTCATTCATTCATTTATTCATTCATTCATTCAATTGAATGCTTAGTGTATGCTAAGGTCTGTGCTATACTCCAGGTGTCAAGAAGCTATGATGGCATAAAAAGAAGATGAGTGATTGTCCACAATGCAGGAAAAAAGCCCACATTAGCAATGGGCATGGAGGTAAGGAAATACTATACAATGGAAATTGAGGAGATCTTTGTCAAAACAGTGGCGTGAACCAACAACAACAACAAAAATCAGGGAAGTGCTACCTGTTCTTGACAAGCCAGATCTATCACCACAAGGAAGATCCCAGGGACAGGCTGGGAAGCACAGGGCATGGCACGGGCCACCCATGGAAAACTTCAACCTTGGGTTTGAGGATGATGGCACCCCTCTAAGTCTCAGTGATGGGCTGGAAGGGATGAATGAGAAGGAGTTGGTGGAGGAAGAAGTTGTCAAAATCTAAGACATATCCATGCAACTGCAGTGAGAGAGATGGAGAGAAGAGCACATTGGGCCCAGAGATTCTTAGGCATCAGGATCTAAACTTGGCAACCAGTTGACTATGAGGAAGACATGAAGGAGAGGCAGAAGGCAAGGATGGCTTGAGTTTCTAGTTTAGCTGATGAGATGGGTGGCAACATCATTAACAAGGGTAAAGAGATGTTCAAGAGACAGTTGTTTTTGTTTTGCTTTGTTTCATAATTTAATCAATGGGTTTGGGGCATGCCCAGAAAGAGGCTGCCTAAGGGCATTATTTGACTAATCCCTGGAACTATGTCAACACACACTGAAAACTAAAGCTAGAGAAGGAATGAATTCCCATTTATGAACCAGTATTTCCTGACTGTCAACTCTGCGGAAGCCACCCTAGGCGCAGGAGGCAGGTGGTGAGGAATTCCTAGACACTGTGTTTCTTAGGAGGAGCTAAGATGGTCCACGCTCCATGCAGGGGAGGCAACTTATTTCTTAGGCTTATTCCTTCCTTCCTCCTGAAAGCCCCCTGACAGAGAGCTGGATGTAGGGCAGGACTTCTGAATCTAAAGAGCAAGTACTTCTCAATTATACTTTTTCCATGCATTGCCTTTTAAAAGCTGCATGCCTGCTGGGCTCAGTGGCTCACGCCTGTAATCCCAGCACTTTGGGAGGCCGAGGTGGGTGGATCACTTGAGGCTAGGAATTCGAGTCCAGCCTGAGCAACATAGTGAGACCCTGTCTGCACAAAAAAAAAAAAAAAAAAAATTAGCCCAGCGTGGCAAGCCTCTAGTACCAGCTACATGGGGGACTGAGGTGGAGAATCGCTTCTGCCCCCGAGGCGGAGGTTACAGTGAGCCGAGATCACACCACTGGCACTCCAGCCTGGGCAACAGAGCGAGACTCTGTCTCAAATACATACATACATACATACATACACACATACATACATACATAAATGCCGCACGCCATCGGCCTGCTTCAGGGGCATCTCAGCAGACACGTTTCGTTGTACAAGTACATGGTACCACTGGGCTTGTAAAAAAAAATTTTTTTTATACTCACAGATGTCTTTTGTAGATCAAAGAACACAACAGGCAAACACTGACCCTAAGGACATGTCAAAATGCTGGTTCAGGGAGAGGAATGCGGCTAACCAGAGGAACAACGAAAAGCAGTCGCTGGTGCACCCTGCAACAAGCTGGGGCAATGGTGCCTTTCCGGGCCCTGCACACCTGTCTCAGCTCCATGTTTTTATCCCAGGTGGGCTCCGCTGACTGAAGATCCTCACCTGACCTCTCCCCACCATTCCAGGTCTGACTTATCCAGGAAGCCAGGCAGCCGCCTCCTCCTCCTCCTCTGCCTCCTGGAATAGGGACCTACTCTCTGCACCCTCTACTTTTTGCCTTGTCGCCAGGTAGCTCCCACCCTCCCACCGCCCCCTCCCAGACAATACCATCAGACTCTCCGAACGTCCCAGCCCTCGCCCTGCCCCTCGAAGGCTCCCCACGCCGGAGGGGAGCCGTTCCACCTTTCTGGCAGGAAGACTCTGGCAAGGGGAGAGAGGCGGGCGCCGGGGAGTCCTGGAGAGGCGGGAGGGCGTGGCGGCGGCTCTCACGTTGCAGCCCTGCCTGCAGCTAGCGGGATGCCGGCGGGGCCAGCCCGCTCCTGCCTGCACACGGTCTGGGAAGAGCTGCCAGAGAAAACGCCGTCTGGCCCGGAGAAGCGCAAACCCTGCTCCTTCTCTCTCTCCTGAAAGGAACGGAAACGTTCCCAGCGCTGCTTAGGCGCTCCCCAAGCGCGGAATCTACTGCGGCCCCCACCGCGCTCCCTGCATCTCGCCCTTCCCTCCTGGGTCCCCGGACTTCTCTCTGACAAAGGGCCCTCCTTCCCCGAGCCGCCTGCGGTTCTTGCAGCGGGAGTGGGCGAGGCATGCCCATCCGGGCCCAGGCGCAATGAAGACGCGAGAGGAAGGCTGAGCGCAGAGCGGCGCGGCCAGGGTCCCTTGGCTCGGGCCCGCGCCCCGTCTCCCCGGGGTGGGGCAGGGTGGGGGTGTGCCGAGGCGTGGACTTGGGGAAGCCTCGCAGCGCCGGGAATAAAAGGGCGCCGGCTTGCTGTGCCGCGCTGGGAAGCCGAGCTGCCTCACCCCCGGCCCCGGGAAGGGCATGGCCCCGGCAAACTCCCGGCCGTGACTCGCGCGCCCCGGCTCGGTGGATGCTCCCGGCGCACCGCTCCCGTGTGCGGCGGCTTCCCAAGGACAGGTGAGGACCCAGGGTGGCCAGGGCGCCCGAGGGCTGCCGTGTCTGCCTGCAGGGGGTGAAGGGATTTGAGATACCCAAGGGAAACACTGGGGGTAAAGGGCCCGCATGCAGGCAGATTGCACCGTTCCCCAGCACTGTTTGAAGTTGCTGAGAAATCAGGATACCTGAATTCCTGCAATTTTAAGTAGCTAAGGATCAGATAAGGAGGAGAGCCGGATCTTGAAGGAGGATGCACTGAATAGGTCTAATTAAGCCCAGACATCCCATGCCTCCTTTCCTCCCTCTCCCCAACGCGCTCCCCATCCCTGGCTCTCTCTGGAGACCTTCAACCCCTCCATCCCGCGTTAATAGGAAGCTGCCAACGGAATTCCCAAGTGAAGCCCACTCTGCTCTTGCAGTCGGTGGGGGAAAGGACACTTGAGGAGCCTCTTTCCAACTTGCTCAGGCTGTGGCTACTTCAAGTCTCCTCTCCCTCCTCTCTTCCCCCCCTCCTTCCCCGCCTCTTTCCTCCTACTCCTACCCAGGCTTTCCCTGGAAAGGGGACAGCCCAACGCCTAGAGTGATCTGAGCCATGCAAAAAAACCGGGACAGTCATCACGCAGATAGAAGGGGTTTGATGTCCGAGTCCCGGGCGGCGGGGACTCGCAGGGCCACCCCAGCCGCCTTCCGGGAAAGCTAGTAATTCATCCCGCAGCCAGCTCGACGCGACCCAGCGGACTCTGGAAGCCGGCCAGGGGCTCAGGGCTGCCCGCCCGGCCATTCCAGGTCGTCCGCCCAGGGCCAAGACGAAAGCAGACGGCCTCACGCCCCCACCCCTGCTTCCCGGCGGGGTTCGCAGACCGTCCCTGGCGGCCTAGCTGGCGCGGGGCCGCTTTCTCCGCGGCGGAGACACCCGACCCTGCCTCCCCGGGATTACGGTTGCCTGGGGGCGAGTTTTCTGGGTCTCCCGGGAGGTTGGTGCCGGGGTGGGAGGCCGGACAGGGAGTTGGGGCTGAAGAGTCCTCTGGAACGCCCGGCCGAAGTCCGCCCGCAGGCACAGGACTCTGGGGACTGGCGCGGCTGCCCTTGGAACCAGCCCAGCGCCGAGGTCAGGCGCGCAGGCAGGGGCGGGGAAAGCCCGGGCTCTGGCGAGAGGGAAAACTCCGAGGACTTTTGCAGAGCTGCAGGAGCCGGTTTGTTCCAGCGCTCAGAGGCGGAGCCTGGACTTGCTTTTTTGCAAAGCTACCTGTGTGCCATCAGTTCTTTATGGGCAGCTGAAGGGAGACGCGCCCCCCGGCTTAAGAGAATAACCTTTTCTAGGTCACTTAAAGGCAGGAAAAGCTACAGGTTTGGGATGCTCCTCTCTTATAGGAAGGATTTTAGAATTTTATTTTTATTTTTTGAGACGGAGTGTCGCTCTTGTTGCCCAGGCTGGGGTGCAATGGCTCGATCTCGGTTCACCGCAACCTCTGCCTCCCGGATTCAAGCGAATCTCCTGCCTCAGCCTCCCGAGCAGCTGAGATTACAGGCATGCGCCACCATGCCCTGCTAATTTTGTTTTGTTTGTTTGTTTGTATTTTTAGTAGAGACGGGGTTTCTCCATGTTGGTCAGGCTGGTCTCGAACTCCCGACCTCAGGTGATCTGCCCGCCTCAGCCTCCCAAAGGGTTGGATGACAGACGTGAGCCACCGAGTCCGGCCTGGGTTTTAGAATTTTTAATCAGCATTTAGCGCTCGTTCAGAACCCGGGCGAATGGGCAGGCGCGTGTTTGTTGTGTATCCCTATTTACTTTCCATGTGTGTCACTATTTTTAAGTGAACGCCATTCAAGAGATGACAAAAATGTTAGATGACATAGGCATTGCCAGGACACGAAGAAAATGATCACCGCCATTCTAAATGAAGTAGCTGATGCAATCTAGCATTTACCCGATCTCTTCCATTTTTTAGTGACTCAATTTTTTCTGTTTGCCTGAATATATTTCATAAGCAATCCCTTCCTGTTTATTGAATGATCAGAGGTTCCCCCAAACTTCCTCCCCGATTAACAGCAACTCTATATCATCAAAAAAAAAAAAAAACTCTCTGGCGTTTCCAAGACAAAAATTAAGGATAGTAAATAAACCCAGAAATAACAGGATGAATATCCTTCTAGCAAACACCTCTTTAAGCTCTTCAAGAAGCTAGAATTAAAGGTTTGAGAAATATAATTAAAGGAAAGAATACGAATGAACACTTTTCTTGGGAAGTTTTAAATTCAAATATATGCAATATATAATGGCTCAGTCTTGTCGTTGGAGGCAGAAACAATATTTTATTATTTTTTTATTATGGAAACATAAATATAAACCTCTTCTCTCTCTCTCTCTCATCTCTCTCTATTTCATACCCACAATTACAGACTGCAAGATAGATTTCCAAATCATAGTATCCAAGCCAAGAATCAAGACTATATTCTATAGTCATGATTAAAGTGAATGGTGAAAAGTTTAGAAAAAAACCATGTTTCATCTTTCTCAATTCCCATGGTTTAAGCGTCACTACAACACATCGTGTGAAGTCCTGGGAAGCTTGAAACCCTGATGCACAATTCAAATTTAAAAATTGCCCATAGTCAGTTGGTGCTACCTGTGAATAAGCGCATCTCTTCGTTGTTCTACCTCAGGTATCCGAGACTCAGGCACCCCGACAAGATGCCCAAGCGCGCGCACTGGGGGGCCCTCTCCGTGGTGCTGATCCTGCTTTGGGGCCATCCGCGAGTGGCGCTGGCCTGCCCGCATCCTTGTGCCTGCTACGTCCCCAGCGAGGTCCACTGCACGTTCCGATCCCTGGCTTCCGTGCCCGCTGGCATTGCTAAACACGTGGAAAGAATCAATTTGGGGTTTGTACCACTTTCTTCCCGAACCATCCCACTGTCAGTGCGTGCGTCTTGATCTGGTTTTGCATGCGTGTATGTGCATTTACTTAACTTCGTATGTGCATTTCCTCTGTGTAGCTCTGTCGAGAATTATGGAGCTGCAGATGGGCAGAATAAAGAGGAAAAGTTTTAGTTATGCTAAACGCAGCTTTTTCGATGATTATCTGAATATATCCATCAGCTGCCACTGCTGTAAGGTATATTAACGAGCAGCATGAACAACTTTAGAGTTTGTTGAGAAATTCCCTTGATAGCATTTCTTTAATACATTGTTGAGGTGAATGCATGAGACACACACTTAAACATATGAAGATGATTTAAGTAGACTTCAGCAACGATTTAAGAGTAATAAAAATAATCAGAACATCTGTGCCATTTTATAAGTCATGTAGATGATAGAATTGTGACTTTGAGGCAATAAAAGAGTTCCTGCAGATTTTGCCTGTTAAAAATATCAACATCTTTTTAAAAACCTATTTTGATGTGGCTTGCCAGATAGACTTTTAATATATGGGTTTCGTTTTATACACACGAATGTTTTCTGGACCCAAGTGTTAGTTGCTATGAACTACAGGTACTCAACTGCAATTTTAATAGTCAACAATCATTTGGAGTTCTTCAACAAAATATATTAGCTACTTTTTGGCATCTATCCCCAGAACAACTGATTAAATTAGTGTTTGAGAAATATCCACCATGGAGATGTTTTAGTAAAAATAAAATGTCCAGATTTGAGCCAACGGAAAATAACTGTAAATGTACCTGGACATCTTATAGAACAAAGTTAAAAAAAAACTCTCCTCTATTGACAGTGGTAGAAGAAGAGAATGAAACATTGAGATAATAAGATGGAAATTTCTCTATCAACAGTGGTAGAGTCAGAGAATGAAACGTTGAGGGAGTAAGATGATAATTTCCCTAACCCATGGCAACAGACCATTAAATAGGTTTCTCAATGAAATGCTGTTAGACTTTATGAGTTGACCGTCTGAACATCCAACCACAGTGATGATAGCTCATTGGGGAAAACAGCTTGGCATTGCCAGAGGAGGGAATAGTAACACGTAAGCCAGCTTCCCTTTTTACAATCTTGTAATTTTTCAGGACACATTTCCTGTGCAATGGAAGTAAGAAAAAGGGAAGAGGTGCTAAAGCCCATTTGTTTTATTTATTTATTTAAACTTTAAGTTCCATGATACATGTGCAGAGTGTACAAGTTTGTTACATAGGTATACGTGTGCCCTGGTGGTTTGCTGTACCTATTGACCCATCCTTTATGTTCCCTCCCCTCAACCCCCACCCCCCAGCAGGCCCTGGTGTGCGTTGTTCCCCTCCCTGTGCCCATGTGTTCTCGATGTTCAACTCCCATTTATGAGTGAGAACATGCAGCGCTTGGTTTTCTCTTTCCCTTGTTAGTTCGCTGAGGATGATGGCTTCCAGCTTCATCTATATCCCTTGAAAGGACAAGATTTCATTCCTTTTTATGGCTGCATAGTATTCCATGGTGTATATGTACCACATTTTCTTTATCCAGTCTATCATTGGTGGGCATTTGGGTTGGTTCCATGTCTGCTAAAGCCCATTTGAATCCTGGGGGATGGTGCATGTGATATTTGCAGAACAGAAAGTGGGGCTTTAACTGTAACTTCTTTTTCTTCCACCCTTGGTGTGCAAAATGGCTCTGTCTAGGAATTCCTTTTTATACATGAACCACTTTAACACATGGTCCCACTTGCTGGGATTAGCTGCCTCATCTCTCAAACCCAGCACCTTGGCAGGTCCCATGCTGGGGGTACCATCAGCCAGGCCTTGGTGGAGCCCTCTAAAAAGCTTGGGGTTGATGCAGAATATATATATATATATATTTGCGGTGCTTCCTGCACAGCAGGTTTGTGTGTTTGTGTTGTGTGTGGGGAAGGGGGATATCAGGCTGGAAATGAGGGTGGGGACAGTACCTGCATGCACCCTCCCCAAAGAGGTGATTTGTTTAATGGCCTGAGACTTACAGCACCAAGACTATTACTTCTGAAGTTGTTTGCATCTCATTTACAGTTTCTGGGATGCTTTTCTTCCCATTCATTTTTAAACTGAAGTACTTTGTAAGTGCAAAACATAACTAACCTCTAAATTACACCACTATTTCCAATGGTTTCATTTTAAACAACTCACAATAAAGATGGACTTTAACGTAGGAAGAAAACAGACATCCCAACATGTTAATGTTTCTTTTTCCTATTGCTGCCAGTAATATCTAGAGACAGTTTTCTGTAATATTAAAAAGAAAAGAAAAAGTTTAAAACCCTAGAGAATCACTTCACTGCATCAACATCTATTACTTCCATCTGGTTTAATTTGTAACAGGAACTAATATACTACTTGAAGAACATCACTAATAATATCATAATAGCATTGTTTCAGAAAAATCAATCTCAAATCAGGTAATGAGTCTGGCATCTTGCATTTTGTTGGGGAAAAAACTGAAGCAAGAGCAATGTCTAACAGATAAAACTCAGAGATTGATTTGTGTTTTAACAGTCTGGAGAAAATATAAGACTCTCAAGGAATGAGGAATTTTTGGCCAAGTGCTAATGAAACCTTCTATTCCCACACAGCTGTTTTTAGGGTTGTCAGCATTGCTGTTTCCTGCTTGGACAAACTAAAAGCATTTCTGAAAATTGCTTTCCAAATTTTTTTTTCAGGAACCAACAACATAGCATCCACCTAGAGATGGATTTACAGACTCTTAAATATTTTTTTCCCTCGATTAAAAGACTGGTTTTGGTGATGCCTTTCTGCAACTTCGACAATGCCCATATTTGCCTACTTTATTTTAAGTTCTGCCTTGTGATATTAACCGGAACCTAAGACATAATTTTGCAAATATTGTCTGCCATAAACATTTCACAGAGTTGGTTATATATTCAGTGATTGCCAATCAATAGGCGATGAAGATAGTCTGAAATGTAAGCCAAGGGGCTAATAAGCCACAGAACTGCACTTTATGCAGGGTCATCCCAGTCTGCAGTTAGATTCTGTTCCCGGAGTGTCGTGCTAATTTCCCAGACTCTCTGTTGATTTATAGAAGGATGCAAAAAGGGTACATGTATACCCTCGGGTTCTGAGAGGGGGTACTGAAGTGATTCCCAGGGCTTCTGTCTGTTCCAGAATATCCACCCCATTATCACATCTGGCACCCTTGGCATCTGCATCTGCAAGCTCTCTAATGCCCCTTAAAAACAAGCAGGAGGGGCCGGGCACGGTGGCTCATGCCTGTAATCCCAGCACTTTGGGAGGCAGAGGCAGGTGGATCACGAGGTCAGGAGATCGAGACCATCCTGGCTAACACGGTGAAAGCCCGTCTCTACTAAAAAATTCAAAAAATTAGCTGGATGTGGTGGTGGGCGCCTGTAGTCCCAGCTACTTGGGAGGCTGAGGCAGGAGAATGGCATGAACCTGGGAGGCGGAGCTTGCAGTGAGCCCAGATTGCGCCACTGCACTCCAGCTTGGGTGACAGAGCGAGACTCTGTCTCAAAAAACAAAACAAAACAAAAAAACAAACAACAACAACGAAACAAGCAGGGAGAAGATGACAGGGTCAGGCAGGTTTCTGAGCTGATGTGGAGCCCATCCCAGACTTTGGGTGCCTTCCTGAACAGGGGGATTTATTCAGATGTGAAGGGAAATCAACTAGTATTATCCTTTGTTCCTATTTTCCCTTCTTCTCCACCTTGATAGTTGTGATAAAAATTCTCAGGTTAAATTTGACATTCAGCTATCCATGGCTTTAGTATGAGCCATTCTGTTTTTCTCAATATCTATCTATCATCTATCTATCTATCTATCTATCTATCTATCTATCTATCTATCTAATCTATCTATCTATTATCTATCATCTGCCAATTACTTGTCTACCCACCTAACATCTATCTCTATCATCAGTCAACGAATCTATCTCTCTACCTGTCTATCTATCTATCTATCTATCATCTATCTGTTATGCATCTGCCTATCACCTATCTACCTACCTATTATCATCAGCCAATCTATCTCTCTACCTACCTATCATCTATCTATCAATCTATCGATCTATGTATCATCTGTCTGCCTATCACTTACCTATCATCTATCTCTATAGATCATCTATCTATTGATGTATCTATTCTATCTATCTATCTATCTATCTATCTATCTATCTATCTAATCTATCTATCATCTATTAATCTACCTATCTATTCTCTATCATCTGTTTATCAATAATATATTTACCTACCTATCATCTCTATCAATCAATCTATCTCTATCATGTATCCTATCTATCATCTATCTATCTATCTATCATCTATCTATCTATCTATCTATCATCTACCTATCATCTATCATCTATCTATCATCTATGTACCTGTCATCTATCTTTATCATCTATCAATCTGTTGAGCTATATATTATCTATGTATCTATGTACCTATCTATCATCTGTCTGGCTGTCTATCTATCTATCTATCTATCTATCTATCTATCTATCTATCATCTATCATCTGTCTGCCTATCTATCTATCTATCATCTATCTATGACAGTAGTTATCAACAATGGAAGAGTTTGCCCCTGGAGAACATTTGGCAACATCTGGAGACCTTTTTGGTGACCCCAACTATGGAAGGAGAACATATCACACCCTTGAAGTAAAATGTGCTGAGGAACATCCAGCTGTTTCTGACCCATTTCAGAGACTGAGCCTCAGAGCCCTATCTCCTCTGTCTGAAGATTTGCCTCCTCCTTCTGGGCTCTGTTCAGGTGATATTGTTTACTCCCAGGGCTCTATTCCATTGGTCTGTTGGCCAGTCTCCCCTGAACGTGCATCGTGGGTCTCCATCTTGGTCTTGAGCCCTATTCTCCCCTTAGATTCTTACAAAACTCTCAAACATCGCATGGCAAATGCAGCTTTGAATTCTTTCCCCAACATCTGTCTCTCCCAGCCTTTGCTGTCCAGCAAATGATAGAATCCACCCACTTACTCCCCTCCAAGTAGAAGTCCTTCCCCCAGGTTTGTCCTCATTCTCACTCCCACCACTCAGCAACGCCTGCTGGCTCTTCCTCTAAGTACATTTGGAAATGTTCTGTGTGCCTTTATGTTTACTGCCACACCTGGTCATGAATCCAATATCCCTCAATATCTCTGCAGGATTCACCTCATTTCTGCTTCCCTTTCTTGCCCAGCTCTGACACGTTCTCCAGGTAGTGGCCAACATTGCTGTTTTAACACATACTTCAGTTCATGGATGAATAGATATATAATTGATATATAGATGATAATAGATGCTTGATAGATGATAGGATGATGATAGATGGATTGATAGATAGAGAGGATTATAGATAGATTGATGGATGATAGGTAGGTATAGGGTAGGTAGATAGATAGATACAGATAGAGAGACAGATAGACAAATTTGCACATGCTAAGGTAAGGTTACCAAATTTCTGCAATCTTAATGTTTAGGACTGAATCAATCTGGGTTGTAGGGGCCATCGTGTGCATTACAGGATGTCGAGCAGCATCTCTATAGAGAACAAATCAATGGCCGTGCCATAAAGCAGGCAAGCTTGGTGAGTCTAAGGAACAGAAAAAATACCAGAGAGCTAACTAGTTGTCCACCACGGAACATTCTTCTAAAATGATGAGGCCATGCCCAAAAGTCCCTTTGTTTCTTAAGCCCTACTTCAAATCTCAGCTCCCCAGAAAGCCCTGCCCCAGACATCGGCCAACCAAACCCCTTCTACTCTCCTTCCTGTGCTTTAATTATTTCCTTATGAAATTTACATCTGAAATGATCTTTTTCATTATTTTTACCTTTCTCATCACCTTCTTGCTAAGAGAGCTGAGCCCTTGCCTATTTGGTTTACCCACCCAGAATAGTAACTTGCAGACACACAAAGCTCAAATTATAGCTGTGACTGTGTTGCGGAATGAATCCATGCATGTAGAATCTGTAGCAGACATCGTTTCATATTGAGTGAAGTTCAAACAGCACCAGCCTTATTTTCCCTTTGATTTCTCCATCTCTAAAAGCATTAGAACTTGTTTTCAGAGCCCACTACATCCTGAAGGCACATAGGAAGCTGATCTGTACAATGTTTTTGCAATTTTTTAAAGTAAAATTCAAAAGACATGGCATTCACCCTTGTAGCCTCTACCATTCAGTGCCATTTAGTACATTCAAACTACTGTGTATCCATCATCTCTATCTTGTTCCGAACATTTTCAGCATCCCAAAAGGAGACCTCATATCCATTAAGCAGTCTTTCTCTACTCCCTCTCCTCCTCCAGCCTTTGGGAACCACCGCTTTGTTTTCTATCTCTATAAATTTGACTATTCTGAACATTTCATGTACATACAATAGATCAGCGGTCCCCAGCCTTTTTGGCACCAGGGACCAGTTTTCATGGAAGACAATTTTTCCACAGACAGGATTGGGGAGGGAGTGGTTTTGGGATGACTCAAGCTCATCACATTTTTGTGCACTTTATTTCTATTATTATTACATTGTAATATATAATGAAATAATTCTACAACTCACCATAATGTAGAATCAGTGGGAGCCCTGAGCTTATTTTCCTTCAACTAGACAGTTCCATCTGGGGGTGACAGGAGACAGTGACAGATCATCAGGCATTAGATTCTCATAAGGAGTGTGTAACCTAGATTCCTCACATGCACAGTTCAGAATAGGATTTGTGCTCCAATGATAATCTAATGCCATCGCTGATCTGACAGGAGGTGGAGCTCAGGCAGTAATGCCAGCAATGGGGAATGGCTGTAAATACAGATGAAGCTTTGCTGGCTTACCCACCACTCACCTCCTGCTGTGCAGCCTGGTTCCTAACTGGTCCGGTACTGCTCTGTGGCCTAGGGTTTGAGGACCACTGCAATAGGTGACCTGTAGGACTTCTTTCAGTGAACAACACGTTTCAAGAGTCACCCACATGGTAGCCTGTGTCAGAGCTTCATTCCTTTTTGTAGTGTGCATCTTGAGCAATGATTACTGCCACTGCATAGTGATTTTGCAGAAAATCAATTTAAAGAGTGAATGAGAATATGTGCCATGTAGACTCCTACTCTGTAGTCGGCATTTCTGAAACGTACATTTAGACTCTCTGCTTCTCACTCATGTGCATTGCATTTTTCTTCATGGTTGTTATTTCAGTCAAACAAAAACCTCTGAACGATTCTGAGGATGCCATCCGCAGACCCACCCTGTAAGACTTTCTTGGCCCTCCCTTGTGTGCCAAATCATCTGTGCTTGTGTTTAAATAAGAAGAAATAAGGTATTCTTTTAAAAATAAAAATGGCGGCCAGGCGCGGTGGCTCACGCCTGTAATCCCAGCACTTTGGGAGGCCGAGGCGGGCAGATCACCTGAGGTCAGGAGTTTGAGACCAGCCTGGCCAACATGGTGAAACCCTGTCTCTACTAAAAATACAAAAATTAGCCGGGCGTGGTGGCACACACCTGAAGTCCCAGCTACTTGGGAGGCTGAGGCCAGAGAATTGCTTGAATCCGGGAGGCGGAGGTTGCAGTGAGTGGAGAAGGTGCCACTGCACTTCAGCCTGAGCGACAGAGGGAGACTCCATCTCAAATGAATAAATAAGTAAAATAAAAATAAAAAAATAAAAAATAAAAAATGGCAACTTAGTATGGTCATTGTCCATAATTGACACTTCATTGACCCATAAGATGGGAACTTAAAAACCCTGCAAACACAACAACAACAACAATAATGTCCCCGTTATAGAGGAGAGGAGACTGAAAGACGCTGAATACATCCGAGAATACACAGTCACTAGGGCAAAATACAGGGATCTTGAGACCAAAGCTTTACCTTGCATTCAGGGACCATTAACTGAGGCGGGTGAGGCTATCAATATCTACTTGACACTTTATTTTATTTAGTGAGTTGAAATGTATGGAATCAGGGTGCAAAGTTCCCGGAAAGATAACGTAGCAAAGAATGAATTAGAAATGTATCAGGTAGATTTCTACTCTGGACTCAGCTGAAATCAGGTCTGAAATTGGTCGTTTGAGTGTCTCTGAGAAGAATCATTGAATGGACGTGTTTACGAATATTATGATTTTTGTATGATTTTTACATTATTCATATTATGTATAAATTTTTGAACATCTGAATATGTCTTCATTGAATGTCTTTATTCATATAACATATTGCTCATTATTCCCCTGCCTAACTACATTTTAGTTGCCATTTTTAACTCGTGGATTCTTATCATGTCTCTTTTTGTGTCTTCCTTGGCTGTGACTTTCCCTTTGATCTCCCTAGTATCAGCCTTGTTGTACCTATTCCCTCCAGAAACTCTGTCGCGGTCCTTGACACAGAGCAATGTCTGAGTGGCTACAGACATTGTGTCCTGTAACCCACACATGGCTCTCCGAAAAAAGAATCCTCAGTAGCATTACTAATGAAGAGTTTGAGCTTCCAAAGAGCTTGGTCACTTCTCTGGGATAGCCAGCAGGCAACGTGAAGTGTGCCTGACCTCAAAACATGAGGCCTAGAGGGTGTGGTGGCTGATGCCTGTAATCCTAGCACTTCGGGAGGCCGAGGTGGGTAGATCACTTCAGCTCAGAAGTTCAAGACCAGCTCGGGCAACATGGTGAAGCCCCATCTCCACTAAAAATACAAAAATTAGCCAGGTGTGGTGGTGTGTGCTTGTAGTCACAGCTACTTAGAAGGCTGAAGTGGGAGGATGGCTTGAGCTCAGGACACAGAGGTTGCAGTGAGCTGAGACTGTGCCACCACACTCTGGCCTGGACAACAGAGCCAGACCCTGTCTTGAGAGAGAGAGAGAGAGACAGAGAGAGAGAGAGAGAAACAGAGACCTTTCTATGCTTCTATCTCACCTCTAAGGATCTCACGTCTACACACTGGGACTTCCATTCCCCACCTAGCTTGCAGTAGTCAACACCTTCCTTCCCCTTTATTATACTCTGCAGGAAACTGCTGAGCTCATGATTGGAAAAAATGCACCTCTTTCTTCTCTTACTTGGAATTTTACCCACTGAGGAGGTTCATGATCCTCAACATGAAATGAAGCTTCATGCCCTTGAATTTCACTTATTTTTGCAGCATTATATTTCGGGGGGTTTTGCACCGTGATTCCATGAATTTGAACTCACTAAATAAAATACAATGTCAAGTAGATATTGACAGCTTCTCCCACCTCAGTTAACAGTGTCTGCATGCAGGTTGAAGTTTGGTCTCAAGATACCTGGATTTGACTCTCACTGACTGTATTCTTGAATGCATTCAATGTCTTCTGTGAGTCTCCTCTTCTCTGTAATGGGGACATTATTGTCGTTGTTACTGTGTTTGCTTGTGGAATATTTAAGTTTCCATCTTGTTTTAATAAGACCAAAATACCACTAGGTAATAGGAAAAAAACTTTGGAATGGAACATTGCATGGTTTAACCTCTTTTTTCCTATTCCTTGAAAATTTTGGAAAGTTTCTTTTTTTCTTTGTTTCTTACTTTTTTTTTTTTTTTTTGAGATGGGGTTTTGCTCTGTTACCCAGGCTGGAGTGCAGTGGCACAATCACAGCTCTCTGCAGCCTCGACCTCCTGGGTTCAAGTGGTCTTTCCTGCTTAGCCTCCCAAGTAGCTGGGACCACAGGCATGCACCATCACACCCAACGAATTTTTGTATTTTTTGTAGAGATTAGGTCTCACTATGTTGCCCAGGCTGGTCTTGAACTCCTGGGCTCAAGTGATCCTCTCTCCCCAGCCTCCCAAGGTGCTGGGATTATAGGCATGAGCTGCCATGCCCAACCTGGAAACTTTCTTGAATCTCAGTTTCTGCTGTGGAAAGTTAGCCTGCTTCATGGGGTTTAGGTGATAACGGGCAAAAGGTAATACAAAGGGGACAAGGCTCAATTCCAACTAAGTTTCCCACCTTCTATGGAATCCAAAGCATGTTCATAAGGTACACACATAGCTATGAGCCCAATTCTTTTAATATTTTACCTCTCACCAGTGTTAAATAAAGCAGAGCTTAGCTGACAAGACACTGGAGTAACGCACTAAAAATAAGAGCGGAAAATATAATGTAATCAAGAAGAGAGAACCACTATATATGATTGTTCATTGACTACATGAGTCAAAATGATGAACAGGAAATAGGATCATCTTCTACTATATTATCCCCATATACCATATTGAATCTATACAGCATTATTTCAATAAGGTGGGATGCACTTAATTCCATCTGATGTTTTCTTTGCATAAATTGGTCTTAAAAAGAAGAATGCAATTATGAAAGGATGTCTTTGAAAAGTTTGATGCAATCAAGGTGAATAGTTTTTGAGGGTAGAGCTTATAAATTTCCTGCACTCAAAAATTTGTAGCTGAAAGGTGCTTCCTAAGGCGGGGTCTTAGGGGAGTCACACCTAACCTGGTGTTTCTGTTGACTTTGGAATTGTAGTCCAGGTTTGAGCACATATGAGTATGAGAAAATTGGACCATGCTAGCATCTGCTGCATTTAGCTATGAGCTGTTCACTTATGTTCTCTGCTAATTGATTTCCTTTTATTTAAGTGATAAGGAGAAGCAATCAATGATATCAGGCTAGATGTGTTATATCTCAGCAGAAACAGTGATTTATGGTAACAGCGTGCAGGTTTCTCTATTCATTTTTCAAATTGCTTATCCAGGGATCAAGTTTAAGCATTGTTGTACGCTATTACCAATATGGCAATGAGAAATTTCTAAATTGGTCAAGAAAGCATCTTGACAATTATATACGCAACAACAAAAAACCAAAAATTTAAAACAAAAAGAACTCATCTTGAGGACAGGTTACAGGAAAAAACAAAACAAAAAAGAAACCTAGCATGTCTACGAGTAACTTTGATCATCCGTCAGACATGGCAGCCTGTCCATGGGAAATAAGAGTGTCGGTGCTGTGGTCAACATTTCTATTTGGCCCTTAGCACGGAGCTGTCTCCTTTCCTACCATATGCAAAGCAAATTCCAATGCTGTGGATTTTCCCGTTCCTGCTAGCCATGTGTCCCTCTTTATTGCTGTCACTTCAGCACAGAGTTTCCAAGAAAGAGACATGTGGAACAGCCTCATGTTGAATTCTAAATCCTACTGATGGACACCAAATAGCCTCCTGACCACATCAGCATATTCCAAGTCAAAGTTCTCCGTGAATGTTCCTTAACAGAACGAAGACAAATAAATTTGTGTCACTTTCTTCTTGAGCCCAGAGATAGGGACACAAAGGGATAAACGTCTTTGGGAATGGCACCCCTATAACCTCAGAATCACTACTTCATGACCAGGTGCAGTGGCTCATGCTTGTAATCCCAGCACTTTGGGAGCCCAGGCGGGAGGATCACATGAGGCCAGGAGTTCCAGACCAGCCTGGGCACATATCAAGACCCTGTCTCTAAAAAAATGAAAAATAAAAAATTAGCCAGGGATAGTGGCCTGTGCCTGTAGTTCCAGCTACTTGGGAGGCTGAGGTGGGAAGATTGCTGGAGGCTGGGAGGTGGAGGCTGCAGTGAGCTATGATTGCACCACTGCACTCCAGCCTGGGTGACGGAGTAAGATTGTCTTAAATAAATAAATAAATAAATAAATAAATAAATAAATAAAAAGACTCACCATTTTACTAATTTGCTTTTGGGCAGGCTAGGGAATGTTTCCCATATGGGAGTTAAGTATTTGCTATTTATTTTCTTAATTATTATTGTTATTACTATTACTATTCTTTAGGTTTAATAGCATACAGGCCCTGGCAGAAACCTCATTTGCAGGACTGACCAAGTTGGAGCTACTTATGATTCACGGCAATGAGATCCCAAGCATCCCCGACGGAGCCTTAAGAGACCTCAGCTCTCTTCAGGTAAACCCACGGCATTTATCAGTGTCATCAATTGCATCCTCTAAGACCAGTAATAAAGAATGGAAACTATGTCATTCTCCTTAATGATCAATAAAACGGCTATTGTTTGACATGAAAGACAAGCTTCATGTCATTACTCTCCAGCCCTTTGTGCTGGCTTCTGTTTGTGGTTGTGGCTTTTTAAACTATAAACAGGATCCTTTTGTTTGTTTTGTTTTGTTTTGTTTTCCTCTGTCCTTGTAGGTTTTCAAGTTCAGCTACAACAAGCTGAGAGTGATCACAGGACAGACCCTCCAGGGTCTCTCTAACTTAATGAGGCTGCACATTGACCACAACAAGATCGAGTTTATCCACCCTCAAGCTTTCAACGGCTTAACGTCTCTGAGGCTACTCCATTTGGAAGGAAATCTCCTCCACCAGCTGCACCCCAGCACCTTCTCCACGTTCACATTTCTGGATTATTTCAGACTCTCCACCATAAGGCACCTCTACTTAGCGGAGAACATGATTAGAACTCTTCCTGCCAGCATGCTTCAGAACATGCCGCTTCTGGAGAATCTTTACTTGCAGGGAAATCCGTGGACCTGCGACTGTGAGATGAGATGGTTTTTGGAATGGGATGCAAAATCCAGAGGTAAGAAAAGAAGAGAGCAGACCACTCCTAGCTGCACATTCTTTTATCTTTTGGGGGACGTTCCATTCTCCAAGGTTCTTATATTGACTTATTCATCTTGCCTTCGATGAAATCTGAGCACCCAATCAGCGAGACAGGAACTCACACTTTAAACGTTACCACTTAAATGTTAAGACATCTCCGTTCCCCAACGCAAAGGCAGTTATCCCTTAGTGAAATGCAGCGCTCATGTAATCAGTTGCACACAGGTGATGTGGGTTGCCAGGGAATGGGTATCTGGAGGATCATGCCAGCCTTGGACTGCAGCTTAATGTGGGAAACTGGAACTGGGAAGGGGCTGTGAATGCATGTTCCATGAGAAAGTCACAAAGGATGCTTGGAAAAGAGCAGGCTGGTGAGAGGAGTGGCTACAAGGTCATTATTTTACGGACAGGGAAGCGATCATAGATGTCAGTTTGAGGACCCTTCTTGCTATCTAAATAGACATGTCAAAGAGGCAATGGGGTGTGGAACTCAGGGAATGTGTTTGGACTAGAGAAGCACATATGGTAGTCATCACTGGCGGGTGGATGGTAATTGGAACCACACATGTGGGAGAGGCCATTGACGCTGAAGCTGACCAGAAAGGAAAGGGGCTTAGGACCAAGTCAAGGAGGACCCAGTCAGCAAAGATTCAGGCAGAGGAGGAGGAGGAAGCAGTGACTGAGACCGAGTTGTGGCCAGAAAGGACGGAGAAAATTCCAGAGGATTTCATATCCAGGAGACCAAGAGGACAATGTGAACTCAAAAGCAAACACTCTGTGAAGTGTTTACTACAAATATGGAGAGAGTTATCAATATAGATATAGTTACCTAGATACATACATATTGATTATATATACATTATATATTACAAATTTATAAATATAGTTATAAATATAGATATAGTTACCTAGATACATACAT
>NW_026652282.1:597733-609139 GCF_009828535.3 Hylobates moloch
TATAAATATAGATATAGTTACCCAGATACATACATATTGATTATATATAAATTATATATTACAAATTTATAAATATAGATAGTTCCTAGATAGACACATACTGATTATATATAAATTATATATTATAAATTTATAAATATATAGAGTTATAAATATAGATATAGTTACCCAGATACATACATATTGATTATATTTATTTATAAATAATTTATAAATTATAAATTTATAATATATAATTTATATATTTATATATAAATATATTATTATATATAAAAATATATGTACATCTATAAATTTATATATTGTTATATCACGATTTAAAAAAGTAAATATGATGTGATACATATTTGTATATATTGAGCTAGATATATATCAAGATTTTTTAATATATATTGGTATATATATGAAGATGAAAAACAACAAAAAGTAGATAAGATGTGATACATGCAAAGATTCATCCTTTTACCAAGAAATGCTTCCCCAGTTTGCAGTTATTTATGTAGATTCTCCTAAACTTTCACAGAAGGTACATTGTGTAATGTATGTGAATGAAGTTGTTTTCTTTATCTTAGAAATGTTTTTTAAATACCCGTTAGTAAGAATTTTAAGACATTTTTAAGTAAAAATTATTATTAATGGTTAAGCAGTTATAAAGCACCCATTAGTTACCACACAGTGTGCTAAAACTGTGGTTTAACATGAAGCCTCAGAGGCAACTCACGTATAGGATTCCTTGCTTATGGGATTACAGCTGGTGATAAGGACGCAAACATAAGCTTTATCCTCTGGCCATGCGCAAGGTGTGCTATTCTTTGGCTCCTTACCCTATTGAGTGTGTATTTGCTTATTTGTTTTAGGAATTCTGAAGTGTAAAAAGGACAAAGCTTATGAAGGCGGTCAGTTGTGTGCAATGTGCTTCAGTCCAAAGAAGTTGTACAAACATGAGATTCACAAGCTGAAGGACCTGACTTGTCTGAAGCCTTCAATAGAGTCCCCTCTGAGACAGAACAGGAGCAGGAGTATTGAGGAGGAGCAAGAACCAGAAGAGGATGGTGACAGCCAGCTCATCCTGGAGAAATTCCAACTCCCCCAGTGGAGCGTCTCTTTGAATATGACTGATGAGCACGGGAACATGGTGAACTTGGTCTGTGACATCAAGAAACCAATGGATGTGTACAAAATTCACTTAAACCAAACGGATCCTCCAGATATTGACATAAATGCAACAGTTGCCTTGGACTTTGAGTGTCCAATGACCCGGGAAAACTACGAAAAGCTATGGAAATTGATAGCATACTACAGTGAAGTTCCCGTGAAGCTACACAGAGAGCTCATGCTCAGCAAAGACCTCAGAGTCAGCTACCAGTACAGGCAGGATGCTGATGAGGAAGCTCTTTACTACACAGGTGTGAGAGCCCAGATTCTTGCAGAACCAGAATGGGTCATGCAGCCATCCATAGATATCCAGCTGAACCGACGTCAGAGTACGGCCAAGAAGGTGCTACTTTCCTACTACACCCAGTATTCTCAAACAATATCCACCAAAGATACAAGGCAGGCTCGGGGCAGAAGCTGGGTAATGATTGAGCCTAGCGGAGCTGTGCAAAGAGATCAGACTGTCCTGGAAGGAGGTCCATGCCAGTTGAGCTGCAATGTGAAAGCTTCTGAGAGTCCATCTATCTTCTGGGTGCTTCCAGATGGCTCCATCCTGAAAGCGCCCATGGATGACCCAGACAGCAAGTTCTCCATTCTCAGCAGTGGCTGGCTGAGGATCAAGTCCATGGAGCCATCTGACTCGGGCTTGTACCAGTGCATTGCTCAAGTGAGGGACGAAATGGACCGCATGGTATACAGGGTACTTGTGCAGTCTCCCTCCACTCAGCCAGCCGAGAAAGACACAGTGACAATTGGGAAGAACCCAGGGGAGCCGGTGACATTGCCTTGCAATGCTTTAGCAATACCCGAAGCCCACCTTAGCTGGATTCTTCCAAACAGAAGGATAATTAATGATTTGGCTAACACATCACACGTATACATGCTGCCAAATGGAACTCTTTCCATCCCAAAGGTCCAAGTCAGCGATAGTGGTTACTACAGATGTGTGGCTGTCAACCAGCAAGGGGCAGACCATTTTACGGTGGGAATCACAGTGACCAAGAAAGGGTCTGGCTCGCCATCCAAAAGAGGCAGACGCCCAGGTGCAAAGGCTCTTTCCAGAGTCAGAGAAGACATCGTGGAGGATGAAGGGGGCTCAGGCATGGGAGATGAAGAGAACACTTCAAGGAGACTTCTGCATCCAAAGGACCAAGAGGTGTTCCTCAAAACAAAGGATGACGCCATCAATGGAGATAAGAAATCCAAGAAAGGGAGAAGAAAGCTGAAACTCTGGAAGCATTCGGAAAAAGAACCAGAGACCAATGTTGCAGAAGGTCGCAGAGTGTTTGAATCTAGACGAAGGATAAACATGGCAAACAAACAGATTAATCCAGAGCGCTGGGCTGATATTTTAGCCAAAGTCCGTGGGAAAAATCTCCCTAAGGGCACAGAAGTACCCCCAGTGATTAAAACCACAAGTCCTCCATCCTCGAGTCTAGAAGTCACGCCACCTTTGCCTGCTGTTTCTCCCCCCTCGGCATCTCCTGTGCAGACAGTAACCAGTGCTGAAGAATCCTCAGCAGATGTACCTCTACTTGGTGAAGAAGAGCACGTTTTGGGTACCATTTCCTCAGCCAGCATGGGACTAGAACACCACAACAATGGAGTTATTCTTGTTGAACCTGAAGTAACAAGCACACCTCTGGAAGAAGTTGTTGATGAGCTTTCCGAGAAGACTGAGGAGATAACTTCCACTGAAGGCGACCTGAAGGGGACGGCAGCCCCTACACTTATATCTGAGCCTTATGAACCATCTCCTACTCTGCACACCTTAGACACAGTCTATGAAGAGCCCATCCATGAAGAGACAGCAACAGAGGGTTGGTCTGCAGCAGATGTTGGATCCTCACCAGAGCCCACATCCAGTGAGTATGAGCCTCCATTGGATGCTGTCTCCTTGGCTAAGTCTGAGCCTGTGCAATACTTTGACCCAGATTTGGAGACTAAGTCACAACCAGATGAAGATAAGATGAAAGAAGACACCTTTGCACACCTTACTCCAACCCCCACCGTCTGGGTTAATGACTCCAGTACATCACAGTCACTTGAGGATTCTACTGTAGGGGAACCAGGTGTCCCAGGCCAATCACATCTACAAGGACTGACAGAGAACATCCAGCTTGTGAAAAGTAGTCTAAGCACTCAAGACACCTTACTGATTAAAAAGGGTATGAAAGAGATGTCTCAGACACCACAGGGAGGAAATATGCTAGAGGGAGACCCCACACACTCCAGAAGTTCTGAGAGTGAGGGCCAAGAGAGCAAATCCATCACTTTGCCTGACTCCACACTAGGTATAATGAGCAGTACGTCTCCAGTTAAGAAGCCCACGGAAACCACAGTTGGCACCCTGCTAGACAAAGACACCACAACAGCAGCAACACCAAGGCAAAAAGTTGCTCCGTCATCCACCGTGAGCACTCACCCTTCTCGAAGGAGACCCAACGGGAGAAGGAGATTACGCCCCAACAAATTCCGCCACCGGCACAAGCAAATCCCAACCACAACTTTTGCCCCATCAGAGACTTTTTCTACTCAACCAACTCAAGCCCCTGACATTAAGATTTCAAATCAAGTGGAGAGTTCTCTGGTTCCTACAGCTTGGGTGGATAACACAGTTAATACCCCCAAACAGTTGGAAATGGAGAAGAATGCAGAACCCACATCCAAGGGAACACCATGGAGAAAACACAGGAAGAGGCCAAACAAACATCGATATACCCCTTCTACAGTGAGCTCAAAAGCGTCTGGATCCAAGCCCAGCCCTTCTCCAGAAAATAAACATAGAAACATTGTTACTCCCAGTTCAGAAACTATACTTTTGCCTAGAAATGTTTCTCTGAAAACTGAGGGCCCTTATGGTTCCTTAGATTACATGACAACCACCACAAAAATATATTCATCTTACCCTAAAGTCCAAGAGACACTTCCAGTCACATATAAACCCACATCAGATGGAAAAGAAATTAAGGATGATGTTGCCACAAATGTTGACAAACATAGAAGTGACATTTTAGTCACTGGTGAGTCAATTACTAATGTCATACCAACTTCTCACTCCTTGGTCTCCACTATGGGAGAATTTAAGGAAGAATCCGCTCCTATAGGCTTCCCAGGAACTCCAACCTGGAATCCCTCAAGGACAGCCCAGCCTGGGAGGCTACAGACAGACATACCTGTTACCACTTCTGGGGAAAACCTTACAGACCCTCCCCTTCTTAAACAGCTTGAGGTTGTGGATTTTACTTCTGAGTTTTCATCCTCTGTGACAGTCTCCACACCATTTCACCAAGAAGCAGCTGGTTCTTCCACAACTCTCTCAAGCATAAAAGTGGAGGTGGCTTCAAGTCAGGCAGAAACCACCACCCTTGATCGAGATCATCATGAAACCACTGTGGCTATTCTCCACTCTGAAACTAGACCACAGAATCACACCCCTACTGCTGCCCGGATGAAGGAGCCAGCATCCTTGTCCCCACCCACGATTCTCGTGTCTTTGGGACAAACCACCACCACTAAGCCAGCACTTCCCAGTCCAAGAATATCTCAAGCATCTAGAGACTCCAAGAAAAATGTTTTCTTGAATTATGTGGGGAATCCAGAAACAGAAGCAACCCCAGTGAACAATGAAGGAACACAGCATATGTCAGGGCCAAATGAATTATCAACATCGTCTTCCGACCAGGATGCATTTAACTTGTCTACAAAGCTGGAATTGGAAAAGCAAGTATTTAATAGTAGGAGTCTACCACGTGGCCCAGATAGCCACCACCAGGATGAAAGAGTTCATGCTTCTCATCAACTAACCAGAGTCCCTGCCAAACCCATCCTACCAACGGCAACAGTGAGGCTGCCTGAAATGTCCACAAAAAGTGCTTCCAGATACTTTGTAACTTCCCAGTCACCTCGTCACTGGACCAACAAACCAGAAATAACTACATATCCTTCTAGGACTTTGCCAGAGAACAAACAGTTTACAACTCCAAGATTAGCAAGTACAACAACTCCTCTCCCATTGCACATGTCCAAACCCAGCATTTCTAGTAAGTTTACCGACCGAAGAACTGCCCAATCCAATGGCTACTCCAAAGTGTTTGGAAATAACAACATCCCTGAGGCAAGAAACCCAGTTGGAAAGCCTCCCCGTCCAAGAATTCCTCATTATTCCAATGGAAGCTTCCCTTTCTTTACCAACAAGACTCTTTCTTTTCCACAGTTGGGAGTCACCCGGAGACCCCAGATACCCACTTCTCCTGCCCCAGTAACAAGAGAGAGAAAAGTGACTCCAGGTTCCTACAACACGATACATGCCCATAGCACCTTCCATCTGGACTTTGGCCCTCCGGCACCTCCATTGTTGCACACTCCGCGGACCACGGGGTCACCCTCAACTAACTTACAGAATATCCCTATGGTGTCTTCCACCCAGAGTTCTGTCTCCTTTATAACATCTTCTGTCCAGTCCTCAGGGAGCTTCCACCAGAGCAGCTCAAAGTTCTTTGCAGGAGGACCGCCTGCATCCAAATTCTGGTCTCTTGGGGAAAAGCCCCAAATCCTCACCAAGTCCCCACAGACTGTGTCCGTCACCGCCGAGACAGACGCCGTGTTCCCCTGTGAGGCAACAGGAAAACCAAAGCCTTTCGTTACTTGGACAAAGGTTTCCACAGGTAAGATGCTTAAGCATCTACTTTTTTTTTGTTGTTCAGTTTTCATTTTATTGGCTAGCAATATAATACATTAAAACAGCATGTGGTGAACAACATAAACACATTAGGAAAAATTTTTATAACACATTTGGGGAATTCTTTTACTCGAATAAGTGTTTATTTTTATCCTTATAATCTCAGCTTTTATTTTAGATGCAGGGGGAACATGTGCAGGTTTGTCACATGGGTATATTGCGTGATGCTGAGGTTTGGGGCACAAATGATCTCATTACCCAGGTAGTGAGCATGGCATCCAATAGGTAGATTTTTCAGCTCTTGCCGCCCCTCCCTCTCTCCTCTAGTAGTCCCAGGTGTCTATTTGTCCTATTTTTATGTCCATATGCACCCAATCTACACTTTAACCGGAGTTTGTGTAGGAGAAAGGTACTGGAGTCTTACTTTAGGATTCATTTACCTTTCTTATGGACTCAAGGGCCTCTCTGGGCAGGGGTGGCTGGCCACTGCAAGCCGGGGATGCCCATGCAGCCAGCTAGCCCGAGGAGTTCAGGAGAACAGCATGAGCATACATACGGAAGGGAGAGGCTGTGTCTCTAGTACCTGAGCTTGTGGCATCTTAGCTCACCTTGGAAGTGGCTGGGACTCACGCCTGCTTCCAGAATTCTCTATTAAACCCACGTTTGCTGTCCTTTGCCTGACGATGGCCCTGTTTCTGGGACTAGTGGAAAAATGAAAAAGAGAAACAAAACAACACAAAATCTACTCTCAACAATTTTCAAGTATAAGCTAAATTGTTATTAACTATAGTTGCCATGAGTATAATATCACTTAAGCATATTCCTCCTAACTGAACTTCATACTCTTTAATTAATATCTTTCCTTTACTCCCACCCCCAGCCCCTGGTAACCACCATTCCACTATCTGCTTCAGCTTCTATGAGTTCAACTTTCTTACACTGCACATATAAGTGAGATCATGCAGTTTATTTGTCTTTCTGTGCCTGATTTATTTCACTTAACCTAATGTCCTCCAGGTTCATGTATGTTGTGGCGAATGACAGAATTTCGTTTTTTAAAAAAAGAAAAAAGTAAAACAAAAGACAGAATGGTATTTCATTGTGCATATATACCACATTCTCTTTATCCACTCATTCATTGATGGACACTTAGCTGAATTCCATATCTTGGCTATTGTGAATAGCACTGTGGTAAACACGGGAGTGCAGATGTCTTGTCAACATACTGACTTCATTTCCTTTGGATAAATACCCAGTAGTGGGATTGCTAGACCATAGGCAGCTCTATTGTTAGTTTTATGAGGAAACTCCATACTGTTTTCCGTACTGGTTGTACCAAATTACGTTCCCACCAACAGTGTATGAGGGTGCCCTTTTCTCCACATCTTCACCCGCGTCTGTTGTTTTTGGTCTTTTTGATAATAGCCACTCCAGCAGGCATGAGGTGATATCTCAGTTTTACATTTCTTTAATGATTAGGACCAAAACAGGCTGGGTGTGGTGGCTCACACTTGTAATCCCAGCACTCTGGGTAGCCAAGACAAGAGAATCACTTGAGGTCAGGAGTTCAAGACCAACCTGGGCAACACAGCAAAACCATGTCTCTACGAAAAAAAACAAAAAAAAATTTAAATTATCCAGGAGTGGTGGCCTGCACCTGTAGCCCCAGCTACTTAGAAGGCTGAGTCCAGGCGGTTGAGACTGCAGTGAGCTATGATTGTACCACTGCACTCTCGCCTGGGAGACAGAGCAAGACCCTATCTCTAACAAATAAAATAAACATAAAAAAACTTTTAAAAACACTAAAACACTCTACTTTCTACATTTGCTTTTGCTGTCCGGGTGATAAAGTGGAGAATTAGATTAACTAATACTGCTCGTTTGAGCATTATCAAAAGGGTACAGTTTATGCCAAAGCTGACTGTGTTAATTTTCTCCAGGAGCTCTTATGACTCCGAATACCAGGATACAACGGTTTGAGGTTCTCAAGAACGGTACCTTAGTGATACGGAAGGTTCAAGTGCAGGATCGAGGCCAGTATATGTGCACCGCCAGCAACCTGCACGGCCTGGACAGGATGGTGGTCTTGCTCTCGGTCACCATGCAGCAACCTCAAATCCTAGCCTCCCACTACCAGGACGTCACTGTCTACCTGGGAGACACCATTGCAATGGAGTGTCTGGCCAAAGGGACCCCAGCCCCCCAAATTTCCTGGATCTTCCCCGACAGGAGGGTGTGGCAAACTGTGTCCCCCGTGGAGGGCCGCATCACCCTGCACGAAAACCGGACCCTTTCCATCAAGGAGGCGTCCTTCTCAGACAGAGGCGTCTATAAGTGCGTGGCGAGCAATGCAGCAGGGGCGGACAGCCTGGCCATCCGCCTGCACGTGGCGGCACTGCCCCCCGTTATCCACCAGGAGAAGCTGGAGAACATCTCGCTGCCCCCCGGGCTCAGCATTCACATTCACTGCACTGCCAAGGCTGCGCCCCTGCCCAGCGTGCGCTGGGTGCTCGGGGACGGTACCCAGATCCGCCCCTCGCAGTTCCTCCACGGGAACTTGTTTGTTTTCCCCAACGGGACGCTCTACATCCGCAACCTCGCGCCCAAGGACAGCGGGCGCTATGAGTGCGTGGCCGCCAACCTGGTAGGCTCCGCGCGCAGGACGGTGCAGCTGAACGTGCAGCGTGCAGCAGCCAACGCGCGCATCACGGGCACCTCCCCGCGGAGGACGGACGTCAGGTACGGAGGGACCCTCAAGCTGGACTGCAGCGCCTCTGGGGACCCCTGGCCCCGCATCCTCTGGAGGCTGCCGTCCAAGAGGATGATCGACGTGCTCTTCAGGTAGGTGGCTCTGCGTGGCTTCCTGTAAATCGCTGGGCTCGTGGCCCCAACGAATATGAGTCCTTTTTCAGGATGAATATGCACACACATTGCTCCCTGCGTCCGATAAAATTAAATGAAATTAATTAGCAGGGCACTGTGGCTCACGCCTGTAATCCCAGCACTTTGGGAGGCCGAGGCGGACGGATCACTTGAGGTCAGGAGTTCGAGACCAGCCTGGCCAACATGGTGAAAGAAACACTGTCTCTAATAAACATACAAAAATTTGCCAGGCGTGGTGGCGAGCTTCTGTATTCCCAACTACTCTGGAGGCTGAAGCAGGAGAATTGCTTGAACCCGGGAGGTGGAGGTTGCAGTGAGCCAAGATCATGCCACTTCACTCCACCCTGGATGACAGAGTGACATTCCATCTCAAATAATAATAATAATAAATTCATTAGAGACAGGGGTCACTCTGTTGCCCAGGCTGGAGTGCAGTGATGCGATCATAGCTCACTGCAGCCTCAAACTTCTGGGTTCAAGGAATCGTCCAGCCTCAGCCTCCTGAGTAGCTGGGACTACAGGTGTGCACCATGAGGCACGGCTTGTTATTATTATTATTATTATTTACTTTTTGTAGAGATGAGATCTGCTATGTTCCCAAGGATGATCTCGAACACTTCACCTCAAGCAATCTTCCCGCCCTGACCTCCCAAAGTGCTGGGATGACAGGCTTGAGCCCCTGTGCCTGGCCCGGTGTGTGATTTTTTTTATTTTTTTTATTTTTTGAGACGGAATCTCGCTCTGTCGCCTAGGCTGGAGATCTTGGCTCACTGCAAGCTCCGCCTCCCAGGTTAACGCCATTCTCCTGCCTCAGCCTCCCGAGTAGCTGGGACTACAGGTGCCCGCCACCACGCCCAGCTAATTTTTTGTATTTTTAGTTGAGACGGGGTTTCACCGTGTTAGCCAGGATGGTCTCGATCTCCTGACCTCGTGATCCGCCCACCTCGGCCTCCCAAAGTGCTGGGATTACAGGCGTGAGCCACTGCACCCGGCCCCGGTGTGTGATTTTTATGCAATGAAATTTTGTCCCTCTAAACTCGGATCCAGAACAAATACTTAACTTCTTAACAAATACTTAACTTCCTCCTCTCTTGCCCCATAAAAAAAGAAAAAAGAAAAAAGAAAAAAAGATAAATGAACCAAGAAATTCTTGTTTTAGTGATTATATGTTTAACTACAATGTTAGGACAAACAACTCAGCTTGCCTCTATTTCCATCATTGATTTCAACAAAATACATAGACATGTTAGGCTTTATTTTAATATGGCATTATTGATACAGTCAAAGTGCATACATTGTTTTAAAAGCATCATTACCACAGCAACACAGTGCACTTGAAATGATAAAAATGTACTTGGGCTATGAAGAAAGCCAAGCCACCTTCTAATCAAGTGTCATCAGTTCCCAGATATACAGGTTTATGGCAATGCTTTTCAACCAAGGGTGATTTTGCCCCAAGACAACCCTTGGCAATATCCGAAGACACCTTTGATTATCACAAATGTGGCAGTGGGTGCTTCTGGTATCTGGTGGGTGGAGCCCAGGGACAGCACTCAACACCCTGCAGTGCACAGGATGGCCCATCACAGATACTCATCCATCCTACCTTCAATATCCATAGTGCCGAGGTCAGGTACCTCTGTCTTAGCCTGAAAGATTCTATATCTATCTATCTATCTATCTATCTATCTATCTATCTATCTATCTATCTATCTATCTATCATCTATCTATCTATCTATCCATCCTTCTACCTATTTCATCTATCATCTGTCTGTCTGTCTGTCTGTCTGTCTGTCTATCCATCCATCATCTATGGCAGTGGTTTGCAACCAGGCATCAGGTGTTCCTTTGTCCTCAAGGGACACTTGGTGATGTATGGAGACATTTTAGGTCATGACGACTCTGGGGTGGAGGGTGTGCTTCTGGTATATGGTGGCTGCAGCCCCGGGATGCTGCTCAACACCCTACAGTGCACAGGACACCCCACCACAGATTAGCATTCATCTTGCCTTAAATGTTAATACTGCTGAGGTCAAGTAACCCTGTCTTAGCATGTAAGATTTTGCCTATCCATTTACCTATCTATTTATCCATTCATTCATTCCTGTATACCTAACCTGTCCATCCATCCTTATCTCTTATGTATCTATTCATTCATCCATCCACCCATATCTATCTATCTATCTATCTATCTATCTATCTATCTATCTAATCATCTATCTATCTATATCTGCCTACCTATCTGTCTATGGCAGTTGTTTACAACCAGGAAGATTTTATACCCAGGAGATATTTGGCTATGTCTGGCAACATTTTTTTGGTTGTCACAAATGGGATGAATGTTACTGGCATCTGGTGGGTGGAGCCCAGAGATGCTGCTCAACACCCTACAGTGCACAGGACAGACCCACCACAGAGAATCCTCCATCCAGCCTTAAATGTCCCTAGTACTGAAGCCAAGAAACCCTATCTTAGTATGAAAATGTTGGTCTATCTATCTATATACCTGCTTATCCATCCATCCATGTATATTTACCTAACCTATCCATCCATTCTTATCTCTTATGTATCCATCTATTCATCCATCCATCCATCTATCCATCCATTTATCCATCCATATCTGTCTGTCTATCTATCTATATCTATCTATCTATCTATCTATCTATCTATCTATCTATCTATCTAT
>NW_026652282.1:609149-625500 GCF_009828535.3 Hylobates moloch
TATCTATCTATCTATCTATCTATCTATCTATCTATCTATCTATCTATCTATCCATCCATCTATCCATCCATCTATCTGTTTGTCTACTGATTTATCTATCTAGCTAGCTATGGCAGTTGTTTGCAGCCAAGGAGATTTTACTCCCAGGAGACATTTGGCTATGTCTGGCAACATTTTTTGGTTATCACAGATGGGATGGATGCTACTGGCATCTGGTGGGTGGAGTCCGGGGACACTACAGTTCACAGGATGGCCCCTTCACAGAGAATCTTCTAGCCCCAAATGTCCCTAGTGCCAAGGTTGAGAAACCCTGAGCTAGATACCAAAAAAGAGCTAATATCTCTTTAATAAGCGTTTCAAAAAATAGAGGACCCAGACAGTAGAGGAAAGGTAAAATGGAGTCCAACTAAATTCACAGTGCCATGGTGGAGAACCCCTGGATTGTGCTGTCTCCAGCACTCAGTAGCTCGAGCAGGAAAGCCTCTCACCGTGGGTCCCTCCCCAGGGTGGGAGCAAAATCAGCGTCCAAGGTTTTCTTCTGCACAGTTGTGTCTGACCTTCCAGGACTCTTTGCAACTCAGGAAAAGGGCTGAGATGCCTTTTCCCTGCCTGTATTTTATACTTTAGATGGCTGGGTGGTGCCCTGAAGAGCTTGCACAATCAATCCAGAAGAACCATGTACCCAATTTATCCAGGAATGCCTTCCAGCTTAGCAGATGTGCTGCCACATAGAGAACTGTTTTCCATTGAATTTGGCATGGTGGAGGCAATTTTGAATGGATAACAGTACAAGAATGCAGTTCCAGTAAGATTTTTGAGTCATTCCGTTAATGTTTCCATATAAATCCTAAGTAAATTATAAACCATTATTTCTGTCACTTCATTCTTAGTAAATTCTGACTATATTCTTAGTAAAGTGTAATTGAACAAACCATGTGCATTTTATCAAAGAGCGGGCTCTGCCCTGCTATTTAAAAATACAAATATTGAGCCAGGCACGGTGGCTTACGCCTGTAATCCCAGCACTTTGGGAGGCCGAGGTGGGTGGATTGCTTGAGGTCAGGAGTTCGAGACTAGCCTGACCAATACGGTGAAACCACGTCTCTACTCAAAATACAAAAATTAGCAGGGTGTGGTGGCCTATGCCTGTAGACCCAGCTACTCGGAAGGCTGAGGCAGGAGAATCACTTGAACCTGGGAGGCAGAGGTTGCAGTGAGCCGAGATCAGGCCACTGCACTCCAGCCTGGGTGACAGAGCGAGACTCCATCTCAAAAAAACAAAAACAAAAACAAATATCAGAGCTTCGTTTCTTGAAGCTGAATCTCTCATGATGCATAGGCATCTGTGGCTTTGTGATTTGCTCAGTTGATTCTGATGACAACTGGGCTAGGGGTCACTGTTAATGGAAGCCTCAGAATGTTTACAGACACATGCTACCATACTCATTTTTGGATTCAAATTCCAAGGCACATTTAAATGTCCTTGCCTGTCCCACACCTATTCAATTCCTTACCGAGTTACATTGACTTGATTCTCACTCATGGCCCACAAAACAGTGTATATGGTCATTGTTAATCATTGCTTTTATTACAATGATTAGGTTGAATGTAATCACAACTGGGCTTATTTTTTAAAACATCTATGACACTGTCTTAGACATGACATTAGAAAAATGGAGTGTTGCCAGGTATGGTGGCTCATGCCTGTAATCCCAGCACTTTGGGAGACCAAGGCAGAAAGATCACTTAAGTCCAGGAGTTCAAACTCAGCCTGGACAGCATAGCAAGATCCCTTCTCTACAAAATAAAAAATTTAAAAAACTCCAGCCAGGCATATTGGTGTATGGTTGTAGTCCACGCTACTTGGGAGGCTGAGATGGAAGCGTCCCTTGAGTCCAGGAGATCGAGACTACAGTTAGGGCTGGGTGACAAACAAGCCCTCAGTTCTTAAAAAAAAAAAGAAAGTGTGGTATTTAGGAAATATTAAGGCTCCCATTATAATGTATGTGTAATTGAGAATTCAATAGGGACAATTTTAAAAATGAGAACTTTCTCAATCTTTTCACTGGATTATTCAACATATTAGTTCCGAATAACTAAAGAATACTTCAGTATTTATAAAACTCTTACATACATAATGAAGATTTTCCTATCATCCTTTCTAGGTTGCCTCTGTTAAACCTTTTTGTAATTATTAACTCAGCAGTGCTTGGACTTCATGGGGAAGAATGATACACCAGCCTTGAGGTTTTAGCTAGTGAGCGTTATTCAGCTTTAATTACAAATTCTAGAAAACCTGTTACACCAATAGTGCCAGCTTCTGAAGAGCCCAATTTTAGCCTTGAAACTCACCTTGAAACTCTGGCATAACCATAATTACATGACCATATTAGAGTTGCTTTTCTGACTCTTGCCCAAAACTGGGATACAACAACTTTAAAAAAAGAAATTGCCAAGAGTAGAAACCGTGTCTAAAGCATTTTCTCCAGGAAGAATTTAACATCTTTATAAGGCTGACCCAGATTCATCACCATCTCCATGACTGTAGCATTTTCTCTGATTTTGTTATTACAATGACCTCTGTAATGACCACCATGCAAATACTTGATCCACACACACTCGCAGGAATGGGATTGACGTCTTTGACTACATTTCATGTCCTTGAACCCATGGTCAGGCCAGCCTAACATCAGATTCAATAGGGAGTTCTTATTTGCAGTCAATCACTTTCCACAACCTTCTCCAGGCTGTAAAAACCATTGGGCATTTTGCAATAGCAGCCACCTGGGCTGATGCATCACAGAACCACCTATTTTTGTGTTATTCCAGTGACCTAATGCCACGGTAGAGCATTTGGGGAAATGACATCTTCCTCCTTTTTCTTTTTTCTGCAGTTTTGATAGCAGAATCAAGGTGTTTGCCAATGGGACCCTGGTGGTGAAATCGGTGACGGACAAAGACGCCGGAGATTACCTGTGTGTAGCTCGAAATAAGGTTGGTGACGACTACGTGGTGCTCAAGGTGGATGTGGTGATGAAACCGGCCAAGATTGAACACAAGGAGGAGAACGACCACAAAGTCTTCTACGGGGGTGACCTGAAAGTGGACTGTGTGGCCACCGGACTTCCCAATCCTGAGATCTCCTGGAGCCTCCCGGATGGGAGTCTGGTGAACTCCTTCATGCAGTCGGATGACAGCGGTGGACGCACCAAGCGCTATGTCGTCTTCAACAATGGGACACTCTACTTTAACGAAGTGGGGATGAGGGAGGAGGGAGACTACACCTGCTTTGCCGAAAATCAGGTCGGGAAGGATGAGATGAGAGTCAGAGTCAAGGTGGTGACAGCGCCCGCCACCATCCGGAACAAGACTTACTTGGCGGTTCAGGTACCCTATGGAGATGTGGTCACCGTAGCCTGTGAGGCCAAAGGAGAACCCATGCCCAAGGTGACTTGGTTGTCCCCAACCAACAAGGTGATCCCCATCTCCTCTGAGAAATATCAGATATACCAAGATGGCACTCTCCTTATTCAGAAAGCCCAGCGCTCCGACAGCGGCAACTACACCTGCCTGGTCAGGAACGGCGCCGGAGAGGATAGGAAGACGGTGTGGATTCACGTCAACGTCCAGCCACCCAAGATCAACGGTAACCCCAACCCCATCACCACTGTGCGGGAGATAGCAGCCGGGGGCAGTCGGAAACTGATTGACTGCAGAGCTGAAGGCATCCCCACCCCGAGGGTGTTGTGGGCTTTTCCCGAGGGCGTGGTTCTGCCAGCTCCATACTATGGAAACCGGATCACTGTCCATGGCAACGGTTCCCTGGACATCAGGAGTCTGAGGAAGAGCGACTCCGTCCAGCTGGTATGCATGGCGCGCAACGAGGGAGGGGAGGCCAGGCTGATCGTGCAGCTCACTGTCCTGGAGCCCATGGAGAAACCCATCTTCCACGACCCGATCAGCGAGAAGATCACGGCCATGGCGGGCCACACCATCAGCCTCAACTGCTCTGCTGCGGGGACCCCGACACCCAGCCTGGTGTGGGTCCTTCCCAATGGCACCGATCTGCAGAGTGGACAGCAGCTGCAGCGCTTCTACCACAAGGCTGACGGCATGCTACACATCAGCGGTCTCTCCTCGGTGGATGCTGGGGCCTACCGCTGCGTGGCCCGCAATGCCGCTGGCCACACGGAGAGGCTGGTCTCCCTGAAGGTGGGACTGAAACCGGAAGCAAACAAGCAGTATCATAACCTGGTCAGCATCATCAATGGTGAGACCCTGAAGCTCCCCTGCACCCCTGCCGGGGCTGGGCAGGGACGTTTCTCCTGGACGCTCCCCAGTGGCATGCATCTGGAGGGCCCCCAAACACTGGGACGCGTTTCTCTTCTGGACAATGGCACCCTCACGGTTCGTGAGGCCTCGGTGTTTGACAGGGGTACCTATGTGTGCAGGATGGAGACGGAGTACGGCCCTTCGGTCACCAGCATCCCCGTGATTGTGATCGCCTATCCTCCCCGGATCACCAGCGAGCCCACCCCAGTCATCTACACCCGGCCCGGGAACACCGTGAAACTGAACTGCATGGCTATGGGGATTCCCAAAGCTGACATCACGTGGGAGTTACCGGATAAGTCGCATCTGAAGGCAGGGGTTCAGGCTCGTCTGTATGGAAACAGATTTCTTCACCCCCAGGGATCACTGACCATCCAGCATGCCACACAGAGAGACGCCGGCTTCTACAAGTGCATGGCAAAAAACATTCTCGGCAGTGACTCCAAAACAACTTACATCCACGTCTTCTGAAATGTGGATTCCAGAATGATTGCTTAGGAACTGACAACAAAGCAGAGTGTGTAAGGGAAGCCAGGCTGGGGAATCAGAGCTCTTAAATAA
Source organism: Hylobates moloch (assembly GCF_009828535.3). NCBI lineage: Eukaryota > Metazoa > Chordata > Mammalia > Primates > Hylobatidae > Hylobates > Hylobates moloch. The sequence goes on from NW_026652282.1 coordinate 614,043, forward strand.
TGTGTCACAGTGCATGGTGGCCCCCGATGGGTATCAAGTTGAGGTTGATATTGATCTACAATTGTTGGGAAAAGGAAGAAATACAGACACGAGAAGGAGGGCTCAGCCTCGCTGGGAACTTTCTTTTGTGTTTACATCATGCCAGAGGCTTCATTCAGGGTATCTATGCTCTGACTGCAATTTTTCTTTTTTTGCAAATGCCACTCGACTGCCTTCATAAGCGTCCATAGGATATCTGAGGAACATTCACCAAAAATAAGCCATAGACATGAACAACGCCTCACTACCCCATTGAAGATGCATCACCTAGTTAACCTGCTGCAGTTTTTACATGATAGACTGTTCCAGATTGACAAGTCATCTTTCAGTTATTTCTTCTGTCACTTCAAAACTCCAGCTTGCCCAATAAGGATTTAGAACCAGAGTGATTGATATATATATATATATATATATATTTTAATTCAGAGTTAAATACATACAGCTACCATTTTATATGAAAAAAACATTTCTTCCTGGAACTCACTTTTTATATAATGTTTTATATATATAATTTTTTCCTTTCAAATCAGACGATGAGACTAGAAGGAGAAATACTTTCTGTCTCATTAAAATTAATAAATTATTGGTCTTTACAAGACTTGGATACATTACAGCAGACATGGAAATACAATTTTAAAAAATTCCTCTCCAACCTCCTTCAAATTCAGTCGCCACTGTTATGTTACCTTCTCCAGGAAACCTGCACTGGGGAAGGCTGTGATATTAGATTTCCTTGTATGCAAAGTTTTTGTTGAAAGCTGTGCTCAGGGGAGGTGAGAGGAGATGAAGGAGAAAACTGCATCATAACTTTACAGAATTGAATCTAGAGTCTTCCCCGAAAAGCCCAGAAACTTCTCTGCAGTGTCTGAGTTCTCTGTCTGGTCTAAGGTGGCTGCTTCTTCCCCAGCCATGAGTCAGTCTGTGCCCATGAATAATACAGGACCTGTTATTTCCATGACTGCTTTACTGTATTTTTAAGGTCAATATACTGTACATTTGATAATAAAATAATATTCTCCCAAAAACCGGGCAGTGATGACAATGCTATTTTCAAGGACAAAAGAGGGTCACATGAATTTGGGTTTCCATCAGAGCGGTTGAAAAAACAGCTTTCATTCACCTTCTCTCAATGATTATCTTCTCTACACATTTTTAACAGGCAAAGAAACTGAGTCAAAGGCAATGATTCTGATGACAGATTTGGCAGGCAGGAAGGCAGGGTTTGAGTGCTACTTGCATGTAGTGACAATTTCAGTATGCAGCAAGACAGTGTGGGGACTGAGAAGCAGTGCTCTAGGAAATCCTCCAGGATTTTTCTTTTTAAATTTTTGTCAAAGTGACATCTGGAAATACATGTACTGGTGTTCCACAAATATGCAAAACTGTCCTTCTGTCGCTTCCCCTGAGAGGAAGGAAAAAGGCAAACAAGATAAACATTTGGGAAAAATATGACTGTCAGCATTTCAAGAAATGCACTGTCGCCAATTGTTAAAGAATGTCGGTCATGGAAACTAAAGAATGCAGCTTTTTCCTTTTTTTTTTAACTCTGTGGGGGGCATAGAGCCTGTCTCTCATTCATGAATCCACTTATTTGCTTAAATATGTCTGCACAGCCCTTACTGTGTACTGGATTTCAAGAGAGGCCTGAGGAGGCAGAGAGGTGAAAGAGGAGGCAGTGCTTGGAGTGTTTGTCCTCAGTAGACAGGCTCTTCAGATGGTGCAGGGTCTCTCAAAATGCACATGAGTGACATTTGGGGCTGGATGATTCTCCGGGCTAGGGTGTCCTGTGTAGGGTGATGAGCAGCATTCCTGGGCTCTACCCACCAGATACTAGTACCCTCCCGCCCCAGCAAAATTGTGATGACCAAAAATGTCTCTGGACATTGCCAAATGCCCCTTTAGGGGGTGCAAACTTGCTCCTAGCTGAGAGCCACTGACATAAAGGATAGATTAGATTGGTAGATAAATAACTGACAGATGACTGATGTAGATAGATAAGTGATAGATAGATGGTAGATAGATGACAGATAGATAAATGATTGACAGATATAAAGTGATAGATCATAGGTTGATAATAGATATTGATAGGAGACATAAATAGATAAGGATTGATACAGATAGATGATTTATAGTTACACATAGATAATAGGTATGGAAAGGAGTAAGGTAGGTAGGTAGATAGATAATAGATGGTTGGATGGATGATAGATACACAGATAGATAAAGGATGGATAGTTGGGTGGATGATAGATAGGTATATAGATAAATAGATGATGGATGTTTGGATGAATTATAGATAGATGATAGATAATAAATGGTTGAATGGATGATCAATAGATGGATAGATACATACATAGACTGATGATAGATGGTTGGGTGGATTAGATAGGTAATTGGGTAGATGACAGAGGGGTAGATAGAAAAATAGATGATGGATGGTTGGATGGGTGATGGATGGATGGATGGATGGATAATAGATAGATGGATAGATAGATAGATGATAGATAGATAGATAGATGATAGATAGATAGATAGATAGATCATGGATGACTGGATGGGTAATAGAGTTTCTCATGCTAAGGATTTCTCAGCCTCAGCACTATGGACATCTGGGCCTGGAGGATTCTCTGTGGTGGGACCATCCTGTGCACTGTAGGGTGCTGAGCAGCATCCCTGGGCTCCACCCACCAGAAGCCAGGAGCATCCACCACCCCAGTGTGATAATCAGAAATGTCTCTAGACATAGTAGCCACATTCTCCCCATGAGGCTGTACCATCCCTGGTTGGAAAACACTGTGCTAGATAAATACATGCAGCAGAGGGTTTTAGAAACACATTCATTTGGACAGCCTGCTTCAGTGCATGATGCAGAAACTGAGATCTGGGGAGGTAAATTCTCCTAGGTGTAGATAATGTTTCTGCAGGACATACCTTGGTGCAATTTTACCTGGAAAAAAATGGTAAAAACATCCTATCAACCCAAACTTCTGCGTTCACATGAGGTGATGGGCTGAAGAGGCATTTGGAAACATTAAAAGTGGTTCAGAGAGCATTCAGATTCTAGAGGATTAAAAAAGCAGGTGGGATTGTAGTCCCATTAAGAAAGAGCTATGTTTTGATGACTGAGATAACATTTTTACGGAGTCAAGAAGAGAAGAATGGCTGGGCAGAATGATATGGACAAATGGGAGGACGTGTTCTCCTGGCGGCAAAAACATCATGAAGAAAGTTTGAGCCTCAAGGAAGGAGACTTTGGGTCTAGGGATAGATGAAACGTAATAGTGGTGCAGGCCCATAGTCACAGCTACTCAGGAGGCTGAGGTAGGAGGATCACTTGAGCCCAAGAGTTTGAGGCTGCTGTGAGCTACGATCACACCACTGCACTACAGCCTGGGTGATAAAGTGAGACCCTGTTTCTGAATATTAAAAAGTAATAATTAATTTTTTTTAAAATAATACATATTTGGACTAGAGTCTAAAATGTATTTCATTTGGGGTTGAACATGGTAGGATATTGTAATTGGTTGAATAACATTCTGCAAAAAAATTCATCTCTACCTGGAACCTGTCAGTACAACCTTATTTGGAAAAAGAGTCTGCAGATGTGATCAAGTGAAGGATCTGGAAATGAGATTATTCTGGATAAGGATGGGTCCTAAATGCAATAAGTGTCACTATAAGAGACAGATGAGGGGACACAGACACAGAGGGGGAGGTCACGTGGAGACAGAGGCAGAGACTGGAGTGACATGGCCCCAAGCCCAGGGATTCCTGGAGTCCCCAGGAGCTAGAAGAGGCAGGAAGGATCTTCCCCTAGAACACCCAGAGGGAACTGCATACAGTTGTAGTGCATTGAGCAGTGGCCCCCAAAATATATGCCCATATTCTGACTCCCAGAACCGGGAAATGGGATCTTATTTGGAAATAGGGTCTTTGCAGGTGTAATTAAGGTAAAGATCTTGAGATGAGATCATCCTGGATTAGATGGGCCCTAAATCCAATGACAGGTGTCTGTTTAAGAGACAAAAGAGGAGGCACAGACACAGGAGAAGGCCATGTGGAGATGGAGGCAGAGACTAGAGTGATGCCCAGGGACGCCTGGAGCCACCAGGAGCTGGGAGAGGCAGGAAGGATCCTCCTCTAGAGCCTGCAGAGGGAGCATGGCCCTGAGACACCTGGACCTCAGACTTCTGGTCTCCAGAGCTGGGAGACAGTTCATTTCTGTGGTTTTAAGCTCCTATTTTGAGGTGATTGGTTACAGACGCCCTAAGAAATAAATGCAAATATTTAAAATTTTCTTGTAGGGATGGTTATAAAGAGAGGTACTTAGCACCTCATGACTTAGGTAAAACAAGAGCCATTTAAACCAGTTTGTCCGGGAACACGAAGGTGTGTGATTTGAGCAGATCATTAAACAGAATCACATATGGCTGTATCATTATTTGTAAATAATATAATACTAGAAGATAGTTGTTTTTTTCCTCCCTAAATGGCTAAGTTCTAACATCTGGTATATGTGCTTGTAAATCTGTGGACACAAGCAAAATCCCTAGCTAACAGTCCATTGTCACCATTTAATTACTCTCAGGCCCTCACAGAAAAACAAAACTTCAACCAGGCTCTAGTCCTTGAAGTCTGGTTTGTAATTGCAAAGGCAGCTCTTGTTTCAATGAAGCTTGGCTGAATGTGGGACAAGATGAGGAAGACCCCAACCCTGCTGCTGAATTCAATCTGCAAGACACTGAACCCCACAAGATCCTTTTCTGCACTTTTGTCATTTAAGACTCAAGTCTCACCTGTAATCGCAGAACTCTGGGAGACCAAGGCCTGCAGATCTCTTGAGCCCAGGAGTTCAAGACCAGCCTGGGAAACAGCAAGATCCCATCTCTACAGAAAATACAAAAATTAGCTGGGCGTGGTGGTGCATGCCCGTAGTCCCAACTACTCTGGAGACTGAGGTAGGAGAATCACTTGAGCCCGAGAGGTTGAGGCTGCAGTGAGCTGAGATCACACCACTGCACTTCAGCCTGGGCGACAGAGCAAGACGGTCTCCAAAAATAACAAAAGGACCCAAGTCTTTTGGAGGTGGAAGTTCAGTAACAGATTAATGATGAAACTAAGAGGGGTAGTGTTAGTGAGTTCCTGGATGGCCAGCACGAACTGACTCTATTTTGGAAAAAAAAAACAAATGTTGGTTTGGTTTACCTTCATCCTGAGAGGCTATTCAGCTTCCTTTTTAGCAGTATTTTTGTGTGTGTGTGTTCTAACCTTGTTAGAACACAAGAAACCTTTGGTTCTTGTTGGCTTTATGTTATCGTCTCCTGGATTGATTTAAACATCCTCATGTCCAAGTGTCTTCATTTCCTGGGACTGCGATTGCAAATGACCACAGAACTGGTGGCTTAAAACAACAGGAATTGATTATCTCACAGTTCTGGAGACCAGCAGTCTGAGGTGAAAGTTGGGCAGAGCTGCGCTCCCTCAGGAGGCTCTAGGGGAGGATCCTTCCTGCCTCTCCCAGCTCCTGGAGGCTCCAGGAATCCCTGGGCTTGAGGCCACATCAATTCAGTGTCTGCCTCCATCTCCATGTGGCCTACTCCTCTCCATCTGTGTCTCCTCTTCTGTATTTAGAAGGACACCTGTCATTTGATCTAGGGCCACACTAATCCAGGATGATCTCATCTTGAGATCCTTGATTTAAGTATACCTGCAAAGCCCTTATTTCCAAATAAAGTTCCATTTACAGGTTCTGGGGTTAGGATGTGGACATATCTTTTTGGGAGACTATGGTTCAATCCATTACAATTGTATCCAGTTCCTTCTGGAGGCTCTAAGGGAGGATCCTTCCTGCCTCTCCCAGCTCCTGTGGGCTCCAAGCAACCTTGGGCTTGTAGCCACATCACTCCAGTCTCTGCCTCCATCTCCATGTGGCCTTCTCCTCTTCTGTCTCTCTCTCTCTCTTTTTTTTTTTTTTTTTTTTTTTGAGACGGAGTTTCGCTCTTGTTGCCCAGGCTGCAGTGCAATGGCATGATTTCTGCTCACTGCAACCTCCACCTCCCAGGTTCGGGCGATTCTCCTGCCTCAGCCTCCCAGTCCTCTGTCTCTTATAAGGGCATTTGTCCATAGATTTAGGGCTCATCTAATCCAGGATGATCTCGTTTTGAGATACTTAAGTCAATTATATCTTATCTAAATAAGCTCACATTTATTAGTTCCAGAGGTTATGACATAGACGCATCTTTGGGGGCCACCATTCCACCTGTTACACCAGACTCTGACCTACAAATCAGAATCTCTGAGAGAGAAGCCTGGGTGAGTACAAAGTGCAGCAAGAATGCGATGAGGAAGTGGCATCTTTAGCGCTGGAACTCATTTGTTCCTGAAGTGGTTTGGCAAAACTATACTGTGATCCATCACATATTTCTTATGATTTAACCCTCTATGGGGCAACCTATTGTGCTAATTTGTACCATATTGTGTGGTGCCTCCCCACCGAAGACATTAGAACCTTGGTGTGGTGTTGAAATTCTGCATGCTTCTGTTTTCAAATTTGTGGGAAAGAAGAAACTTATAGGACACTCACCTCATAAGGCCATTGTGAAAATAGAAGATGAGATTCTCAGAACAAAGCCTGTCCAATCGCAAGTACTCAGTATATGTTGGTTATTTTCATATTTATCGCTGTCATTTCTCCAGTACTTTGAAGAGCAATGGTTTCCAAAGTGCATTCAAGTTAAGCATCACAACCACTCTTGGGAGAGTTGAATTCTGAAGAAGCGTGCTTAGATATGACCACTATAATGGTGTAGGATTGGAGCATTGGTATAAGTCCAATCCTACACCATCCAACTTCAGCTGCAGCTTATGCATCCTAAGCCATGTAGCAGAACCAAAACTAGAAACCAAAACTAGAACCAACGTGTGTGCTGCGCTGTGTTGTGCCTAACCACGGAGCTTTGGGAAAATATGGCCGATCAAACAAGGCTTTGGGTGGATGGGGAGCTTTGGGAAAACATGGCTGACCAAACAAGATTTCAAGTGAATGAGACACAAGCTTGAATTTAGGTCCTGTTCTTTAATAGCTGTGGTAGTGTAGATGTCATCTACTTAAACTTCTGTTTCTTTGTGTGTGTCAAATGGGGATGACACCACTCACTTTACCGGGTCATTGGGAAAGCCACTGCATATAGCTGGTGGGACAAAACTTGAAAGTTCCATTAAAAAAAGAAGAAAAACACTGAAGCTGTGTCCACTCCCTGGTAGGGTAGCATAAGTTATCTGAAAGAAAAACGTACCTTTTTTGATTTAGAAAGCACTCTATGATGCTTTCTAATTAGGTAAATAGAAAAAACTTCAGGGGCTAAATAGTCGGAGTGTTTTCAGTCAAGGGGAATTACTATATGGTGTTGTCTGCAGAGGGAAAGGAAGGGCTGAGGAGCCCAACTAGAGCAGTAGGCACCTCAGAGAGTGAGTTGCAGAGTGAAGATGTATCAGTTGTGGCTGCAACATTGCTGCCCAAGGCTGAAACAGAGGAGATGCACCCACCTTCCATTCCTCCCACTTCTCCTCCAAATTCCTGCTAACCTGTCCCATTGCTGACTTCAGTAACAAGCCAGCTGATAGAAGCTCTGTTGGGGACGTCCTCCTTGCCAAGCAGAGCTGAAGATATACAGGAAGTAGACAAGGGAAACTGGTGACAGGAAAGCTGGTATAGAAGAGGACCACTACTTACAATGCCTGGTTGAAGACATTTGTCTAGTTTCTTCAGTGATGTGTGCACATTGACCTGGCCAGTGCCTCGAACATGGTAGATACTAAAAAAATGTCTTGAGTGGCTATAATAAACGTATTTGAATGTTCTCTTTGGCTGGGAGATGATTATGAAGTTGACTTCATTTTGTCTTCCTCCGGGGAAAGCCTTGAATTCTGAGCTTTATGGCAGTAATAAGGATCACATGGACTGTTATATTTATAATTCCTTCTTAATTTGTTCCCACTTATGCACAATTTTCATTCTCCAATATTTGCAAAACTTTGGTAAAGTTCTGTGGCACAAAGCAACCTTGGGTTGGTGGTGTGTTGGGGCATGAAGAAAGATCGCTTTCTCTTCTGTTGATGAAGACTTTGAGAGGGAAAAACAACAACCTGAATAAACGTAATATAAAGATCTGAGAGATTATCAAAATCCAGATGAAGAAGGTAAACAGTGCCTGTGGACTATTTGAAGTACTGGGAAAGACCGCAAATCTGCTTGACACTCAACTTGACTCAGTGTATGCCGTCATTTAATTAAGGATAGTCCCTGGAAGGCTGGCAAAACTGGAAATCCTTAGATTGGGGTATAAAACTCTTATCTCATGTCTGCCACATCATGGGTTCTCAAAAATAAGGATGCTCCTTTCCCACTATCATCTTTTCTTTGATTCCAGGAAGGCATCCACTGCCATTTAACCCAATGTTATGCTTATCTGCTGGGTATCTTCAGGGATACAATTTTTTAGGTTTTTGTGATGCTTGTAGAATGCCATAAAGATAGGAAATGATTCCTGCCCTTATTATCTCTCCCTTCCCACCTGAAACCCACTCAAATGAACTACAGCATGTAAGAAAAGCAAGGCTGATCTTCATACGAGCTTTTCACAGTAGCCCAATTCTGTGCACGTGTGGGCAAGTGAGTAGAACCATGATGCAAACATCCATGATATTGTCTAAGCTTTTTATGACCAAGGGACCTTTGAGAACAACGTGGAAATTCTACATATTCCTTTACTTTTTATATCTGTTCTGTGGTAGGGTCCCACCATAACTGTCACTGTTGATTTTCTTTATACTCCAATGTCTTTTTTCTTCCTCAACCTTTATTTAACCAATTTTCTTCTTTTTCTATCTTCAATCCAGTCTTTTCTGTCTTCCCTCATGAATCCCACTAGATTCAACCATAACTTTTATATATTAAGGGATTTTACTTATGTTTCTAACTTTTTCCTTAGTTTCGTTTCTCCTTGTTTTTCTGCAACTTGCTGCCCCCCTCTCTCTCTCTCTCTCTACTCACTAGAATCTTCCACTGTATTCCAAACTGCATTCACCATCTGGGACAAATTAGATCATGTTCCCAATGAGCTGCTTCCTCAGATAAGAAGGAAATTATACAGATTCACTCATGACCATATGACATGTTTAGACCAGTGAAATATTAGTGGATATGATGTAAATTTTATCCAAGCAAAGGGCTCAAGACATTCCTTAACCCTGTACCTCCTGCCTTCCACCACGAGGGCAGCAGGAAAAGTTTCTTTTGGTTCCAAAATAGGAATCCAGCCTGGCTGAACCCAGCAGAGCCCAACTGAGCTGTAGCTGACCTGCAGCCTTCCTATCACACCAGCACATTTATTTTTGAATTGGAGTATTTGTTACTGCAGCAGAAGCTGACATATACACTATCTTTCTTCCAAATTTAGCTTTTCCTCCTTTGCATTTCTGTTAATGCCACCACCTCTTTCAGTTCATAAACCTAGAATGTTTTATGACACTTACTCTCTCTTGCTTTCCTTTCAATCACTCAGCAAGCTATGTTGAGATACCTTTGTAACATAGATCTTATCCTTCTATTTCTCCCTATTCCTGGTCTATCACTGCTCTGGTGCTGATACCAAATTTGAGATCTCACTTGGATTATTGCTGATGTTGCCTACTAAAGTCTTCACCTTAATGCATTCAACACACAATACCGCTAAGCTAGTCTTCTGCTCTAGAGTTCCAGTCATGCTACTTCAGTCAAAAATCCTCAGATTGGATCTTCAAATTTACGTAATAAACTCCACCACTTTGGATTAGTAAACAAGGGCTTCGGCTACCTTTCAAGTCTTCCATTTCATTTTTTACTCCATCTGTCACCCAAACATTTGTGACCCTCTATCAAAGACTTTTCTCACCATCACTATCATCATCATCATCACAACCGTCACAACCATCACCATCATCGCCATCATCATTGATATCAGCATCATCATCCTGTGTATCAACTGCAAGGCCACTCCTCTTACTCCTCTCTCCCTTTGGCCATTGCACTTTCAGACTATGCAGGCTTAGACTGGACATCAGCGGAGGTAAAATTTTGCAAAAGCTTCCCTTTGGAAATAAAGCTTTGCCTCTTTGAAACAAACTTGGTAAACTAGAAATGAAAATCATAGACCTTGTAAAAGATTTCTTTGTCTTTCTTACTCTCACCGTGCTCTCAGAATTCAGTCAACATTTACTGAGATGTAGCATGGGAAAAGCACTGAGTCAGACAGTGGAATGAAAAGTGAATTGCATGGGATTCCTGTATCCCAGTGAACTTACAAGTTGTAGATTCAGACATTAATTGTAACATGATAAGATAAGCATCAAATGATGTACGAACAAAGGACAAAGATTATGAAAACAATTAGATGAGAATTATCCGTTGTTGATAAATGTAAAAAAATGGTACTGGTTTATTTTATTTTTTTGAAAGTTTATTTTATTAATATAATTTTTTTCAGAAGCTGGATGTGGGGAAGGTCTTCCAGGCTCAGTGAGCAGCTACGTATCATTTTCGATCTCCTGTCTTTATCCTTTCACACATTTATGGCCTTTGACTTTTCTATGATGGTGATTTAAAAACTAATATTCCCAGTTATACCACTTTCCCGTGCATTCCTGACTTTTACTGCCTCTAGAATTCTCAAAAACTGTCTTTGCTCATTATGTGTGTCACCCAAATGACTCGGGTCCTCCCTCTGCCCTTCACTTAAACATCCCGGTAGAATGATTTTGGTACTCTCCCAAAGACTACGGAAAGCCCATAGCTACTTCCTATTCTGAGGTGCTTCAGTGGGAGAAAGGTGAATAATTGTTCTCATAGCCACTGGGTTGCAATGTGCCTCCTCTTGCTTCAATCTCCAGCTTCTGGCAAAATTCTCCATCTACTCTACCTGCCAGTGTATGACCTTGGAAGGCTTCTGTCTCAATGACTGGGTAAATTTGTCCCAATCTCAAATTCAACTTCTCTCCTTCATCTTCCAAATTCAATACTGATGATAATAATTTGTATCTATGTAGAGTCTTGACAGTCTTGGCCAGTTTCCATATATTACTTGTTTGATTATCACAACCACCCTGCAAAATTGGTGCCAATACCACTGCTCACATTCTACATAGTAGGAAGTTGAGGCACAGTGAGTTTGAACAGCTTGCCTTTGGTCATTCAGTTCTAAGATGGTGCAATTACTATTCCATCTTCCTACATTCTTATTGAGAACTTTAAATCTAGAAAGTCTGTGCTTTATATTCATGTTCCTCTTCTGTTACAGCTTGCCTTTGGTCATTCAGTTCTAAGGTGGTACAATTACTATTCCATCTTCCTACCTTCTTAATGAGAACTTTAAATCTAGAAAGT
>NW_026652282.1:625510-639521 GCF_009828535.3 Hylobates moloch
TGAGAACTTTAAATCTAGAAAGTCTGTGCTTTATATTCATGTTCCTCTTCTGTTACAGCTTGCCTTTGGTCATTCAGTTCTAAGGTGGTACAATTACTATTCCATCTTCCTACCTTCTTAATGAGAACTTTAAATCTAGAAAGTTTGTGCTTTATATTCATGTTCCTCTTCTGTTCTGTGAGAACGTCAGAACCTAGGAAGTTTCTGCTCTACATTCCATTATCTTAACCTCTATACAACCTTGTCACATGAACATGGGATAGAAGATAATGAAAGGCAATATCATACAGGATGGGGCATATGGGGACAATAAAACTTCAAATATCACCACTCCTTAAGGCAATGGAAATGTCAAACCCTGATAAATCTCTTCATCAGTGGTTCTTAATTTTGGATGCACTTGGAAATCATCGTAAGAGTTGAATAAATCTGATGTTTGATAACATCTCTCTCTTCGCCTTACCCCACTGTTAGTAATTCAGATTTAATTAGTTTAGGGAATGTTTTGGGTGTTGGTATTTGTGCAAGCTCCCTGTGATTCTAATGATCAGCCAAGATTGAGAACGTCTGTTCTAGCTTGCATCTCTGTAGACTTCACTCTACCTCCTTACTTTCATTCTAAGAACTTTAGATCCAATCTTACTTGAAGCTCCAACCTTTTGTTCCCCCAACTGGTAGCAGTAAACCTTCAAATTCCAATCACTGTGCTGAGCTGAGCTATCAACATCCTTACTTTGCCTGAACCCGTTCCGTGCACACCAGCACTGGGACACACTCTATCCTTTGCAAAGTCAAAAAGGCTCATTGACATTTTAGTTTACTCCCCCAAAATAACAATTTTCTTTCCAAATGGAATTATTTGGCACCTTAGTGCACTGGTTTAAATAGTATTTTTTCCTTCTAAAGAGAAACTAGCCTCAGAATATATGTTATTTGAGCCATTTTAAAAATAATTATTAGTCTGGGATAAGTAGATAGATAGAATATATAGTATATAATATAAAACATATAAATATAAAATATAAGTATAAAATTATATGTATGTGTATGAGTATGTGTGTGTATGAATAGATTCAAGATCGAGGGACTCATTTTTGAGACTACTATTAAATCAATGTAAAAATAACCTGCTAACTCCTTTATTACACAAAACACTTACCCAAATCTCACACTGTAATTACTGCTGCCTGTTTTAGTCCACACCATAAAAATAGCATACCTTGCACCTTTAGGATTCATTAAACCCAGTTAAAGAATTTCATTCGAGCATGTCTGTCATCTGTTTATAAAAAGCTTCCTATGTGTAAGAGAATACCACACTCGTGAATATTATCCAACTTCTTGGACACATCTTAATGTAGCCTGAATTGTTCATTCTTATTTTAAAAGTCTTTTTCTATTTCTCTTTGGAAGTTATGGAATAACATATGGAGAAATGAAGAGATGGGATTCCAAGTGGAGAGATGGATAATCCAAACAGTCACATGTAGGAGGGAAAACATAATTTGGGGGACATTTTCAAGCACAAATAATAAATTAAAAAGAAATCTTGGTTATTTTTTGTTTGACACATTCCTCCCTTTTGAGTGCAAAAGAAAACATATGTTAAAGAAGCAGTTCTGCCATAATGTAGCCTGGACCTACATCTGACTCCCAGTAATTGAATTGCCCAGTTCCTTGACCTGCAACGTTGATGGCGATGCAACTGCCCTGAGGCAGAGCTGGCTACCTGTCCACCCAACGCCACGCACTGCCTGCCATATTGAATGTAGATCCCGAGGCAAAGACTACATTTCCCATGCTCCTTTGCTCTGAGGTGGTGTCATGTGATGGATTCCCGCCAACAGGGTGATGTGATGAATTCCCATCAATGGTGTGTGTCCTTTCCAGGCTCAGGAGTAAAGAAGCAAGGATGCTTTTCTACCTCTCCGTTCTCATTCCCCACTCAACAAAGCGATTATAAGGCACTAGGGGATGGGGAAGGCAAGGTGGGAAGAACTTGAGTTCTTGAATGAATTCAGAGCACCTTCAATGGGTGTCCACAAAGGCTATTATCATACTATACCTTATCTTCTTATCCTCACTGCTGCCATACCTCTTGAGAAACACTCTTGCTCTTGACATCAGAAAGCAATACTTATCAAGGTATGCCTCTGTTAGACTGAGGTTTACTTTACCCATAGTATATTTCCACAAAGCCACAAAATGTTGTCATGTTTATTTTTATTTTATTTTATTTTTTTGAGATGGAGTCTCGCTCTTTCACCCAGGCTGGAGTGCAGTGGCGCGATCTCGGCTTACTGCAGGCTCCGCCCCCCAGGGTTCACGCCATTCTCCTGCCTCAGCCTCCCGAGTAGCTGGGACTACAGGCGCCCACCACCTCGCCCGGCTGATTTTTTGTATTTTTAGTGGAGACAGGGTTTCACCGTGTTAGCCAGGATGATCTCGATCTCCTGACCTGGTGATCCGCCCGCCTCGGCCTCCCAAAGTGCTGGGATTACAGGCGTGAGCCACCATGCCCGGCCTGTCATGTTTAAATGAAATAGTATTTGTGAAAGGCTACCCTAGAAATGATACATAAATACCATCTATTATTGTTTTGAGGATGATGATTATTATTTCTTTGATGCAATGGTATTAATAGCATAACTCCAATTTACACAATGAATTGTAATTTTTTAAAAGCATATCCTTATACTGCCATTTAAAGTGTGTAACAATACTGTAGGCTGAACATTATTTCTTTATTCCAGATTAGAGTACTAGGGTTCATGGGATTATGTATCAACTTAAGTTCTCCCCACAAGTAAGTGATAGAGAAATGTCGTCTGCAGCCCAGGCAAGTGTCCTTGGTACAATTTAGTTGGGTTATTAATCACAGCACACATTACAATTTTCTACAAGTCCCTATTCACAATCTTAAGACTCTTAACCCTCTTTATCATTTAAGGGATTTCTAAACAAGCATATTTTATGTTTTAAAAAAGCCATGAAGAGGTTGGGGAATAGTGAAGCATTGTTAGTGGAATCTAGCTTCAACTTTCTGTTATGAAGAAGAAATATGGACATGTGGCTTTTGGAAGAGAAAAAGCAAAGCTATTTTTCATTAATGTCCAGCAACGTGAATTTTAAGACAATAAGAAAAAACAAGCAAATGAAAAATCTAAGAGTTTCCATGTATAACAGAAGGCTCACACAGTCTTTTTTCATTATTTTATGTTATATAAGCTTTTGTGAAATATGTCAACATAATGCAATCATACATTTTCTGGGCCTGGCTGAGGGGTTGAAGTTCATGGTTTTTCCTCAAGATTTGGCTTTGAATCATTATAAAAATAGCTTATGTGTATAAACATTTTCTATCTTCCTTGCTAGACGATGGTAGGAGGCTGAGGTTCATTTTAAGTAAGTACTTAAAGGAAAAGATAAAAAATGATTTTCAGATGACTGGATTAAAACCCACTGCAGTTTTATTTTTTCATTGTTGATTCTGGAAAAGTGAGACTTTTATTAGGCAAGGATTTAAACTAATAGGAAAAAAAATAACCACTGATATTTTGCTACAGAAAATACTGCATTTAATACATTCTCAAACAGAGAAAGATAATCTGTCTTGATGTCCTCCTTGCTGAAACAAGAGCAGGCACAAAAATCCACCCTGGAGCCAGGTGGCTGGAAGACAAGGGGGAGTAGGTGGAGGAGGAGGAGGAAGAGGAGGAAAGGAAGAGGAAGAGTAGGAGGAGAAGGAGAAGGAGAAAGAAGGAGGAGGAGGAGGAGAGAAGGAGGATAAGGAGGAAGAAGAAGAGGAGGAGGAGAAAGAGGAGGAGAAGGGGAGGAAAGAGGAGAGGGAAGAGGAGAGGGAGGAGACAGGAAAAGCATATCCCTTTGTGGCTATCAAATTAGGAGTTGTTAAAATGACAGCAATTCTTGGGAAGCGTGGTAAAATGTGCACTCTCATAGGCTGGCATAGTGACAATATAAATTGAAAACAAAAACTCTTTTAAGGGCATTTAGGAAGGAGAACGGGCCCCTCTTTGGAGGGGAAAAATAAGTTTCCGGCATTTTCACACACATAGCTGGCACTAGCCTCTGTCTTTGTGAAAAGCCCTTATTTCATAGTGTAACTGTTATAAATAACAAGACATAGACATATATTAGAATATGATATTCTATATAGTGTAATATATATTTGAATAGAAAAGAAAGAATAAATAAACATTATTTGCGATCTTATTCCTCAAAGATAAATATCCTGAACATGCCCAGATTTTGGTTAGTGTGTATGCACACGATGTAATTGCAGTTTGGATCATAAATCAGATCACGTGGTGTAAAGTTCACCTCCGCCCCCAAAACCCCAATGTGTGATTTGCATAGCCCAACATTAGTCAGCCTCATCCTGTGGATGTATAGACGTGTCACTAAGTATTTAATCCTATCTTGGGGGACATTTAGACCGTTTCACAACTTTGCCCACCTCTACAAAGAATCCCCGTAGTCTCTGAAATTCTGAGATATGGAATGGCCACAGTGAAGTGTATGAGCATATTTAAGGCTCTTGCAAAACATTTCCAAAATGCCCTTCAAAGAGATTTTTCCAATTTATATTGTCACCATGCCAGCCTATGAGAGTGCACATTTTACCTCCACGCTTCCCAAGAATTACTATCATTTTAACAACTCGTCATTTGATAGCCACAAAGCGGTATGCTCTTCCTGTCTCCTCCCTCTCCTCTTCTCTTTCCTCTTCACTCTCCTCATTCTCCTCCTCCTGCCTCCTCTACAAAAACTTTTTAAAAAAATTAGGTGGGTGTGGTGGCACATGCCTGTAGTCCCTGCTACTTGGGAAACAGAGGCAGGAGGATTGCTTGAGTCCAGAAGTTGGAGGCTGCATTGAGTTATGATTGTGCCACTGCACTCTAGCATGGGCAATAAAGCAAGAACTTGCCTCTAAAATATATATATACACATGTGTATATATATATTAGAGAGGCAAGGTCTCTCTTTTGGCTACGGGGTGCACATATATATATATACATATGTATATATATATATATAAACTTAAAGCATTTGGAACTCACTTGACAATATGGTGTGAAATCAAGATCTAAATTTGTTTTACCTGAATATTAAACCAATTTTTCTAACATCATGTGTTAGTTTGTTCTCATGCTGCTATGAAGAAATACCTGAGACTGGATAATTTATAAAGAAAAGAGGTTTAATTGACTCACAGTTCCACATGGCTGGGGAGGCCTCAGGAAATTTACAATCATGGTGGAAGGCACATCTTCACAGGGCAGGAGGAGAGAGAATGAGAGCTGAGCAAAGGGGTAAAAACTCCTTATAAGACTATCACCCTCAATGATTCAATTACCTCCCACTGGGGCCCTCCCATGATATGTGGAGATTATGGGAACTGCAATTCAAGATGAGATTTGGGTGGGGACACAGCCAAACCATATAGCATCATGTATTAAGTAATTTATTATTTCCTCAGTGACCATAAATGTCACTCACATTAAATACCCATGTGAGTTTCTGTTCTCTGTTTTATTGTAGGGTGTCTTACAACATATTTTAATACGAAAACCCATGCTTTCTTATATTTTCCATATTGTTATATGCGTTCATACTAATTTTTGTCTTTAGATAAATCTCATTTACTAAATATTTATCACCAAAAGTCATTGAGATTTTAATTGGATTTCTTTTAAAAGATGAATCAAATTTTTAGTATGTATTATTTATAACATTGTGTTTTCCCATGCAAGGACATATATATTTCCAGGTTTTCAGCATCTTTGTAGAAGCCTTGAACACTTTTGCTAAACTTTCTTGGGAAGGTCTTATTTATTTGCATCATTTTCGGCTGAGCTACATAATTGGTCATATTGCCTGTGGAAAAATATAGCTTTCCCTCTCTTCCCATAGTTATATCTCTGGCTTCTTTTTCTTGTTTTATTTTACTGGCCACTTTCCAAAGCTGTGGTTGGCAATGTTTCTGATTCTTAGAGAAGAAAAATGTCCCTGGGACAGCCTTTTGTAGGTAATGCTCAACTCTGGTTCTGATTTTAGCAGATTGTCTAAAAAAGGACTTCTCTGTTCAAGAAAATGTGCACCCGGTAGCCAAAAGAAAATGTCCACCACATTTAAGAAGAATCTTCCCAAGTCTAGATTACTAAGTGTACTCTGTTTTTGAGAAAGGTTGTTGAAATTGAGCAAGGGCATCCTCACACCTTTGTGCATGAGCGATGCTCTGGAATGGGCTCATTCTGACTTTTAGGAGCTAACCATGAAACATCCAGGAATTGTGTGAGCCATCTGTCCAACCGTATGTAGCTTGAAATGAACCATAGTGGGAGAATTTACACCGTGGGAATTGGCAAACACCACTAACAAGTATGTGTGTGTATTTTGAGAGATGGTTTGCTTAGCACACCACCTATTATATAGATAATCTCATCCATGCCTTTATTTAATAAGGGGCATATTCTATATGCCAAACAAGGTAAAAAGAATGTAATACAAATTTCAGTAATGAAGACAAAGTTTCAATGAATAATTATCCCAATAACCAATTGATAATACAGTTATGATCAGTACTATAAATGTCAGATGCTGTCAGAGTTTATAAAACAGATGTGTAGTGAAATCTGATGCAAGATTTCCCCAAGGAAATGACGTGTCGGCTTTGACCATGCCACTTTGCAAGACTCTTGGTCTATCCCATAAATACATAAACAGTTGTTTCCTAACATCACATTCAGGGAAAGCATATTTTATTTTAACAGCTTACTGCACTCAATAGAACTCACTTCTGTGGGTACGTCCAGGCCTCAGGATTGAGTAGTAAAGGACTGACCGGAGGGAGATCTGGGATGGAAAGAACAAGATAGAGCATTGAGAGTAGAATGTGGTGAAGCGTCTCTGCCATCTCTTCTGAAAGGTTTGCCATTTCAAGACTTCCCAGGTTTGCTTTCTCACAAGTAAAGTGACCACCAAGTCTGGCTGTTTGGTGTTCAGATACATAATTCTCTCTGTGTGGCAGACTGCTCCCCAGAAAATAAAAAGAATGAATTCCATTGTGTATGTGGACCACATTTGCTTTATCCAATCGGTCGTTGATGGGCATTTAGGTTGATTCCATGACTTTGCTATTGTAAATAGTGCTGCAAAGAACATTCACGTGCATGTGTTTTTATATAAGAATGATTTATATTCCTCTGGGTATATACCCAGTAATGGGATTGCTGGGTCAAAGGGAACTTCTGCTTGCTATGCAGCCACAAAAAAGAATGAGATCATGTCTTTTGCAGGAACATGGATGGAGCTGGAGGCTATTATCCTTAGCAAACTAACACAGGAACAGAAAACCAAATACTGCATGTTCTCACTTACAAGTGGGAGGTAAATGAGAAGAAATTATGAACACAAAGAAGGAAACAACAGACACTGGGGTATACTTGAGGGGGGAAGGTAGGAGGAAGGAGATGAGAGAGGGAGGGAGGGAGGGAGGGAGGGAGAGGAGCAGAAAAGATAACTCTTGGGTACTGGGTTCAATATGTGAGTAATGAAGTAATCTGCACAACATGCCCCCCGACACAAGTTTACTATTGCAACAAACCTTCACATGTACCCTCAAACCTAAGTTACAAGTTGAAAAAACTAATGAATTTCACATGGTCCGAAAAGCAATGAAATAAAAGTATAACTTGGAGTAATTCATATTCTCTAACTTCCCACCCAAATTCCACATACATATTTAAGTAGGTTCTTGGAATTTTCTCCCCTCCACGACTGCCTTTTCTGCTTTGAGTTTGTCAATAACTAAAGGTGCCAACAGAATTTACTTTACCAAGCATTATTTGTGTTACCTTTATACAATAGAAGCATCATGTTTCTATTGTATTTGCTGTTAAGATAGCTGATGAAATATCAGGACAACATGTTCATGAATGAGTTGTTTTTTAATTGAACTCAAACTTTAGTTCTTAGCCACAGAATTCCAAGTGTAGTTGACCAAGCAGGCCAGTTTGAACAAAAAGGGATGTGATAATTCAGTGTTGTTCCATATATTTCAGTTTCAGTCATTTACACTTTTCCATATTGAGTGAATACCTACCATTGAACATGATTCACCATTTGATGGAAGAAATGAGACAGACGCCTCAGTGAGTGTTGACAGACTAGATGACCTCCTATACGTTCATTAGCAGAGGTAGATGAGGGAACTATAAAGGGAATAAATTTGGGTTAGAAATGGGTCTTAGAAGAAAAGTCAGTCAAGGATGGCTGTGATTTGTACAAGCCCCTATAGCAGAGAATTGTCAGCTTGAGCCAGACCCAGGGATGTGGTTCTTTAGGGTGATTTTGGGAAAGAATGAGTGGTTCAGTTTGGCTTAAAGATGGCTTGTATGGGGTTTGGGGTGGAAGAAAATGTTGGACGTGTTGTGCTGCATTTTATTTACTTTTTTATTTTACTTATTTATTTTTAGAGACAGGCTCTCGCTCTCACTCAGGCTGGAGTGCAGTGGCGTGATCATAGCTCACTGCATCCTTGACCTCCTTGGCTCTAGTGATCCTCCAATCTCAGCCTCCCAAGTAGTTGGGACTACAGGTGCACACCACCGTGCTTGGCTAACTTTTTAAATTTTTTGTAGAGAAGGGTTTTACTATGTTGCCCAGACTGGTCTCAAACTCCTAGCCTCAAGAGATTCTCCCACCTTGGCTTCCCAAAGTGCTGCCATTATAGCTGTCAGCCACTGTTCCCAGCCCCTGTACTGCATTTTAAAGCATGATCCATATTGGAATGAATTGGATAGTCAATATGGAACAGTTGTGGGGTTTTTGTTTGGTTTAGCGAGATACTTTGGAGTATGTAATCAGTAAGGAATTTAAACAACATTAAAAGAGGCATGGCGACTTAGATGGATTTGCATTAGAAAAATTAATCGGCTTTCTCATAAAAATTAGTTAGGCGGTGGTTGTCAGATCAGTGAGAAATTTCAGGAAAATTAATAGGGGATTGCGTTGGATTGATTTTCATTAGGGAAAATTAATTGACCACCTGGTCAAAAATAGTTAGGAGGTGATTGTCATGATTTAGACAAGGATTAATAAAAGTTTGATATAAAGTGGTTCTAGAGAAAATAGAAATTACAAAAAATAGTTGCAAAATATAAGAGAGCTTCTCTAGAATTTGGTGATTGTCTGCATGTAAAAAAGGAAATATAAGTTTCAAAAAATGTTTGAACCTGAGTGACTGTGAGTAACATGTCTCATTCAACCAGAGTGGGGAGGTTGAAAGGGGGACTGTTTTTCTAGGTAATGAATTGAGGGCATCATGCAAATAATTAAAAATAACAAAGACAGATCTCCATTCAGTATCACCAGATTCAGAAACAATCACATTAAGATGTTTTTTCTTTTCCATTATTTTAAAGTTCAGTTTCTTTGACTGTTCAATATTTATTAGTATGTTCAAAGCCAAAGACACAAAGAGAAGAAAGCTTAGACTATGAGGACAAAAATGAAACTGTAGCCAGGTACAAAAAGGATTTGGAGACCCAGAGCAAAGTGTTGAAGGAAGTACACTGGGAATTTTTATTTGGGTTTTGAGATCCAATTATTATAATCCCAAGTGTGCGCTGATTGCAGATTGCTGAAAGGTTTATTAGCTTCCTATAAAACCTTCCTTAATTAGCCCCAACTGAGGCAATGCAGCTTCAAACAAGAAAATCTGCCTTTGTCAAAAAGTGCGCTCAAATCAGCTTAGGGAACCACAGGCAGAGGAACAGTCCCAGCTGGCCTGCAGAATTGCAGACTTTACTGCTGAGACCCCACTGTGATTCATGGCCCATGGGGTCATCCAGCAGGAATTGGGGGCACCACAGCCCACTGCAAGGAAAGCCCAGAAATCATGGGTCCCTGCGGGTATTGGCGACAAAGACTCACAGAGGGATGGAGACAACCTCAGGGTGCAGCTTTTACTGAGTCCACGGACGTGACTCAGACTCTGCTTCTCCCGCTGTCAGCCACAAAATCAGCACGAGAAAAATTAAGAAGGGTTAAAAAAATCACGTTTGCTTTGCAAGAGAGGGGAGACTCAATGTGTTCCGTTTTCATCATCACGAATGGTATACGTTCAATGAGATGAAGGACATTCTCATTAGTTGAAAGGTTTAATTGATCTTGGTGCAGCCTTATGCCCACAAAACAACCGCCCACGGCCAGTTAATTTGCCAGGATAAATAAAGCAAGCTGGGCTCGTTCGGGCCTGGTGCATGGCTTCAGTGTTAAGGGTGGAGCCCACAAAAGCTTGCACTTCTCCCAAATCTCTTTAAAGCTCTCTCCACATGCCTATAGAATGAATCATGCTGGAGCTGAAATCTCTAGTAAGTGCTAGTAAAGTAAGAGGTTGAGATGAATTATATACTTGCATGCAGTTGCAGTCCATCAGATTTTTTATTTTATTTTTTGGTAACTGTAACCATGGGAGCACAAAGGAAGGTCAGGCAGAACAAGAAGTACTGCCATAAGATTTGAAAAACCCTTCATTATAATTTTCTCATTTTATTAGAAGATGTGTAATAACGGAAGCCACATAGACCAAGGATACTAAAAGATTTAACAAAAGTCATGCAATAACACATGACCAGATGAAGCCTGGATAAGAAAACATTCAGACAGACAGAAGGGAATCCTATGATGGAAGTGACAAGAGAGCATTATTAAGGCAAAAAATAATCAAAATAATATCTATAAACACTTACCAATATTGTTGCAGTGTACAGTGTTGATGTCAAAGAAATGTTCGACAACCACATTAAAAAATGGGCAAACAGCCAGGCACAGTGGCTCATGCCTGTAATCCCAGCACTTTGGGAGGCTGAGGCAGGCAAATCACTTGAGGCCAGCAGTTTGAGACCAGCCTGGCCAACATGGCGAGACCCTGTCTCTATTAAAAATATAAAAATTAGCCAGCTATGGTGACACATGCCTGTAATCCCAGCTACATGGGAGGCTAAGGCAGGAGAATTGCTTGAATCCGGGAGGCAGAGGTTGCAGTGAGCTAAGATCGTGCCTCTACACTCCACACTGGGTAACAGAGCAAGATACTATTTCAGAAAAAAAAGGAAAAAAAAAAAAAAGAAAAAATGGGCAAAGGATATGAACAGACACACCTAAGAAAAAGACATAACACACAGCCACCAAACATGAAAAAATACTCCATATTACTAATCATCAGAGAAATGCAGATGAAAATCACAATGAGATGCCATCTCACACCAGTCAGAATGGCTATGATTAAAAAGTCAAAAACAACAGATGCTCCCAAGATTGCAGAGAAAAGGGAACACTTATACACGGTTAGTGGAAATGTAAATTAGCCCAGCTACTGTGGAAAGCAGTTTGGAGATTTCTCAAAAAATGAAAACAGAACTACCATTCGACCCATCAATCCCATTACTCAGTATATGCTCAAAGGAATATACATTGTTCTACCATAAAGACACATGCATGTGTATGTTCATTGCAGCACTATTCACGGTAGCAAAGATAAGGAATCAACTTAGATGCCTATTAAGAGCAGACTGAATAAAGAAAATGTGGTGCATGTACACCATGGAATACTATGAAGCCATAAAAAGAATGAGATTATGTTCTTTGCGGCTACATGGATGGAGCTGGAAGCCATTATTCTAAGCGGATTAACACAGGAACGGAACAGGAAACAAAATACCATAAGTTCTCACTTATAAGTGGAAGCTAAGCATTGAGTACACATGGACACAAAGGTGAGAACAATATACACCAACGCCTACTTGAGGGTGGAGGGTGGGGATCAAAAAACTACCTGTGGGATACTACACTTATTACCTGGGTGATGAAATAATCTGTACACCAAACTGCCGTGACGTGCAATTTATCCATTTAACAAACCTGTACATGAACTCTCTGAACATAAAATAGAATTTGGAGAGAAAAAGTAAATAAAAATAAATAAATAAATAATAAATAATGTATGAGACTTAGCTGAATGCTATAATATTTTATAACAAATGAAATATATATTCTTTGAGCAATGCAGAAATAAAGTTTTTGTTTAATTGTACATCAAACAATTTATAAAGTGATTCCTGTGAAAGATAAGGCTACAAAATATCTTGCTTTTGCCGAGAGGTCACTGAAAAACTACTAAGATAACTGGCAAAAAGAGCAAGGTTCTTGAATTAAGAAAATGGAAAGATAACTCCGGTATGCTAAGTGAATGATGTTGGCTAGTGCTTCCTCTAGGTTCCCAGGAATACCTGATGAAGCAGATAATATTTGCCCATTTTCCATGTGCGGACTGGGACTCACAGAAACTAGATGGTGAACAGCTATCAATAGCTGGTCCCTTGGAGTCAGACGTGGGTGCAGCTCAGCTGTGCCACTTTCCTTGGTGGTCACGTTGGTTCATTCTTGTGCCTATTGTGCAGCCATGGGCTGCAAATCTAGAATTAGAGCCGAGGTCTTGGCAGCTGCAGATGTTCTTTTTATTACTCCTTGATCCTCCTGCAGAGAGTCTGACACAGAAACAGGAGAATTAGTATATGTACTTCAGCATTTAACCGGGATCCAACATCAACTTGTAGCTGCTTTCCCAATAGTTCATGCAAACGGAAGGCTTCTAAACATGTCATGTCTCTGTTGGGTCAAATAAAGTGGCTCCATTCTGAAATTTTCCTTAATAACCATATTTTAATGTATATTTTCTGATATTTTCCTTAACATTACTTATAATATTAATGACTCTTGACTGAGTATCTTGAGCTAGGCACTGGGCTGGGCATTTTGCACTGAAGTCTACAGTCTTTCAGAAAACCCTAGAGGTGTGCATGCACTACATGGCCCCAAGCCCAAGTTGAGGGAGAGAAGAGCACTAGTTTTATGTGGCACTTCTAGGAAGAGATGAAGCTGAGTTTTGCACTCTTGCCTGTAAACAATAAACCTCAACAATGTTTTGGGTTTATTGCATAGTGAATGATAATTATTATCACCTTTAGGATTTCTGGTGTGGTTCCTGGCATGTCAGTCATAATGAAAAGCAACAACATGGATGGCCTTCCAGACAATGTACTCTGAATGCACAATTTTAACTGGTTCAATACATACATATATATATTAAGCAATGCAGAAATAAAGTTTTTGTTTAATTATGCATTGAATAATTTATGAGGTGATTTCTGCAAAATATAGGGCCACAAAATGTATTGCTTTTGCCGAGACAGCATTGAAAATCTACTAGAATAATTAGCAGGAAAAGTGAGGTCCTTGAATTGAGAAGATGGGAAGATAGGGAACATTTCTTCATGGCTGAAAGTGTCATTTTGCCTGGCTGGAAAAGATGAGAACCATGATTAAGGGGTATGTCAACCAAGAGATAACATTTTAGTCCATTCTGTGCTGCCATAACAGAATACCACAGACTGGATAATTGAAAATGAACAGAAATTTATTTCAGTCATGGTTCTGGAGTCTGGGAAGTCCAAAATCAAGGGGCTGCATCTTGTGAGGGCCTTCTTGCTGTCTCCTCACATGGGGAAGGCATCACATGGTGAGAGAGAACAAGAGATCAGACTCACAACCTCAAAGCCTTTTATAATCCATTCATGAGAGTGGGGTCCTCATCACCTAAACATCTCCCAAAAGACTCCACCTCCCAACACTGTTGCATTAAGAATTAAGTTTCCAACACATGCTTTTTAGCAGACACATTCAAACCATAGCAGATACTCATAACAAACTTTTTAAACCTATATTTGTGTATTCCATTAGGCAAATATAGGTTTTATATATATATTTATATTACATATGATATTCATATTTAATAAGTAAATATATTATACAAAATATATATAGGTCATATATGATATTTATATTATATATTTATATAAATTTATATATTATATGTAAATATATATTTATGTAAAAATTTATATACATATTTTATATATAAATATAT
>NW_026652282.1:640049-659548 GCF_009828535.3 Hylobates moloch
CAAAGGGGAAACATTAATTATTTCCTAAGAAGTATGGGTATGAAGACTCTCCTCTTTAGGTCTCTAAAACTTCTTTGTCTGTTCCTTCTGTATAAGCAGAACTTTGGGTGCCTGGCTTCCTCCATCAATGGGCCATGTGGCTGGATGAAAGAAAGAGCAAGGTTCTTGAATTGAGTATCAGTTCTTTCTCCTGCTATTGGAGCCACAGTGGAGTGAAAACTGCTTTGTACAGTGGAAGGGTGCAATGTTGAGTCAAACTTTTCTGTTTATTCAGTTGACATCCTCTGAGGAAGCACCATGGCAAGGCTTGTGCTTCTGCAGATCCTGGACTAAAATTAGAATAAATGTGCAGTTCTTGCTGGTGCATGGCCAGCATTAGATGCCTCCCATGGGTAAAATTCCCAGAGAAAAACAGGAATCTGGGTATTCAATACATTCATCCTAAAAGCAAAAGCAAAACCCAATTTTCATCAGTTTTAAATTTCATTCTTTAAAATAATTAAAAATACAATTATATATTTTTAAATACTCAGATTCCCTCTCATTTTATTTGCAAGCCTTGTTATATCCATGTGATTCCTCAGAAGTAGACCCTGAGAGGAAGGGCTCCCAAGAAACCTGTAGGAATATTGGTGGAACCATCCGGAGTGGGGGAAGGGGGAAACAAAAATCAAGCAAGGTGGGATCTCAGGCCAAGTTGTAAGGAAGGAAAGTTTCATTTAGCATGCTTCAAATCAGTGCCTGCACACTAATTTTTATACATTTTAAACACAGGTTACCATCATTTTAGCTCAGCATTCTGTGTGCAATTAATAGCAATTTTCTCATAATTAACTAATGTGTTCTCTTCATGAGCTCATTCCCAAATTGTTGGCCATATCTAGTCTCTACCCTGGAAACCATCATTTCTGCACATCTCTCTGAAAGATAAAATTTCAGTTTATTTCCAATTTGTTAATATATTACTCCCTTCCTCCCTCCATGAATTTTTGTGCTAAGTTTTCTAAAGCTTGGTCCCTAAATTATGTCCTGGTGATACAAGAACCAAGAACAGGTAATATATCATGTTCCTTAGCCCACATGTGGTTATATGGACCTGTTATATGGTCTTGTCTTGCTGACAACCTAGTTTTATTCTTGAAAGATAACTTCTCTTGAATCTACTTTTCCAACCCTTTACTCATTCTATGATCTTTGTGAGAAGGATTTCTGCACTTTTCATAGTAGGGCAGAGCTACATCTTGAACTATCAACACACATGTGAAATCATCCCTATAAACTTCATAAAATTTAACAGGGGAAAAAGAAAAGGGAGAAATGAAAATAAACCAAGCTCACAGCACACTCAACACTCATCCTGAGGTCAGCTTTCTCCCTGACCTGCTTTGTCATAGTTGTTTGGTGCCTCTTGTCCTAGAATCACATAGACCCTAGATTAGAGTTCCCTTAACTGCTTTCTAGATAACAACTTCAACATTATGAAACAAGTTTTCCCTTTGAGATATTATTTCAGGTTCTGCATACTGATGAAACTACTGATGCCAGCTGGTCTGAAGGACACCACAAGAAGCTAACTCACCACAGAATGCAGTTTCCATATGCTGATGACTTCATCCTCCTTACCCAAAGCAGTCAATGACTCCAATTTTCCAGCCCCTTATCCTCTACAATGCCTTTAAAAACTACAGCTCAGGACTCCACAGGGAGACAGATTTGAGAATCTCCTCCCATTTTTCTCACTCAGTGTGCTGCAATAATTAAGCTCTTTCTCTGCTGCAAACCGTGCTGTCTCAGTGTATTGGTTTGTTACTGCACAGTGGGCATACAGACTCAGTGGTCCTATAACACATAGTCCAAGACAGCTGTTGTTGGGTAAGTCTTTCAGGTCCTGCTTGCCTGCACACAAAGTTTCAAAAGGGAGAAGGCTATAAGATTTCTTCATTGGCTACAAATAAAATGTCTTAGAAAAACTCCCATGTTACTTCCTTCAGTCTTCCCAGTGGTTCTCAAAGTGTGGTACCTGGACCAGCCTCATCACCTGGGAATTTGTTAGAAATGCAAATTCTAGAATCCTTCCCTAGACCCACCAAATGAGAAGGAGTGGGACCTAGCATTCTGTGTTTTGACAAGCCCTCCATAAGCTTCTAATGCTCCCTCGACATTGAGAACCACTGGTTAGGACTGCAATCTCTCTCATCAAATCTCATTCATATCATGACCTAATTAGTAAACAAGACTGTGAGTCATTCCTGGACCAACCTGCCTTTTTTTCTTTATATATACCAAAGCTTTCTGTGTTTCAGCTGACTAAATGGGTGGAATTTAGAAAGGAGCAGCCAGTTTATGAGGACACTGTGAACATTTAACATATTATGGTGGGGTTGCAGATTAAATCCACACAGGGACTTAAAAAAATTGAAACATTACAATATAAGACACAGAGATCAAACATTTCCAGGCTTTAAGAAAATCTAAGACTGAACACAGTGGCTCACACCTATAAATCCTAGCACTTTTGGAGGCTAAGGTGGAAGGATTGCATGAGGCCAGGAGTTTGAGGCTAGCCTGGACAACATAGTGCAACCTTGTGTCTACAAAAAAACTAAAAAATTTAGCTAGGTGTGATGGCATGCGCCTCTAGTCCCAGCTACTTGGGAGGCTGAGGCAGGAGGATGACTTGAGCCCAGGAGTTTGAGGCTGTAGTGAGCCATGATTGCACCACTGCTCTCCAGCCAGAGGAGCAGAGCAAGATCCTGTCTCTAAAATAATAATAATAATAATAATAATAATAATAAAATTTTAAAAAGAACAAAAGAGAAGATCTAAGAAAACTGAAAGAATGGTATCAGAATATAACTTGGGCAAGCTATAACTATATAAAGAAGAAGAGGTAGTAGTCCACAGACTACTTTCTAAACCTCTATATGTCTCCCCATTCAGCAAGCTGCAAATAACAACATACACCTGTAAATCAGAGTCAAGTGAGTTTCATCAATGACTAAAGCAAGGCTCCATTAACCTATTTACAACGAAGATAGCAGCCCACTTTGAGTCTCATGAGTCTCACAGTGGGCCGCCATCTTGGTTGTAAATAGGTTAATGCCTCCAAGGAACATTTTCTCAGAGTTAGACTCTCTTTCATGGTGAATGTTTTATAGCATTCCTTTTACAAAAATGTAATGAAAACCACTGATAATGAACACACCTGCACAAATAATTTTCAAACATGTATTTGAGGCTGTAACTGCAATGTAAAACAGAAATGTAACAGGAAAGCAACTCTTATTTTAAAACACCATGGCATTTTAATAGGTAAGTGATAAGGTAGGGATGGAACAAAAGACCCACAGGTTTGCTCTAGATTTAATCATTGAGATAGATACCAGAACTGCCAACACTGGTGTGTTGTGTTGGCAACTCAAATAGAAGCAGGAGGATTTCTATAGATGGTGCTTTCCAAAGTGGTGACTAGGTCTTGATCAGGTTCTGATCAAGGCAATTGATTGCAGTCCTCTCTTTCCACTGTTTCGCTTTCTTGTGAATTTCATGTTGATTAAAACTGTTCAAACGTGGATGAAACTGGAGGTCATGATGTTAAGTGAAGTAAGCCAGCCACTGGAAGACAGTGCATATTCTCACTCTTGTGTGGGAACTCAAAAAGGTGGAGCTCATGTAGATAGAATGTAGACTGGCGATTACCAGAGTCTGGGGAGAGAAGTCTCACAGTGGGCCACCATCATGAGTCTCACGGTGGGCTGCCATCTTGGTTGTAAATAGGTTAATAGAGCCTTGCTTTAGTCATTGATGAAACCCACTTGAATATGTGTTGAATACTTAGAACAATAGACATCCACAGTAGGTATCCATTAATTTCAATAATTAGTATTTGCAACCAAATTTATTCAGATGAGCAGTCTTCATGAAAACTAACCTTCTTGGGTAAGTAGGATGAAGCTGTTTATGAGTATAACAGTGAGCCACTGAATGAATATACTCCTACCTAATAGATTATAACTTATGTCCTAGCTTATTGAGGCAAACTATTAAAATACTTTTAAGAGCAACCATTTATCACACAGTGTTTGGACCGTTGCAACCTTCTTGTTTCTTGCTGCCAAAATTAAAGCTATGGCATGTACTCATTGATCCTTCATGGAGGGAACTCCCTTTACTATTTTTAGTTTTCAGTTTATTTTTATTTTTAATTGACAAATAATAATTGCATGTATTTATGGGTTAAAATATGGTTTTTATACATTTATACATTGTGGCATTAACAAATCAGGCTAATTAAAATAATCATCACTTCACATATTTGTCATTTCTTTATGGTGAGAACATTTGAAATCCAATTTTTAGAGCAATTTAAAAATATACGATATATTATTAACTACAGTCACTGATATGGTTTGGCTCTGTGTCTCCACCCAAATATCATGTCAAATTGTAATCCCCAGTGTTGGAGGAGGGGCCTGGTGAGAGGTGATTAAATCATGGGAGTGGACTTCCTTCTTGCTCCTCTTGTGATAGTCAGGGAGTTCTCACGAGATCTGATGGTTTAAAAGTGTGTGGCAGCTCCCCACTCACTCCTTCTTTCTCTCCTCCACCACCATGGTAAGATATGCTTGCTTCCCCTTCATCTTCCACCATGATTGTATGTTTCCTGAGGCCTCCCCAGCCATGCCTCCTGTACAGCCTGCAGAACCATGAGCCAATTACACCTCTTTTCTTTATAAATTACCCAGTCTCACATAGTTCTTTACAGCAATGCCAGAACAAACAAATACACTCACCTTGTTGTGCAATAGATCATCAGAACTTATCCTTCCTGTCTAAGTGAAACTTTGTACCCTTTGACCAACATACACCGCATGCCCCCATCCTCTGGCACCCACCATTCTACTCTCTATTTCTATGAGTTTGACTTTTTTAGATTCCACGTATGAGGGAGATTGTGCAATTTTTGTTTTCCATGCCAACTTCCAGGTCATGGAATGGTGTGGATGGTACACATGCCCCAAATTGGCTACAGAGCTGTGGGCAGAAAACTTGAAGTCAGCTTGAGGGCATTTTGGAATCTGGCTCTGAGGCACACAGCAGGCTTGATGGATCTTTAATGACAACCATTGGAGAAACAGGATAATATTCCTCCCTGCCTTTGTCCACTTGGGATTCTATAATAAAACAGCATACAATGAGTGGCTAAAACAATGATCATCAATCTCTCATGGTTCTGGAGGCTGGAAGTCCAAGATCTGGGTGCCAGCAGATCCAGTGTCTGGAAAGGACTCTCTTTTTGGTTTGCAGGTGGCTACTTTCTTGTGTCTGCAAATGGTGGTGAGAGAGAGAGGGTGGGGAACGAACTCTCTTGTGTCTCTAATTATAAGGGCACTAATCCCATCATGACAGCTCCATTCTCATGACCTGTTTTTCAAAGTCCCCATGTTCAAATACCATCTGTCTTAGCCTTACAGGCTGCTATAATGAATACACATTAAAATGGGTTGCTTATAAACAACATAAATTTATTCCTTCCAGTTCTGGAGGCTGGAAGTCCAAGATCAAGTTGTGGCAGATTTAGTGTCTGGCGAGGACCGGCTTCCTGGCTCATACATGGTGCTATGCCCATCCCAGTTCATAGATGACACTATGTTCTTGCTGTGCCCTCACATGGTAGAAGGGGCAAGGGAGCTCTCTGGGTCCCTTTTTATAAGTGCACTCATCCCATTCATGAGGCTCCACCCTCATGACCTCATTACCTCCCAAAGGCACCACCTCCTAACACCATCACCTTGGAGGTGAACATTTCAACACATGAATTTTGGAAGACACAGACGTTCAGATCATAGCACCATGATAGTAAAGGTTGGGATTCCAAAACACATAAATTTGGGGAAGGTGATATAGACATTCATTCCACCGCATCCCCTATCTGCCCTGTGAAAAGAGAATGCATGCCTATTGAATTCAGACGCCTGCTTATTTAACTGGCATTTTCACTTGCTGGGTGCGGACGGTACACGTGCCCCAAATTGGCTACAGAGCTGTGGGCAGAAAGCTTGAAGACAGCTTGAGGGCATTTTGGAATCTGGCTCTGAGGCACACAGCAGACTTGATGGGTCTTTAATGACAACCAGAGACTTGGAGGTGTAGAGTGATCTTCTACACAACAGATGAGAATGAACTTCTCTCCAACATTTCTTTGGATGAAGCAACTCAAGCCATCCATGGGACTAAATGCTCTGGCCTGTCAATACCCAGCTGATTGGAAATTCTTCTGGGAAGAAACCTTCTCATTCCCCATTTGGCAGGCTCCTGATGCCACTGCACCATTGCAGATTCCTACAATGCTCATCAGCACAATTCACTGGCAGCTCATTTTACCTAGGGATTTGACTCTCGACATCACTGAGTGGGTAGAAAAAAGCTTTCCATCTCTCAGATATTTGGAAAGAAGACCAGAACTGGGCCATGTACACAGGAAGGGGGGAATCCTGCCATCTGTAGCTATGGGACTGCTTTCTTGGGAAAAACTTGGTTTTATTGGGTTTAGAAAGTTTGCTCATCAGAACTACCATCTCATCCAGCAATCCCACTTACTGGATATCTACCCAAAGGAAAACAAATCATTCTATCAAAAAGATACCTGCACTCATATGCTTATTGTAGCACTATTCACAATAGCAAAGATATGGAATCAACCTAAGTGTCCATCAGTACATGAATCGATAAAGAAAATGTGGTATATATACACACCATGTGTATTAATCTGCTCTCATGCTGCTGATAAAGACAAACCCAAGAGTGGGTAATTTATAAAAGAGGTTTTAATGGACTCACAGTTCCGTGTGGCTAGGGAGGCCTCACAATCATGGCAGAAGAGCAGGGGACATCTTACATGGTGGCAGACAAGAAGAGAATGAGAACCAAGCAAAAGGTGAAACCCCTTATAAAACCATCAGATCTTGCTAAAGTTGCTCATCAGCTTAGGGAGATTTTGGGCTGAGACGATGGTGTTTTCTAAATATACAATCATGTCATCTGCAAACAGGGACAATTTGACTTCCTCATTTCCTAACTGAATACCCTTTATTTCTTTCTCTTGCCTGATCGCCCTGGCCAGAACTTCCAACACTATGTTGAATAGGAGAGAGGGTATCCTTGTCTTGTGCTGGTTTTCAAAGGGAGTGCTTCCAGTTTTTGTCAAAGTCTCAGGATACAAAATCAATTGTGCAAAAATCGCAGGCATTCTTATACACCTTTAACAAATAGAGAGGTAAATCATGAGTGAACTCCCATTCACAATTGCAACTAAGAGGAATCCAACTTACAAGGGATGTGAAGGACCTCTTCAAGGAGAACTGAAAACCACTGCTCAAGGAAATAAGAGGACACAAACAAATGGAAGAATATTCCATGCTCATGGATAGGAAGAATCAATATCATGAAAATGGCCATACTGCCCAAAGTTATTTATAGATTCAGTGCCACCCCCTTCAAGCTACCAATGACTTTCTTCACAAAATTGGAAAAAACTACTTTAAAGTTTGTATGGAACCAAGAAAGAGCTTGCATCACTAAGACAATCCTAAGCAAAAAGAACAAAGCTGGAGGCATCATGCTACCTGACTTCAAACTATACTACAAGGCTACAGTAACCAAAACAGCATGGTACTGGTACGAAAACTGAGATATAGACCAATGGAACAGAACAGAGGCCCCAGAAATAACACCACACATCTACAACCATCTGATCTTTGACAAACCTGACAAAAACAAGAAATGGGGAAAGGATTCCCTATTTAATAAATGGTGCTGGGAAAACTGGCTAGCCATATGTAGAAAGCTGAAACTCAATCCCTTCCTTACACCTTATATGAAAATTAATTCAAGATGGATTAAAGACTTAAATATTAGACCTAAAACCATAGAAACCCTAGAAGAAAACCTAGGCAATACCATTCAGGTCATAGGCATGGGCAAGGACTTCAAGACTAAAACACCAAAAGCAATGGCAACAAAAGCCAAAATAGACAAATGGGATCTAATTAAACTAAAGAGCTTCTGCACAGCAAAAGAAACTACCATCAGAGTGAACAGGCAACCTACAGAATGGGAGAAAATTTTTGCAATCTACCCATCTGACAAAGGGCTAATATCCAGAATCTACAAAGAACTCAAACAAATTTACAAGAAAAAAACAAACAACCCCATCAAAAAGTGGGCAAAGGATATGAACAGACACTTCTCAAAAGAAGACATTTATGCAGCCAAAAAACACATGAAAAAATGCTCCTCATCACTGGCCATCAGAGAAATGCAAATCAAAACCACAATGAGATATGATCTCACACCAGTTAGACTGGTAATCATTAAAAAGTCAGGAAACAACAGATGCTGGAGAGGATGTGGGGAAACAGGAATGCTTTTACACTGTTGGGAGTGCAAATTAGTTCAACCATTGTGGAAGACAGTGTGGTGATTCCTCAAAGATCTAGAACTAGAATAACTGTCTGACCCAGCAATCCCATTACTGGGTATATACCCAAAGGATTATAAATCATGCTACTATAAAGACACTTGCACAAGTATGCTTATTGTGGCACTATTCACAACAGCAAAGACTTGGAACCAACCTAAAAGTCCATCAGTGATAGACTGGATTAAGAAAATGTGGCACATATACACCATGGAATACTATGCAGCCATAAAAAAGGATGAGTTCATGTCCTTTGCAGGGACATGGATGAAGCTGGAAACCATCATTCTCAGCAACTATCACAAGGACAGAAAACCAAACAGCACGTGTTCTCACTCATAGGTGGGAACTGAACAATGAGAACACTTGGACACAGGGTGGGGAACATCACATACTGGGGCCTGTCGGGGGGTGGGGGTCTGGCGGATAGCATTAGGAGAAATACCTAATGTAAACTATGAGTTGATGGGTGCAGCACACCAACAAGGCACATGTATACCTATATATCAAACCTGCACGTTGTGCACATGGACCCTAGAACTTAAAGTATAATTAAAAAAAAAAAATCAGATCTCGTGAGACTTATTCACTACCATGTGAACATTATGAGGGAGACCGCCCCCATGATTCAATTATCTCCCGCTGGGTCTCTCCCACAATATGTGGGAATTATGGAAGCTGCAATTCAAGATGAGATTTGTGTGGGGACACAGCCAAACTATATCACCATGGAATATTACACAGCCCCCCAAAAGAATGAAATCATGACTTTTGCAGCAACATGAATAGAACTGGAGGACATTATCCTAAGTGAAACAACTCAAAAACAGGAAGACAAACACCCCATGTTCTCACTTATAAGTGGGAGCTACTGTGTAGACATGGACATAGACAGTGGAATAAGAGACATTGGAGACTGGGAAAGGAGGGAGGGGAGAGGAAGGTGAGGGATGAGAAATTACCCAGTGGATACAATGTACACTATTTGAGTGATAGTTACAGTAAAAGCCCGGACTTCAGCACTCTGCAATCTCTCCATGTAACAAAACTGCACTGGTATCCCCTAAATCTATAAAAATAAAAAAAGTTTAAACATTACAAATAAGAGGCCAGGTGTGGTGGCTCATGCTTGTAATCCCAGCACTTTGGGAGGCTGAGGCTAGTGGATTGCTTGAGTTCAGGAGTTTGAGAGCAGCCCGGGTAACATGGCAAAACCCCATCTCTACAAAAAAATATAAAAAGATTAGCCAGGCAGGTGGTGCATGCCTGTAGTCCCAGCTACTTGGGAGCCTGAGGTGGGAGGATTTATTGTACCCAGGAGATCGATGCAGTGAGCCAAGATCACGCCACTGCACTTCAGCCTGGGCAACAGAGGGAGACCCTGTCTCAAAAAATAAAAATAAAAGTAAAAAAACTCAACCTTACCTTATTCTTAAGTGTCCATTGCTGTGTGGCTTTGGGGTGGCTGTGCCTCCTGGGGTAAAAATGTACCAGCATTTTTCTGCAAGGAATGAGGAATCAATAGGGTTTGGAGAAACGGGATCTCTATGAAGGTGTTTACTTGCAACGCAAGAGGACATGGGGAAAACCACAAGTCATTTTATTTTGGTTTCTTCAACAGTGAAGGACTTCCTCTCTTTGAGGAAGGTGGCGCTTTCTGTGTGTGTCTGTGTGTGTGTCTGTGTGTGTGTGTGTCTGTGTGTGTGTGTCTGTGTGTGTGTGTCTCTGTGTGTGTGTGTCTCTGTGTGTCTGTGTGTGTGTCTCTGTGTGTGTGTGTGTCTGTGTGTGTCTCTGTGTGTGTGTGTGTCTGTGTGTGTCTGTGTGTCTGTGTGTGTGTGTGTGTCTGTGTGTGTGTGTCTGTGTGTGTGTGTCTGTGTGTGTGTGCACACACACACACGCTCATTCAGCATTTACAGTCCTGGAATGTTATTCTGACTACTCATAGCGACTCCACTTCCTGCCCACCCAAACAGTCGTCCGTTATGGAAAAATATGCCTGCCTCTGAAATATCTACCGGTGGCCCCAGAGTGCCACGCAGGCATTTCTTATAAATACTCAACCTTCTGCTCAAGTCTCCAGGGCTCCCTTTTCTCTTTGGGTAGCAGGGTGAGTGTCCATGATTTGCTGACGCTGCAAGCTCCCCCATGTCCAGCTGCTCTGTGATATTTATCTTCCACCCCCAATAATTAACCTCATCCTCCTCTCAAAATGTAAGCACCAGGCAGCTTTAGAAAGATGGTGCAGATTTGCAGATTGCAGGCTTCAACATGCAGGACCTTGTCGAGTGCGTTCAGAGGCTGGTTTGATTGAAGGAGATTTTTGATGGCGCAGTGATCCAGGGCAGCTACAGAGGTACCACTGGAAGGTGGAAAGCCACCGTGGAACAAAAGTCTCTGCAGGAATCAGCTGAGTGGCCTTGAATTAGAAAGGGATGTGGGGCAGATATAAGGAGTTGACACTGAATTTGCACAATGCTGCCTTGTGTGTTTTCTTGCCTGTCTCCACGACCCCTCTCGAAAGCCACTTGGAAATACTGGACGCAGAAGCTTGGCATGGATTTAACATCATGCTAGCTGGCAGAACTCAGTGATCCCTGAGCTAAGCCAAAGGGGTAATAAATTAAAGACATGCTATGTTGGAAAGAGCTGCAGGGGGAAGTCGATTATCAATGCGAGGGATGTCTGTAGGCACAGCGGACATTGTCAGCTCCCCCCATTCCCCAGACAGACTGGGACAGGAAGAGTAAGCTCATTCTTAGATCTGTAATTCATCTCGGGGGTTTTACTGCTACTCTAGCAAGCTGTAAGTGACAAGGATAATTTCTCTTTCAGCACAAACAGTTCTATTACAAATGTGATCTCTCTGGGCTGCCAGTATCAGCCCACTGCCACTGGCACGAATGAAAGACCTAGTAAAAAGAAAGTTGTCTCTGTAAAATGTTGGCACTGCAGAGACTGGGGGTTAAAAAGTTTGAAAAGGGGCAGCTCACGCACTCTGTCTTTACTGCTCAGAAGGTATTATGGTAATATTTGTGACTGCAGAGTCTGTCTACATGTTTATTTGGTGGAAAATAAGACAACTCAATTGATTATTTAATTTATCCATTTGTTTTCATGAAACAGACTCTGTTTGGTACAAAAGCATCACAATGAATAAAAGAAGAAAATATACAGTGTATCCTGAAAGCCTGAGTTCAGGCGCAGAGATGAACTTGGCTGTTACATCTAAAGAGGAATTTCCATCCTGAAAAGGAAAGTGCTCTGATGCAAAGACCCTGTTACTTTAATGCTGTGCTTTTAGACAAGTTGGGAAGGGAACTGTGAGTACGACAGGCCCCACATCTCCCAAAGCTACCACAGAATCTGATATTTTGAATGAGGACAAGGAGTCTTTGTTCTTATAGGACTAGTCTGTTTGCAGTTTGCAGGACTCTGCGATGCTAAACAGACATAAAAATCACACAAACTGGCTAGGCACAGTGGTTCGGTTCATGCCTGTAATCCCAATAGTTTTGGAAGCCAAGGTGGGAGGATCCCTTGAACCTAGGAGTTCAAGACCAGCTTGGGCAACATAGCAAGGCCCTATCTCTACAAAAAAAAAAAAAATTATCCAGGTGTGGTGGCACATGCCTGTGGTCCTAGTTACTTGGGAGGTTGAGGTGGAAGGATTGCTTGAGCCCAGGAGTTCAAGACCAGCCTGGGCAACATAGTGAGACTTCGTCTCTATTTTTTTTATGAAAATGAAAAAAAAAGATATACATTCTATTTGGGAGACTGAGGTGGGAGGATTGCTTTGGTTCAGAAGGTCGACAGTGCAGTGAGCTATGATCACGCCACTGCACTTCAGCCTGGGTGGCAGAGCAAGACCCTGTCTTGAAGAAAGAAGAAGGAGGAGGAAGAAGAGGAGGAGGAGGAGGAAGAGGAAGAAGAAGGAGGAGGAGGAGGAGGAGAAATCACATAAACAGATCCAATTAGTACATCTGCTAAAGTAAAGATTTGTTCTACTGTGCAGAGTCCGCTCTGTGTATCTGTCATATTGGAAAACATACTGCGTTGGGAAAAATATTAAAATTTGATCTTCTCAGACTTGTTAGGTAATTATAGAAGCTTCTCAATCCTTCTTATGTTGTTCTTTCTTTCCTTTTTCCTTCCTCGTCTTCGTCATCATTTCGGACCTCCTAAATTATGCACGAAGCACCCTCATGAGTCAGGGTCCAAGCTGAGATGCTCTATCTGCATCTCTCAAAACCCCAAGCGTATGCATCCAAAGCTAATTGATGAGTGTTTTATTTCTTCAGGAATCAGTTCAATTGGTTTCTACCCATTGGTATTAACTACATGACTTTTGGAGAGAAACTATCGAGTCTAGACATGGAAGTGTTGAAGTTAGAGTAACCATAAGAGAATTATTTATTTCACTAACATTTGTTGAACATATACTGTGTGCCAGGCAAGGTGCAAAGCCACATCTCTGCTTTCATGAAGCTAACACTCTTTTGAGGAGAGGCAGACAGTAAATAAAGAATCTATGTAGAAAATCACAGATGTTATGGGAGTTATAAAATAAATAAATGGAGGAATCAGAAAGAGAAGCTGTCCTGCCACGTGGGTCCCATAGGAAGGTGTCTCTAAGAAGGTGATATTTGAGCTGGTCTTTGAAGGCTGAGAATCAGGTAAACACGACAAGAGCAGTTGAAATGACTCCAGGGAGAGGAACCTGCAAGAGCAGAGAACCAGAGTTTGAAAAGCAGTTGACCTGTCGGCCAATTACATTACAGGCACAAGGAGCAGCCGCATTTTGGGAGCAGAAGCCTGAAAATGCAGAAACTCGTTGGATATCCAAGCAGTTTGAATTAATTATATTCAAGTGCAGAGGAAGGCCAAAGAAAAAGATAAAACATGTTGGGATGACAGTTCTGGAATTCAGGAGATGAGTCAGGCTTGAAAATAGAACGAATAAGTTATTCAACAAATACTTGTACATGCATGTTTATGGCAGCGTGATTCACAAAGTCTACAATGTGGAAATAATCAAAATGTCCATCAACCA
The DNA here is from genome assembly GCF_009828535.3 of Hylobates moloch. Lineage (NCBI taxonomy): Eukaryota > Metazoa > Chordata > Mammalia > Primates > Hylobatidae > Hylobates > Hylobates moloch. The sequence continues at coordinate 653,579 of NW_026652282.1, forward strand.
GTGAGAATAAATAAATAAAATGTGGTACATCCATACAGTGGGGTATCATTCAGCTATGAGGATAAATAAAGTAATGATATATGCAATGACAGAGATGAGCCTTGAGAACATTATACTGTAGGTGAAAGAAGCCAGACACAGGTCACATACTCTATGATTTCGTTTATATGAAATGTACAGATAGAGAAATCCACAGAGACAGAAAGCAGATTTTTGGTTGCTTTCCCTGCAGGGAGTGGCTGCTGCAGGGAAGCAGGATGAAGCGTAACTGCTTGACAGATTTCCATTTGGAGTGATGAAAATATTTTGATCTATCGCTTCTAGGCCTTTTGGCTAAGATCAAGTGAAAATGTTTTGAACTGAATAGAGATGATGGTTGTACAACCTTGCAAAGTCTTAAACATAACCGAATCGTACCCTTAAAATGGTGAGCTTTTTGGTGAATTTTGGCTCAGTTAAAGAAATATGTAACCTTAGATGTTCTTAACATTATTCAGCAGGTTCAATAAGCAATTTTGGTTTAAGGAGGAAAAATGCTAATCACAAATAGACTTTATGATTAATGACAAACTCCATGGAAATTAGTGAAAGAGAGAGAGAGGGAGAATCAATGGAAATCTATTAAGCCGTTGATGTTTCATATACATTATTTCACTTAATTCTCATTGTCTGCCAGTATGATTCTTATCCATTGTCTGCATCAGATCCTTAAAGAAAACTCTCATACTGACAATGAAAAACCTTTGTGGAGCTATTTATAGTGAAAAGGGTCTTTCCTGACTTTTCAAAGTGTGTTCTACCAGCAGCTGCAGACGCCTCCAATTTACAGGACAGTCCCCAGTGACTTTTTGTTCACCATATCTCAATATCTTAGCTCCTATACTGACTCTTTCTTATTTATATGGATTGGGAAAAAAATATGAGGATGGAGAGTAATTCTATCACGTGAGGTTAGCTTCCCACGTTATCAATGCAGTGGTAAATTAGAAAACATGGAATAGAGAGAATGCTAGCTTGAATATTTCAGGTTTCCATTCTCAGTGCTCTGACAAAACGGAGTGAGAAAACCTGGGGGCCTCGCTTTGTCCCAAGCTGTGTGACATTGCAAAATCGTATCCATCTGTGACATTGCAAAATTATTTCAGATTTCAGGAATTGGTTTTGTAGCCTTTAAAACAAGGGGGGTGGCTTATCAGCAGTTCCCAGCCTTTAAAACAAGGGGGGTGGCTTATCAGCAGTTCCTAGCCTTTAAAACAAGGGGGGTGGCTTATCAGCAGTTCCTAGCCTTTAAAACAAGGGGGGTGGCTTATCAGCAGTTCCTAGCCTTTAGAAGGTGATCAGCCTCTCTGAGAACCTAATGAAAGCCAGACCCTTCTTCCCAGAAAGTACACAACACACACACATATGCGTGTGCACACACACACACACACACACATGCACACAGGGAGATAGTGCCCTTATCATGATCTTTTTAGTGCTATTTCTTTTGCATTTTTGTGCTTTTTGTCCGTGACTTTTACTGTTTAAAATGGACCCTGGCTGGGTGCGGTGGCTCATGCCTATAATTCCAGCACTTTGGGAGGCTGAGGCAGGAGGATCTCTTGAAGCCAGGAGTTTGAGACCAGCCTGGGCCATGTATTGAGATCTTATCTCCACAAAAACTTTTTTAAAATGGGCCGGTTGTGGTGGCATGTGCCTGTAGTCTCAGCTACTTGGGAGGCTGAAGTAGGAAGATCACTTGAACCTAAGAGTTTGAGGTTCCCAGTGAGCGAGGTTACAGTGAGCTGAGGTTATAGTGAGCTATGGTCACACCACTGCACTTCAGCCTAGGTGACAGAGTGAGAACCCATCTCTGGAAATAAATAAATAAATAAAATGAAAATAAAATGGCTTCCAAGCATAGTGCTGAGTGTTGTCCAGTCTTCCTAAGTACAAGAAAGAAAGCTATGATGTGCCTTACACAGAAAATACTTTTGTTAGGGAAGCTTCATTCAGGCATGAATTATAGCACTGTTGGTCATGAGTTTCAGGGTTCAATATTCATTAATTCAGTGTTTATGGTGATTTTAAGCACCTCAAAATGAGTGTATATTTACAATTGCAAACTATGAAACCAGCCTAAATACCCATCAAACAATGAGTGGATAAAGGAAATGTGAGATATATATGGAATACTACTCAGCAATACTACTCACCCATAAAAAGGAACAAAATTATGTCATTTGCAGCAGCCCGGATGGAACTGGAGAGCATTATCCTAAGTGAAGTAACTCAGGAATGGAAAACCAAACATCGTATGTTCTCACTCGTAAGTGGGAGCTAAGCTATGAGGATGCAAAGGCATAAGAATGACACAGTGGACTTTGGGGACTGAGGGAAAGGGTGGGAGAGGGGTGAGGGATAAAAGACTACACACTGGGTACAGTGGACACTGCTCGGGTGATGGGTGCATCAAAATCTCAAAAATCACCACTAAAGAACTTATTCACGTAATCAAACACCACCTGTTCCCCAAAATCTACTGAGCTAAAAAAAAAATAAATTTTTTAGAAAATGAGTGAATGATACATAGAAATATATCAAATATATATCACAACAACACATAATCGTGAAATGTATAACACAAAAATAAGTGTGATATATATCCAACATGTTTATTTTAGATATAAAAATATATATAAGTATTTATTTTATAGATCTAAAAAATATTTTATATAATAAAATATATAAAATAAATATTTATATAACTATTTTATATTATATAATAATATATATTATACATATACAATTATTTTCTATTATATAATAAAATATATATTTTGTATGCATCTTATATATACAATAAAGATATAAAATATATATTATTATATATTTATATATAATAAACATATATTGGATATGTAAAGGCACAAGAATGACACAATGGACTTTGGGAACTCAGGGGGAAAGGGTGGGAAAGGCATGAGGGATAAAAGGCTACAAATTGGGTTCAGTGTATACTGCTCAGGTGATGGGTGCACCGAAATCTCACAGATCACAACTAAAGAGCTTCCTCGTGGAACCAAATACCACTTGTTCACTAAAAACCTATGGAAATAAAAAAGTAAAAAAAAAAAAAAAAAAAGAAAAGTAAACGTTTTGTGTGTCTGGGTCTTTGTCTCCTAAACCAGCCTGTAAACTCTCAAAAGGCAGAGATCGTGTATATGTCTGCATGTGTGTATTTGTGTGTTTTCTTGTCCCTTATAATGCCTTTACAATCTTCTACAGTCTTACATCACTTTTTATAATCTTTCTGTATTTAAGAGCCAATAATCTAATGTCACCGTGACCAGAGAATGTTACTCCAATAGAACACTGAAAACTTGCTTTAACTATATGATGTGCTTCTTCAGTGTTTTTTTAATACAATTCTATGTTTTTTGTTTATTTGTTTGTTTGTTTGTTTGTTTTTGAGACAGAGTTTCGCTCTGTCGCCCAGGCTGGAATGCAGTGGCAAGATCTCGGCTCACTGAAAGCTCCACCTCCCAGGTTCACTCCATTCTCCTGCCTCAGCCTCCTCGGTAGCTGGGACTGCAGGCGCCTGCCACCACACTCGGCTAATTTTTTGTATTTTTTAGTAGAGACGGGGTTTCACTGTGTTAGCCAGGATGGTCTCGATCTCCTGACTGCCTTGGTCTCCCAAAGTGCTGGGATTACAGGCATGAGCCACTGTGCCTGGCCAATTCTATGGTTTTTTTGTAAAAAAAAAAAAAATATATATATAGACCTATTATATGTTTGGATACCTCAGCGTCTTTTACAGATCATCAAGAATATTGACTCTATTTTCCACTGCCCTGAGACAACATGTCATGAAATAGGAGAACTTGAACAAATATTTAATTTTTTTTCCTCTATTGAATAGGGCTGAGAGGTGTGTCTATTTTACGTAATTGTTGGGAGTAGTTGGGAATATTTTTTTAACTTCCACTAAATTAGGAGAAAAGGTTATGGCAAGGTTATCAGCTAGGAGGACAGAAGAATGTCAATAAAGATTTTCACACTGAAGTGTATAGGCTTAGACTATCTAAGAGAACACGATTCACTGCTGAGGCCTAACCCTGTGTTTCCCCTTCTTCTACCCTTCTTTCCTCTACCCTGCCTTTGCCCTAGAAATCACACTCTCCTTGCATTACACTTTAATGAGTAGCTGTCGCTGTCTCCTAGCCTGCAGATACATATGCAGATCTCCCCTTGAGCCTGGTGACAAAGCTGTCTTCTAGTTTTTGGGTCTCTGTTGATTGACCCACATTAGCAAGACTGGCGTATTGAACAGAGAACTACATAGGGGTATGTGGGGTTTGGGAGTAAGTATGTTATTAGTGGAAAGAGCATGCCCACATTTTTACTATGAGTAGTACAGAGTGAGTTTCCAGGGATAAAACATTTCTTTTTGAACATGGATCAAAAATATTTTTGCAAGATATGGAACTAATCTAAGTGTCCATCAATTAATAAGTGGATAAGAAAATGTGGTATATATACACCATGGAATACTACTCAGCCATAAAAGGGAATGAAATAATGTCTTCTGCAGCAACTTGGATGGAGCTGGAGGCCATTATTCTAAGTGAAGTAACACAAAAATGGAAAACCAAATATTGTATGTTCTCACTTACGGGTGGGAGCTAAGCTATGAGGATGCAAAGGCATAAGAATGATATAATGGACTTTGGGGACTCAGGGAAGTGGGAAGGCTGGGAGTGGGGTGAGGGATAAAAGACTACCTACTGGGCACAGTGTACACTGCTTGGGTGGTGAGTGCACCAAAATCTCAGAAATCACCACTAATGAACTTAACATGTAACCAAAAACCACCTGTACTCCCCACAACTATTAAAATAAAAATAAAAAGTATTTAAAAAATATTTTTGCACATTTTGAGTACCAAGCACTAATTTATTTATTTATTTTTGTAGTAGTTTATTTTACTTATTATTCATTTTATTTCCATAGGTTTTTGGGGAACAAGTGGTGTTTGGTTACATGAATAAGTTCTTTCATGGTGATTTCTGAGATTTTGGTACATGTTTATAATAGCACAATTCACAATTGCAAAAATATGAAACCAACCCAAATGTCCATCAATCAATCAGTGAATAAATAAATTGTGGTATATATATATATATATACACACACACACACCATGGAATACTACTCAGCCATAAAAAGAAATGAAAGAATGGCATTCGCTGCAACCTGGATGGAATTGGAGATCATTATTCCGAGTGAAGTAACTCAAGAATAGAAAACCAAAATCGTAAGTTCTCAGTCATAAGTGGGAGCTAAGCAATGAGGATGCAAATGCGTAAGAATGATACAGTGGACTTTGGGGACTTGAGGGAAAGGGTGGGAGGGGGTGAGGGATGAAAGATCACAAATTGGGTACAGTGTATACTGCTTGGGTGATGGGTGCACCAAACACTAATTTTAAAACAAATGGCATATACGGGTAGAAAGTTTTAGTTTTGCAAGACGAAAACAAGTTTTGAAGATGGATAGTGACGGTTGCACAATAATGCGAATGTATTTAACACTACTTCAGGGTACACTTAAAAATGGTGAAGGTGATAACTTTCGTGTTAGATGTATTTTCACGCAATTTTTAAAACATACAGTACCAAAAAAAATGGTTATTTCCTCCTCTCAGGGTAATGGCAGACATACGTCAATGCATACATTTTACTCTAAAGTTGCTTGCAAGATGGCTTGCTAAATGATTTCAAGTCCCTCCTGCTGGTTCAACGAGAAGCAAAGAAAATAACCACGTGCCTATATCAGAGTAGAGGAGATGCAGACTGTAGCTGATTGATATCACAGGCCATGCCAAGGAGAAGGCCACACCTAGACCTCATTTACCCATTTACCTGTCACCATGGATGTTCTATTAAAGAGACCTTAGCAGAAATCCATTCTTTTTTTTTTTTTTTT
>NW_026652282.1:659581-671047 GCF_009828535.3 Hylobates moloch
TAAAAACTATGTTCATTTCTTTTTACCTAGCAGTTTAAGTCAAAGGAACACGCTTTCTCAAAGGGAAGGCTTTAAGATATGTGACCCCAGGCAAGCAAGTCTTGGATACATTACTAACAATTGCATCGGCCAATGTGGATGGAGCCCTCTGAATGTAGATGGGAGTCTTGGGAGTTTGAGGTCTAAGTATTTTTATTTAATCTGCACCATCAGTATTGGTAACGGTCCATTGTTATCTCTGTTTTACAGCCTAGGTGTCTGGTACTAGCCACTGGTCACCCAGTTAGAAAATGTGCATTCAGGATTCAAACCCAATTAGCTTGCCACAAGTGCCTAAATACTCTTGCCAGCTTCCTGGTCTCTGCACAGGTGAAAAACAGCCATTTCTTGGTGTCTTCACAGGATGCATTATCACACTCTTCTTCCTCATATATTAGATGATTTCACACATGTGCAACCTGGAGTCAAGTATTTTTGAGCCCTTCTTATGTATTTCTGTCTTTATCACATTACATTTAAATCAATCCGATACATATGTATTGACTTAAAACACATCACTGTGCATGTCAAGGCTATAGACCTGTAGACAACACTGTTACTGCCTGCACGGACTACACTTTGTGGAGGGAAATGAAGCTACTGTAGACAAAGATACACAGGTAATGGAAACAAAGGGAGTTTGGGGAGTTGTCTTCATTCATCGGGGCTGCTATAACAAAACACCATAGACTCGAGGCTTCTCAACAGCAGGCATTTATGTCTCACAGTTCTGGGAGCTGGAAGTCCAAGATCAAAGCGTGTCAGATGCAATAATCTGGTGATAACCTGCTTCCTGATTCATAGACGGTGCTTTCTTGCTGTGTCCTCACACGGTGGAAGGGGCAAGGGAGCTCTCTGGGGTCCCTTTTATAAGGGCACTGATCCCATTCATGAGGCTACACCCTCACGACCTCATTATCTCTCAAAGGCTCCACCTCCCAACACCATCACCTTGGGTGTTAAGATTTTCACACAGAAATTTTGGAGGAACACAAACATTCACACCATAGCAGAAGAACAACATAAAAAATTAATGAGGCTGGGTGCAGTGGCTCACACCTGTAATCCCAGCACTTTGGGAGGCTGAAGTGGGCAGATCGCTTGAGGTCAGGAGTTCAAGACCAGCCTCATTAACATGGTGAAACCCCATCTCTACTAAAAATACAAAACTTAGCTGGGCGTGGTGGCACGTGCCTGTGGTCTCAGCTACTCAGGAGGCTGAGCAGGAGAATCACTTGAGCTCGGGAGGCGGAGGTTACAATGAGCCAAGATCCAGCCACTACACTCCAGCCTGAGCAACAAAGCGAGACACCAAAAACAAACAAACAAACAAACAAACAAAAAAGGCTGGGCACGGTGGCTCACACCTGTAATCCCAGCACTTTGGGAGGCCAAGGCGGTTGGATCATGAGGTCAGGAGATTGAGACCATCCTGGCCAACATGGTGAAACCCCATTTATACTAAAAATACAAAAATTAGCCGGGCGTGGTGGCGCGCACCTCTAGTCCCAGCTACTCAGGAGGCTGAGGCAGGAAAATCACTTGAATCCGGGAGATGGAGATTGCAGTCAGCTGAGATCTTGCCACTGCACTCCAGCCTAGGCGACAGAGTGAGACTCTGTCTCAAAAAGAAAAAAAAAAGTGAATAAATCATATAGAAAGAAAAAGGAGAGGAGGTGTTAATTCAGTTAAAGGAACTTGGTGAGGTTTCAGGAACAAAATGACTTTTGAGCTGGGACTTCCAATGTGTGGGCGTTCAGCATATAGAGATGGGGCCAGGGAGGAAAATGAGAGTGAGGTCAGAGAGGATGGGAGGAGATAAGAAAAGCAAAAGGATAGAACCAAAAGGAAAAGCAGAATTGAGTCTAGGGGAGAAGGGAGCTGGAAAAGCAGAGACCATTGACCTCTCTATAACTTTGTTAATAAATCTTTGTGTTTGTCTGGCCTGGGATCGAGTTCCAGAGCAACCACTTTCAAGCTTGGGCAACTTTCTCAATTCGTCTTAAGTCTCATTTTTATTTATTTTTGTTGTTTGTTTTTACAGTTGTTTGCACAAAAGTAGCAACTATTCAGAGTAGTGTGCATGGAGTAAACTCAAAAAAAGCCATGCTTTAAAAAAAAATGCTTAGTCCAATGGCTATCATCCAATATGCTCATTAGAAAATAAACAAATACAACAAAAATTTGAAGGCATGGAGTTGACTAATGGTCTAGAGAGTTAGCCATGTGTAATTATAAAAGTTTACAGACCTGACATTTATGAATATTCTGTTTGTTTTCTAAGTATAGTTGATTTTCATTATTTATAAATTTTGTCTTTCTGAACTTGCCTGCTCACTAAAACTTCATAACCTCGAAATCAATACAGCACTTCTGCAGTCATTTGCAGACACACATACAAAGCTGGAAAAAATGTAAATTGCTCAAAGTGCACATTCCCAGCTACAGTGGAACAAGGCCATGCCCTACCTTCTTGTTTCAGCTCTCATACTTTAAACAAGTGGAATTATTGCGGTCCATTGAGTACCATGTGTTTTGCATGTTTGTGCTTTTTGTTGGTGATTTTGCTGTTTAAAATGGCCTGAAGAACAGAGCTGAAGTGCTTTCTGGGGTCCCTAGTACAAAAGGACTGCAATGTGCCTCACAGAGAAAGAGTCATGGTGCTGCTGGACATGAGTTCAGTGTGAAGGAGTCAACAATATCTACTCAGAAACATTTTCTTAAACAGAAACATGCATAAAACAAGATTATGTATTGACTAGTTGATGAAAATGCTGTGACCAGACATCATAGAAACCTAATCTTGTGTTTCCCCTAGGAGCAATAGTTTACAATTTGCTAATCCAGTGTTTATGGTGACTTTATAGAACACAACTATCACAAATACAGAGAATTGAATGTAATTTCAATTTTTTATTTCTGCTGAATGGTTACCTCAATCAACCCAGGAGCCTGTTGGGTTTTCTCATTGCTGCATTGCTGATGACTGTTCCAATGCTGGGCTAATAACAGGCATTTGATTAACATTAGATTTATACATCAGGTGAGTAAGGAGCAGACTGGCTTCATTAATACCACATAGTCACCATGCAAAAGGTGTCACATTTATTAGGGAAGTGTGACACTGGCATGGAGAAATAAAATGAATAAAATTCCTGTAGTAAATCATGGCTAAACATAATGTAAAAACAGTCATTGTGGAACAGAAATTATAATTAGTTCTCCAACATCCAGCTCAATGACACTCTAGGAAGGCAATCACATTACTAATATTGATTTTGACCAATTGTCTGTTCCAGTCATTAAAATGAATGACAACCACAAAACCTAAAATATGCATACACCTCTTGTGTTATTTTTCTGTGGCTGTTGTAACAAATTACTGCAATCTGGATGGATTGTGGAATAAGCCCAAATGCCATCAATCAACAGGTTGGTAAAGAAACTATGATATATATGTATACACACACACACACACACACACACACACACCCACACCCACACACACACACACACACACACCCACACATCATGGAATACTACTCAGCCATAAAAATGAATAAATTAATGGCATTTGCAGCAACCTAGGTGGGAATGGAGACTATTATTCTAAATGAAGTCACTCAGGAATGGAAAACCGAACATCAAATGTTCTCACTCATAAGTAGGAGCTAAGCTATGAAGATGCAAAGGCATAAGAATGATACAATGGACATTGGGAACTTGTTGGAAAGGGCAGGATGGGGGTGAGGGAAAAAAGATTACAAATTGGATTCAGTGGATTGCTCTGGTGATGGGTAAACCAAAATCTCACAAATCACCACTAAAGAATTTATGTAACCAGATAAGACCTGTTCCCCCAAAACCTATGGAAATGAAAAAAAAAAAATTTTAAAGATAGCAAGAATTTGTTCTCTCAAACTTCTGGAAGCCAGAAGCCCAAAATGAAGGTGTGAGCAGCAACACACCTTCTCTGGAAACTCAAAGAGTGAATCCATTCTTTGCTTCTTCTGGCTTCTGGTGCCTTTTGATGTTCTGTCTTGCAGCCACATCACTCCAACATCTACCTCCATGGTCACATCACCTCCTCTTCTTCTGTCTCTCTTGCCCTTTGTGCATACTTTATTTAAGCCACCCAGTTTATAGCATTTGGTTATAGCATTAGAGGTAGGTCTGCCCAAATAATCCAGGATGACATCCTCATCTCAAGACTTTTAGCTTAATTACATCTACAAAGACCCTAATGCTATAGAAGGTCACATTCATGGTGTCTTAGTTCAGGATCCTATAATAAAATGCCTTAAGCTGGGTGGCTTGAGCAACAAATGTTACTTCCCACAGTTCTGGAGCCTGGGAAGATGAAGATGCTGGCAGATCTGGTGTCTACTGAGGACCTCCTTCCTCCTTCCTGGTCTGCAGATGGTGCCATGACTCTGTACCTTCACATGGAGAAGAGAGGGAGCTCTGAGTCTCTTTCTCTTCTTACAAAGACACTAATCCCATCATGCAGGTGCCACCCTCATTATCTCATCTAGACCTACGTACCTCCCAAAGGCCCCACCTACTAAGACCATCCCATTGGGGATTAGGGTTTCCACATATGGATTTGGGGAGGATGTGCTGTATTAGTTCATTCTTAAGCTGCTAATAAAGACATTCCTGATACTAGGTCATTTATAAAGTAAAAAGGTGAATTGACTCACAGTTCCACATGGCTGGTGAGGCCTCACAATCATGGCAGAAGGCAAGGAGGAGCAAAGCCATGTCTTTTCTTACATGGCGGCAGGCAAGAGGGCTTGTGCAGGGGAGCTCCCATTTATAAAGCCATCAGATCTCTTGGGACTTACAACTATGAGAACAGTATGAGGGAAACTGCCCCCATGATTCAATTATCTCCACCTGGCCCCACCCTTGACATGTGAGAATTATTACAATTCAAGGTGAGATTTGGGTGGGGACACTGCCCAACCATATCACACGCATTCCATGACTTAGACCAGGGATTGGAACATGTAGTCTGTAATTTAGGCCAGGGATAAAACACAGACTTTCATTCTGAAGGCCATGTAACTTTCTACACTTCTATACAGAGAACCATCAAATTAGAAGAAAGCAGCAAACGCCATTGTGATTTTACACAACAGTAGAGAGAACAGCCACATAAATGCAAAGTAAAACAAAGTAGATCTGAAATCTTCTGGTTGGCAACTTGGGAGTATTCAGTTGCAGTGACATACCAAATTCTTATCCTTGCATGTTCCCAGAATTGAGTTAAAATGGTATTAACGCTACAAAAGCTCATATAATGACTGTTTGTGACAGCGAAAAAGAATATGCTAATGTAAAACTTTGCATTAAGTTGAAATGCTATGGAAAACACATGGGGAATTCTTCTTATCATCTGTGCTGCATAATTGTGGCTGACAGACAGGGAACATAAATCACGACATTTTGTTCGAAGACAATAAATGCACCAACTCAACTGACACAACCTGAAGACAAGCCAAAATAACTCTAGAAGGAGAAAAAGGTAACATCTGAACATGTCCTCAGCTGAGGGAAGTACACTTGGAAAGGGCATATATTTAGCCGTTTCAAATGCTCTATTTCTGGGCAAAGCACATATTTAAATGTTTGGTTGACATGAATTAAAAGCAAATGCCCAATTTGGTACTCTATAAGGTAGCTTTCTGATGCCCTGAAGAATCTTATTTATATGACACCAAACTCATTCATTCATTGACCAATTCATTCACTTAACAGATGTTGACAATGTATTCATGATATGCCAGTGCCATTCTGGGCACTGCTGAGAGGTGTGGATAAATAGGACATAGAACCTTCACATCCAAGGCAACTAAATCTAGATGTTGTGCTCCAGCAAAAGTGTAAGGTTCATTTTTCTTCTGTCTCCTAGGAAATGGATGAGGGCAGAATTATTATTAAGAAGGAACATTACAACCCCACCAAAGCTCATACATACACAAACACATCTGCTCACTGAACATAATACACCCAGTGAACAGTGTCCATATGAGCCACAATTCTTCTCTCTTTCTTACCTTGGAAAAAGTTAAGACTCCTAATGTTAGCTGGGCAAAGATTTGCTTCTTTCAAGCTCTGAAATTTAGATCCATGGTCATTGTTTGAACTGTATTGTACTGTGAGCTCATAGCTGGCACTACCAATGTGTCAATCCTTAGCAAAAACTTTTATTAATAGCTATGCATGCGCTGCCTTAGCCTTCCAGTGGCCATAGGTGATTGACATTGGTAATAGGGGGATGCAAGTGATTTAAGTAGAGCTGGGGGCAATTGTTGCAGTTGCCATTGCTATTGCTGTGTGTGGTTTTAAGGCAAGGGCATTTGTTTGGGAAAAAAGCAGTGTTAATATAATTGAATTTAATACTTCTTGGTGAACTAGCCATGAATTAATAGGCTTTACACTGTAAGAAAATGAAAAGAAACATGAACAATAACACTCAAGCAGTTTAAGCATGTCTTACGAGAACATAAAAAGAGAGAGCCCAGTAAGAGTTAAGTTCTGTGGAATAGATAGAGCTCTAGACATGTGGGTTTTCTCCCAACCAAAAGTCAACAGTTCATCAAAGCACAGGGCAGCATGTAACTATTGGGAAGTACATGTATTCTGACATCAGTTAGGATGTGTCCATATGGTAGTGGGTGGCATAGTGGCCCCCAAAATATATGTCCACATCCTAACACCAGGTATAGGGGGATGGGACCTTATTTGGAAATAGGACTTTTGCAGCTGCAATTAAGTTAACAATCTATTGATGAGATTATTCTAGATTTAGAGGGGCCTCTTAAATCCAATGACAGGTGTTCCTGTAAGAGACAGAAGAGGAGACAGAGATACAGAAGAGAAGTCCGCATGGAGATGGAGGCAGGACTGGAGTGATGCAGCCACGAGCCCAGGGAAGCCTGAAGTCCCCCAGAAACTGGGAGAGGCAGGAAGGATTCTCCCCTAGAGCCTCCAAAGGGAGCACCACCCTGAGACACCTTGATTTCAGATTTCTGGTGCCCAGAAATGGCAGAGAATAAATTTCTGTTGTTTAAGACTCCCGGTCTGTGGCACTTTTGTTACAGCAGCCCCAGAAAACTCAAACACAACACTCTGTGTGTGTGCTCCTATAGTAGCTTCCATGTACCTCTCATGGGAGAGGAAGGGGATTATTCTTCCAACAAGATGGAGACTTGCGCACGTGCCTTGTAGACACAGAGGAAGCAAAAACCACAGAACAGTACTCAGAGGCTTCGCAGACCCGTGGGAGACCCTCCTCAGTTGGTAAAACGCCACAGCAATACCTTACAATGGGCACAGAATTGTAACATAAGGAGCGATCTTCTTTTCTCAGGAGCCAAGGCTAAGAAAACTGATTCTCGCTGAAAAAGAAAGCATTTCCAATGCACACCAGACATAAATAATTCATGCAAACCAACATGAATTATTTTAGTACGTTGCTTTCATAAAGTAACTTCTTTGTCTTCATTATGTAACCCCTAAAACATCTCAAAGACGACTCTCAGAGTTGTTAAAGCTGAAAAAGCTTAACTACACATGTAAACACTGTCATACGTCAAAGGCATTTTTCAGCTTACAAACACGCTCACTAGGGCTTTGTTCATGAGACACCAAAAACGTGTTCAGTTGCACTTCACCCTGAAGACAGAATCTCTTATCCCTGAATCAGAAGGGACGTAGGCACATGAAGTCCCAGGGAGAGAAGAGGCATACATACCATGCTGAGTTAACAAGATTTGGTACTTGTGTTTTTCACAGGAAAAGGAGGAACATGAAAGATAAGGATTTTGGCAGTCTCACTAATTTTTATATGGGACGTGGGATGGGAGATGAACTCTACCGGAGATGATTATAAATACCAGTTTGTCTTTGAAACCAGTTTTACGAATTCATGCAATGCCTTATTTCTTTCTTCTGGAGGAGTCTGTGGTCTCCTTTCATCCTCAGATTCTTGGTAGAAGGAAACTGCTCAGATGTCCTGAGCAAAATGATCAAATTCCAAAGCCCAGGGTTTAAGAAAGCAGACAGAAAGCCACAGAGAGGGGAAGTGGTTAAAGAGAGGGGAGATTCCAAAAAGACAGCCACTTAGCACAAACAATTCAAATTCCAGTGTCGTCGGTGCCAGAATCCTTTTCACTGTTGGTGATGGGATTTTGAGAAAAGCGTTTCAAATAGAAGAATTTGAGGTGTTTTAAAAATGGGTTTCAAAAGGAAGCGGAGGAGGCGTGAAAAGATTCCATTATCCAGTTGAGATCGTCAATTATCCTGCTGATCTATGTGCCGGTCTGGATGCACACAGCCTTCAGGAACTTGGGCACAAACAAAATCTACTGTGATGGTTAACACTGAGTGTCAACTGAAGTTGATTGAAGGATGCAAAGTACTGTTCCTGGGTGTGCCTGTGAGGGTGTTGCCAAAGGAGATGAACATTTGAGTCAGTGGACTGGGAGAGGCAGACCCACCCTCAATCTGAGTGGGCACCATCTCATCAGCTGCCAGCACAGGTAGGATAAAGCAGGTAGGAGAAGATGGAAAAGCAGACTTGCTTAGTCTTCCGGCCTTCATCTTTCTCCTGTGCTGGGTGCTTCCTGCCCTCCAACATCAGACTCCAAGTTCTTGGGCTTACACCAGTGGTTTGCCAGAGCCTCTCGGGCGTTCGGCCACAGACAGACAGCTGCACTGTTGGCTTCCCTACTTTTGAGGTTTTGGGACTCAGACTGGTTTCCTTGCTCCTCAGCTTGCAGAAGGCCTGTTGTGGGACTTCATTTTGTGATTGTGTGAGTCAATACTCCTTAATAAACTCCCTTTCATCTATACATCTATCCTATTAGTTCTGTCTCTGCAGCAAACCCTGACTAATCCATCTACACAGGGGTCATTTGGCCACATCCAGGAAGAACTACCAGAGAAACCAGCCCAGGCTCAGTCAATTACAAGTCCCAGGACTGTGGAAGCCAGGGGTCTCCAGAGACAGAGCACCCCACATCCGAAAGGGCTGAGACACACAGCCCTTGGCCGCTCTAGGATTCAGTGATTCCCAACGAGTATCCTGAAACTCTGATAAAACAATGTGTCTCTTCTCCTGAGTGAAACTGTTTATGGAGTTAATTTTACCAGCATCTGTTTATTTGGCTACATTGTGAATGTTAAACAGTTTTTAGAGGTTATCTGAATAGTTGGCACAGGTGAAATAAAATGAAATAAAATGTTGTGTTTCCCTCCCTGTGTGCTGGGTTAACTCTTTTGGGATATAACAGCTCTGATATGCCAGCTTTATAGATGATTGATACTGTGTGCTTGCGTCTTATTAGGAATTAATTACATCATTCATTCATTCATTCATTCATTCATCAATTCACCCATTCAACAGACGCCTACCCAAAGGTCTTCACATGCCCAGCATTTTCCTGGTCACTGGTCACAACAACAGAGACCTTATGGATTTTACAGAGCAGTAAAAGAGAGATTCGTTTAAGAAAACCATAGAAAATTTGTACTTAAAATTTGTATAAGTTCATCAAAGGAAAATAATTGAGTTCTATGAAAAAGAAGCGCTTGGGGAGATTATTGAATAGGCAGGAGAAAGAAAGACCAGGGTGAAGGCGATGGTGGAATTGGCTTCTATTCTGGCTTGGAGGGTGCCCAAAGGACCTGTCCTCTTAGCCTCACACCATTTACAGAATGTAGTGCAGCCTCTTTAATAGAGTTGCCTGTTCTACCCTCCTGGAAAAGAATGCTTACCCCATTTGGCATAGCAAGTTGGACATCATCTATCCCGGACACTGCCATTTCAAAGGCGAAAGGAAGCAGGAACACTCTGAAGACTTCAACCTGAAGTGGAAGAGAATTTGGCCATTAAAGGGAAGGTCATACATTTCCCTCTGTAGGAAATGTACTCCCCAGAGACCTCCTTGGTTCTTTTCACCTTTTATTTTGAGACAGTGTTGCTCTGTCACCCAGGCTGGAGTGCAGTGGTGTGATCTCACCTCCCAGGTTCAAACAATTCTCCTGCCTCACCCTCCTGAGTAGCTGGGAATACAGGCGTGCACCACCATGCCTGGCTAATTTTTGTATTTTTAGTAGAGACGGGGTTTCACCATGTTGGCCAGATTGGTCTCGAACTCCTGACCTCAACTGATCTTCTCCCATCAGCCTCCCAAAGTGCTGGGATTACAGGTGTGAGCCACCGCGCCTGGACGGTTTTTTGCATCTTTGTTCAATTATCTCTGCAACTATCAACATATTGATCAATATGTATAAAAGCTCCAATCAATGTACAGATAGTCATAGAAAATAATGGAGGACATTTAATATAAGTGAAGTCATAGGAGATGCAGTTCTTTTACTGAGCAGGATATTTGCAAGATTCATCCATATTGTAGCCGTGTGAGAACTGCATTTCTTTTTGTGGCTGTGATGTGCTTTGGATCTGTGTCCCCACCCAAATCTCATGTTGAATTGTAATCCTCAATGGGAGATGACTGGATCATGGGAGTGAATCTTTCATGAATGGTCTAACACTATCCCCCTTGGTACTGTGTAGTGAATGAGTTCTCACAAGATCTGGTTGTTTAAAAGTGTGTGGCACTACCCTGCTCTCTCTCTTGCTCCTGCCCCAGCCATGTAAGACGTTCAAGGGTTCCTGCTTCCCCTTCACCTTTTACGATGATTGAAATTTTCCTGGGGCCTCCCCAGAAGCCAAGCAGAAGCCATCATGCTTCCTGTGCAGCCTGCAGAACTGTGAGCCAATTCAACCTCTTTTCTTTATAAATTACCCAGTCTCAGATATTTCTTTATAGCAGTGGGAGAACGGCCTAATATAGGCTAAATAAGATTTCATTCTATAGATGGACCATCTTTTCTTAATTCAGTCCTCTGCTGATAGACATGTGGATGGTTTTCAGTTTTTGGCTATTG
The DNA here is from genome assembly GCF_009828535.3 of Hylobates moloch. Lineage (NCBI taxonomy): Eukaryota > Metazoa > Chordata > Mammalia > Primates > Hylobatidae > Hylobates > Hylobates moloch. The sequence goes on from NW_026652282.1 coordinate 670,583, forward strand.
TAAATACAGCGGCTGTGTATTTGAGATGATGAAAAAGTCGGGAACTAGAGAGTGCTGATGCTTGGACAAATTTCTGGATGGACTTAATGCCATTTTAAAATGGTTCCAATAGTAAATTTGATGTTTATGTGTGTAAAAAAAAGGTGAGGAAATTGTAAACATTTGCATTTCAGAAGGAGATAGTAAAAGACATAAGAATGAACAGACGGCGCGGTGGCTCACGCCTGTAATCCCAGCACTCTGGGAGGCCGAGGTGGGCAGATTGCCTAAGGCCAGGAGTTTGAGACCAGCCTGGCCAACATGGTGAAACCCCGTCTCTACTAAAAATACAAAAATTAGCCAGGTGTGATGGCAGGTGCCTGTAATCCCAGCTACTCGGGAGGCTGAGGCAGGAGAATGGCATGAACCCGGGAGGCAGAGGTTGCAGTGAGCACACCACTGCACTCCAGCCTGGGCAACAGAGCG
>NW_026652282.1:671186-684437 GCF_009828535.3 Hylobates moloch
CTTTTTTCTTTCCCTCTCTTTTTCCCTCTGTCTCTCACTGTTTCTTTCTCTCTGTTTTTCTTTCTTTCTCCCTTTCTATTTGTTTTCCTCATTCTTTCTCTCTGGCACTGACTCTGTCTCTCTCTCTTTTTCTCACACACATATGCCTTCTGACTTCTCTCTTTCTCTCTGTCTTTCTTTCTTTCTCTTGCTCTCCCTCTTTTTCTTTCTCTCTTTCTCAGTCTTTCTCTCTTTTGTCCTCAGTCTTTCTGTCTCTCTCTTTCTGTCTCTCTATCTTTCTCTCTGTCTCTCTTTCTCTTTCTCTCTTTCTTTCTCTCTGTCTGTCTTTCTCTGTCTCTGTCCTCTTCATCAGTTACATCATCCACAACATGGAGATGATCTGAAACTCTCATCTCAGCACACCCAGTCAACATCTTCCCACACAGAAACACATCCTAACTCTGAGCCTTCCCTTGATGTCCCACAAAGCTGCTCTGACCTGCCATTCATCTCATCAATTTGATCGTCCCCCTACCCACCTCAGCTCCACCATGCTGGCCACCCAGTCTTCACTCTTCTGTCTTAGTGTGGGGACTCACTTTTCTGTGCTGCTCTTTGTTTCTGCCACCTCCAGTTTGAGGAGTCTCTGGTTTATTTTTTATTATGTAAATTTTTCATCCGACTTTAGAGCCTTAGTTAGTGCAAGCTCCTCCTAAAATGTCTCTTAATTTCCTTAAATCAGAATTCATCTCTCACTCCTCTCCACTCCCATGGTGTCTGTTCGTGACCCCTATTACTGACCTTATAGACTTAATTCCTTATTCGTTGTGTAAACACCATTTTTTCCAACTAGATTCTGAAATACTGAAAAATAGAAACACTTTTTTCTCTTCTTTGTGACCTCAGCTCTTACTATATTTTTTGAGGTTAGGTTTGAATATATGTATTTTTACATACATATATTCTGGCTTTCATGGTCTTTTTCTTGGGGGAGCAAAAAGAACAAGACAAAATTCAATTAGAAACGTGATTGAAAATGACATTTCATTGAAACTGGAACCAAAAATAAGCATGATTTCACTTCCATGAACAGCGAAAATGAAGCAACCTCTTAGCTGAATTCATCACACAGCAGAGAGGGGAAGCGTCGCCAGCCCTGCTGAGTCACACCCTGAGGAGACACAGCCACCCAGTCTTCCAGTGGGTGCCTCTGAGGGGCTGCTCAGCTCTCAGAAATCCGACAGGCCTATGTCCCTTTACTTGTCTTGAGTCACTGAAAGCATGTGAAGTTTGGATCAGACGTTGTGGAAGCAGATAAAACACTAGTGAACAGATCCAAACTTTAGCCTTTGGTAAAACCTAAACTCTGAAAATGTGTGGGTTTGTGATGAACTGAACACTGTGTTGCTCCTTGGATTAAAATAATTATTTCATTTCATACGTATTTTATTATTAGTCATGGGCTAGATGAAAATTTGCCTCAAAATCAAAGACGGGACCAGAACCCAGGTCTATTACCCCATAATATTCCATAATGTTGATATTTTGTTTATATGCACACCACACATATACATATATCAATATATGCACATATATGTACTATGTATACACACAGGCATGTACACACACATAGGTACAATATACACACACACATATATAAGTACTTTATACATACACATATACATATGCACACATATATGTATTGTATGCACACACACATATCTACTGATATATACACACGTGTACTATATGTGCATATATACATATATGTGCTATACACACATATGTACTTTATATGTAAACACATATATACACAAGTACTTTATATATACCCATATATACACATATAGTGTAGTCTATATAAGCACACACACTTATGCACACATATATGTACTTTATATACACACATATGTACTAATATATACATACATATGCTATATACACATATACAGACACATATATAGTGTTATATATGACATATCTATAGTTATACTGTGCATATAGTGCATATGTGTGTATATATAGAAAGTAATATATATGGGCTTATGTGTGTGTTTGCATGTGTCTATGTGTGTGTATATATGCACATATGCTGTGTACATATGCACACACACATGCACCCATATATATTATTTTATATATACATACATACATATGCACTATATATGCACACATATATTACTTTATATATACACATACATATGCAACATATACACACACACATACACATACAAGTATATTTGTACAATATAACACACATATATAGATGTACATACTATATATGACACACGTATACACATATGTATCATATATACATATACATAGATGTATATGTACTATATGTACACACATAAGTACAATATAAACACATTTATATGTACTATTTATACACACATATATACAGACACATATACATGCACCATGCTCTCTCTCTCTACACACACACACACACACACACACACACAACATGGAACTGTAGCATTATATATATAGGTAAAACAGCATATATAAAAACAGTATCTATATTAAACAGTATATATATGTGTATATATGTATGTATGTGTATATATGAATGTTTCAGTGAATTTCAATTTATATCAGAATCTGTCTTTCCAAATCAAGTTCAGAAATTCTGCTCAAGAAATGTTTGTGGCTATAAATAATCAAAATGGGGTCAAATTATGGTAAAGGATTTATGGGATGCATTCATATGTCATCCCAAGCTCTTAATGGGATGAAATAATGCCTTTTATAAAAGCTGCCCTTAGGAAATGAAAATTGACACAAACTTGTAATTTATAGCTTGTCCTCAACTCGTTATGGCCAGCAGATTTTCTCTGGTTATCTCCGATGTTATTCATATTCCAAATCTGCCAGATGTTTTCTCTAGTAGCAGTGGGGTAAGGAAAATGCAGGCTGGATTTGAGGACTAGCCTAGGAGCTGGGAAAAGGCCAACTTATATGAATTCAAGCTCTCCTTCTAGAGATGAAGGAGCTGAATGAGCTTTATTATGTTCTTATAGAATTTTTGATATTTTTTCTGACTATTCAGTGTATGGAAGTAACCTCCTATGATTAAACTTCTACCATAGACCAGAAGAATTTAATATAAAGGTTGTTTGTATTGGCTCTTATTCAAAGAGCTTATTTATTGAAATATCAAAACAATTTCCTATAAGGTTATTTTAGCTGGAAGGCAAACTCACATCTTCTACATAAGAGATGTTATCCTAAGACTTCACCATAGAGTGAGGCTGACATTTTTCTCCAGGTATGAGACAAGATGACCTACAAGCCAAGTAGCCAAGAAAATGATTTGCTTCATTCACTCCCATGATGTCATATTTGGAGAACAGATGCTCTAATGAACATTTCAGGTGTGTTCATATTAAGTCCTAGATAAGTTCCACTCAAAGCCCCATTCTGTGACTGACAAACAGTGGATGCTTTTCTCAGGATTCCAGTAAATAGAAAGTATGGATGGGGGTAAGGGGACGTGTCTTGAGTTCATTAGTTCATTCTGTCGATCATATGTCCAACATCCACGCACTGTCTCTCTTTTGCCCCTTGCTGAATCAGTCACAGAATCCCGACTCTTTTATTTCCTCCAGAGATGAATAAAGGACTAAGTAAAGGAATAATCAAACAAAATAATTCACACAAGACTTCTTTGTATGCATCAGGCTTTGCTGAGAAGGTTTAGAGAATGAGGGAGACACGAAGAGCCAATCTACACAGATGGCTAAAAATTGGATATAAAATATTCTTTTCCCATAAGTTCTTTTTAGTGTCTCCATTACTGATGATTTGTCATTGGTCCCACCATTCAGGGATATCCCCAGCATCCAATTATTTGGCTTCTCTCCCCTCTTCTGCTCCCTCCTCCCAAGCAGGAGCAAAACAAAACAAACACAAAATAAAACCAGAGAGACTTCTTACTCTATTTGCACATCTGTAATCCCCACTACTCTCTACATTGTATCTTTTTAGACCTACATGGCTTCTATAACAGAGTAGCAGTGCCATCAAAGCAGCAGTGTCAACTTTGGCACTGTTGACATTTCGGGTTGCGTGATTCTCTGGTGGGGCATCCTTGTGTGCTCTATGGTGTTGAGCAGCGTCCCTGGGCTCCACCCACCACATGCCAGGACCAACCCTCCACCCAGGGAAAATGTCTTCAGGCATTGCCAGTGTCCCCTGAGGGCAAAGTGGACTGCAGTTGGAAACCATTGTGATGATAGATAGATAGATAGATAGATAGATAGATAGATAGATAGATAGACAGATAGATCGATAGATAGATGGTGATATGGTTTGGCTGTGTCCCCACCCAAATCTCATCTTGAATCTTAGCACCCATAATTCCCACCTGTTGTGGGAGGGACCTGGTGGGAGATAATTGAATCTTAGGGGGCAGTTTACCCCATAATGTTCTCGTGATAGTGAATAAGTCTCAGGACATCTGATGTTTTAATAAGAAGAAACCCCTTTCTCTTGGTTCTCATCCTTTCTCTTGCCTTCTGCCATGTAAGACGTGCCTTTCGCCTTCCTCCATGATTGTGAGGCCTCCCCAACCACATGGAACTGTGAGTCCGTTAAACTTCTTTTTCTTTATAATTTACCCAGTCTTGGGTATGTCTTTATCAGCAGTGTGAAAATGGACTAATACAGATGGATAGATAGATAGATAGATAATCAACAGATATATAGATAAATAGATAATAATGATGACAGATAGATGACCAAATAGATGATAGGTGGATAGATGTATAGATGATAGACAGATGACAGATAGGTGGACAAAAAGAGAGATAGATAAATAGATAACAGACAGGCACACAGAGTCTCTCATGCCAAGGCAGGATTTTGCAGTTGAGCTGGCACTACTGACATTTCGGAGTGGATGATTCTCTGTGGTGGGGGTGTTCTGTGCACTGTAGGGTGTCAAGCAACAATCTTGGACTCCACCCACCAGGTGCCAGTGAGACTACTCAGTTGTGACACTGAAAAATATCTCCAGACATTGCCAAGTGTCCCCTGGCATAGAACAAAATCTCCCTACCTTGGAGACTATTGTTCCAAAACTCACAGAGCTCTTTCACTCGTCGTAGATAGCATTTGTCTGACTATTCTTATTGTTTCTCAAAATTATTACCTGAATTCTCTCAATTGTTTTGATAAAATTGACGTTGTAAATGTCTTCAAGAGTCTTAGGTTCGTTTCCCATCTTAGAAACAAAATAAAGCCCGGGTGCGCTGACTCACGCCTATAATCCCAGAATTTTGGGAGGCTGAGGTGGGCGAGTCACTTGAGGTCAGGAGTTCGAGACCAGGTTGGCCAACATAGTGAAACCCTGTTTCTACCAAAAAAAATACAAAAATTAGCTGAGTGTGGTGGTCCATGCCTGCAATCTCAGCTACTTGGGAGGCTGAGGCAGGAGAATCGCTTGAACCTGGAAGACAGAGGCTGCAGTGAGCTGAGATTGCACCACTGTACTCCAGCCCAGGGGAACAGAGTGAGATTCTTTCTCAAAAAACAAACACACAAACAAGAGACAAAATAAGGTGAGTCCCTATCATTTTCATTTTAAAGAATTTTCTACATTTCTTATTTTAATTTTGCATGACAACAAACACATTCAGGTTTGCATTTGAATGTGTGTTGCTGAAAGAATTAAAAATTAGCACTCAGCACATTTCACAAAGCCCACACACGTTATGCAGCTGTACGGGATGATCAAAGTCCCTTAAAAATTTCAAACTAATTATATATATCTACCCTCTTTTTGCACACCAAAGAACATGCTTCCAGGAAAGCTAAGCAACCCAAGCTCAGATGTTATTGTCAATGCTGAAATTGATCTAATTTCTTCCAGGACGAAAGAAGTCCACTGCATGTGCCTTGGTCCTACAGTTAAATCCACATGACCATTTCCATATCAACTGGTTGGGCATATCTACTGACCACAAAGGATGGTGAGGATCTGGGAATAAGCCACGCAATCCACTGTGGATCACCAAATTGAGTTATTCAAAGCACAAAGCAGCTCCTTCTGCAACCTACCAACTCAGGTGTATATTTATCAAACGTCTGTATCATGGTCTCTATCTTATGGATTTGAATTAGACAAAGCTTTACTAGTTGTGGGAACATTGCTCAGAAAAGAACACCTCCAATATGGTTGCATTGAAAATTCAGGGACTTTGGAAGAATCATGTACTTTCCCATTTTATTCCTGTCCAAATGTCACTTAAATGAAGAAACAGCCATTGAGGAACCCCCCACCACAAGGGGAAGAAATCCTATTTTCGCATTGAATTACTCTTGGATGATTGATGGGCTGAAAAAGTCTTTGATTCTCAAAGAATTCTGACATTATAACTTTGAACATTCATGCTCTTTTACTAGGTTGTTATTCCATAAAATAAAGTGGTGTTTTACCCAAAACCTTGTGGTCAAAGATTCTGTTATATTTTTTTAATGCAAGAAAAAACACACATGCATACACACATACTTACCTAATACATACACACATACACACACATATACACATACGTATGTGTGTGTTTGTATTAGGTACATATGTGTATTTTTTTCTTGCATTAAAAATGAATAGCATATATAGGTAGACTAGCAAAAAGCAATCTCATTACAGAATGAAAAATATAAAAGGAAGATAAGCTCTTAAGTTGTCCTCTAAGAGGTGAGCCCAGGGTTTATTCTGTCAGTTCCATTCTGACTATTACTAATGTTGAGTGGGTTAAGGCATTTCTCCCTTTCACCTGCTTTCCACTGAGGTGGGTGGTGTTCTTTACAGTTGGCTAGCCACATGGAGGTCTATGGCCAATAAAAGGATTAATGACAACGTGCTTAGAGCTATTACGTGCTTAGATTATTATCCCAGACCACCTAGACACCAACTCTTTCAGTGTCTCAAAGTGAAAATGAGCACATCCTTGTAATATTCTCTGCTTTGGAACCTAAAAATTGGCTTTCAACATGGCTTCAGCCAACTCACAGGTTACATGTCATTTTGTAAGCAAGTGTGCTAGGTGGAAGAACTGAGGTTGAATCCTTTATCTGTGGGACATCTCAGAATATTTATAAATTCAGCTGTGTCTGAGGAAACCACCAAAGCATGAACTAGAGCATTGAACAAAATCAGGGATGGGTTAAATGTATAAATTATTTTATTTTGGGAAATGCCTCTATATAGCCCTCATATTACAAAGGCAAACTGTATCTAATTTGGCCAAAAGTAAGTGAAAGAGCTCTCATGCTCCGAGGGGTGATGTGAAAGATGGCTAATGTGGAATGTGCACAAATGTCTTAAGTTCTTGGTGCTCTTCCCAACATTGTCTTCCTCTGAGTTATGTTTAGTCTGAGACATAAGATTAAAGCGTTACTTTGCCTGTATATGTCTCTATCTTGGACATATGTGCCCCCAGGTGCTCTACATATGCCAAGGATGGGTGGGGAGGCTGAGAACTATCTGCATTCTGCCGCCAGATTAATCTTATGAAAATACCACTTTGATCACCTTGAGGTAGGAAAAGCCCTTAATCACCCTCCTCCACCAACAGGAAGAAATAAACACTACACAACCCATCATTCAAAGCCCACTGTACTAAGGCTTCAATCACCTCTTTTGAATTATCGTCCATTTCTTTCCAAACGAATCTTTCCCCCGAAAAGTTGTCTATCATTGTTTATAAAGACTGCCTCTTGACTAGACTTGGACTTGAGAAAGAGCCAAGCTAAGCGAATTCAACCTCCCCTTCTAGGGATGCATGAACTGAATGGGCTTGTATTCTTGTAAGCTTTCCCCCTTTTTTCCCCTAAACTTGCAATGAATGGAAGTGAACTCCTGTGACGATCTTACCATAGCACAGCAGAATTTAATACAAAGGTTATTTGTGTTGGCTTCTCTTCAAGAGGGTTTATTTTATTGAAACGTCAAAACAATTTCCTATAAGGTTATTTCAGCTGGAAGGCAAGCCTTTGATAATATAATCACGTGGTTGTGCCTATCCAGAAGTCTCACGGCTGGGATGAGGCAAGTGGTGAGGAACTCATGTAAACAATCAGGGATCATCAGTACAGTTCAGAAACAGAGAGGCTCTGGAGAGCCAGAGAACCTGAGTAGGAAGCTTGTTCCTATAGTTGTGAGGTCTGCAGTTGCTGAGAGTCCTGGAGACAAAACCAGGGCCAGTGCTGAGGTGTCAGCCCACCCATGTTTTAGAACAGGTGCATCATTCATCGTCAAAGTATCTTCATGTGGAGGCTAAAGTAGCTCCGTCTTGAATGCTAATCACCATGTTGACTTCTGATTGACCCTAGTTCCAGGCATGCCTCTAAGATTTCTATTCTATCTACTGTTCCTTGTGTAAGAGCATGTTCTTGCCATAAATCCTGCCCTTAAACAATCACCCTACACACCCCTTACTCCATGGTATATAAATCCTGGGTTATTTGGGGGTAGTGGTGTGGAGATCCACCATCTTATCTCTCTGCCACCCAAGACACAAACATGGCTTCTGTTTTTAAGTACCTATGAAATGTTGTTTTTTTTTTTTTCTAAGAAACTAGATGTGTCAGCCTCTCTCTTTGATTTCTCAGCTTTCTTGGACTTTTGGGGAACGGTTTGCATAGGCCTGCCCACTGCAGAATACCTCATCCCAAAATTCAAGCCAGGAGGACAAAAGATGAAGACAGTATCAGAGATGAAAAACCCAACCACCAAACCAACAATCCAGTCAACCAAGAGATATCCCATCAACCCACAAACCCAGAAAGGTTTGGGTAAGACACCTGGGCTGAGAGGTGAACATTTCATGTTAAGGTCAATGACATGTAATGGCACATGTGCTGAATAATGCCAGTCCAAATGTGGGCTGCCCTCTGCTTTCAAGTCCAGACAATCAGGGGACATTACACCCATTTTCTGTCCAAAGTGAGTTGAGTTTCTCCAGGATCTAACCCTGTCACATCACCTTCATCTTCTTGTCCAAACCCCATTGTTATGAACAATCAGAACGAGCCTCATGAAGTCAATCATGGTCTCTGTAGCAGCAATAGCCCCAACCTCCTACAGACCCCCCAAAACACCTAGGATGGAGACCATGAATGCTCCTTAACTTCTGCCAGCAAGTTCAAGATATTCTGATGTGCGTGCCCATCTTGAACACATGGGCAGATGAACACCGTTAGAGCCTGGAGTTGTTTAGCATAAAATACAGAAATTTAATCTTGACCTAGGAGATAGAACTTTGAAAATAAAAGGAGCTCTCAGGATGAACCAGGAGTCATTCCGTCATTTCTCTAAGTGAGGAATCCAACATCAATGGGGTTAATAATCACCTCTTGGTGACGTTGCTTGATCAGAGACAAGCCAGGAGAAATTCTCCAGAAATCCTGTCAGCTGAGTTCTTGCTCCTAAACAGCTCTTGGAGATCCAACTCTATTACACTATAGGGCTGGTATTTCTTGAGGGCTCTTAGGGGGAAAGCATATGTAACTGGTGTGTCGAACAAGCATGACTCATTGAGTGTAATCACAAAGCAATTTTATTTTGTCTCTTACTAGCTCTTTCAAATATATTCAGTAGGGCTTAGCAAGCGGGGAGAGTTTTGTTGGCCTCCAGAGGAAATGATAGCCAGTCCTGTAACTTTTCTTAAAGCACACAATGTCTCTCTTTCTCCTGCCTCCCTCCTTCCTTCTCTCTCTCTCCTTTTCTCCTGTCTTTCTCCATCCCTTCCTTCCTTTGTTTATCCATTTGTTTCTTTCTGTCTGGCTCTCTTTCCTTCTTTCTCTTTCTCCCTCTCCTTCTTTTCTTTCTCTCTTTCTTTCCTCCTCCTCCTCTTCCTCCTCCTCCTCTTCCTCCTCCTCCTTCTCCTTCTTTTCTCTCTCTCTTTCTCCTTTCCTTCCTCCATTCATATCTCTCTATCTCATCTCTCTCTCTCAGTCTGCTCTCCCTCTCTTTCTCTTAATCTCTTCTCTCTTTCTCCATTTCTCCCTTCTCTCTATTTACCATTCGTTCCTCTATCTCTCTCACCCTCTTTCCCTTTCTTTCTCTTCCTTCCTTCTCTTTCTCCCCTCTGCTTCCTGTTTTTCTTTCTCTCCCCTCCTCCGCCTTCTTTCTCTCTCCTTCCCTCCCCCCTCTTCTTTTTTTGGTCCTTTTTATATTTCTCCATTTCCCCCTTCTTATTCTCTCCGTTCCTCTCTCTTTCTTCCTCTTTCTCTCTCTTTCTGCCTGTCTGTCTCACTCTGCCTCCCTTTCATTTTTTTCCTTTCCTTTCCTCTTTTCTTTCCTCTCCTCTCCCCCCCTTCCCTTGCCTTCCTTCCCTTTCTCTCTCTTTCTTTCTCTCTTTCTCTCTCTCTTTCCTTCCTTCCTTCCTTCTCTCCCTCCCTCCTTCCTTCTTCCTCTCCCTTTCTTCCTCTCTCTTCCTTCATCCCTCTCTCTTTCTTCTTTCTTCTCTCTCTTCCTTCCTTTCCTTCTCTCCCTCTCTCTTCCTCCATTCTTCTCTCTCCTTCTCTCCCTCCATAAAAAGGTGTGTGTCCTCTCAGCATCTTCCACCTCCAGGTAAGAATCATTGAGTCAGAGAAGGATATTAAGAGAAGGCAGCTTTGAGCTTCTTTTCCTTCCATCCAGTAGCATAGGCTCATGTGCAGGAGGAGGGGGAGCCTGCTTGGGTCATGTGACAAGCTCTCTTTCCAGTGTAACTGGAGCAGTGATAGACAGAAGTCCTTATTTCTCCCCAAGCCCCCTGTAGACTTTGCAGTGGGTTCCTAACCCAGTGGGGAGGGGCATGCATAAATTGCTCCTTAAAGGCCTCAAAGTCATCATCTAGGAGACCCTGAGAAGGATGCTGAGAAACAATGAACTCTGAGCTGTTTTGCAATATTAGGGTTTCTTGTGCGGCCCCATGGAGGCTGTGCAAAGTTCTGGCTGCATGTTCCTGTGACCTTGCAGTTTTCAGCATCTTATGCCATGACTGGGGGTTGCAGCTGCTGGCTGTAGGTACAGCCAAAGGTACCAACATTGACACTCGCAGGCCACTAAGGACCTTAAACCATGACTCCTCTGGCTGCTGGTCTAGGTATTGTGCCTTAGAAAGGAAGGGGCTTCATTTCAGCCGCCAAAACAGAAATTTAACTGAGCCTCACTGGGCTGAAATAAGGGTGTCTGCAAGAATGGTTCTGGATGCTCCATGGATGAATCTGTTTCCTTGCTTTTTCCAGCTTCTAGAGGTCGCTGTATTCTTTGGCTTGTGGTGCCTTCTTTCTTCTTGCATCAGGCCAACCTCCACTCTCTCTGTCACATCTCCTCTTTCTCTTTTTCTGAATCCCTGCCTTCCTTCTATAAGAATCACTGAGACTACATTGAACCCACCCAAATAATCCAGAATAATCTCCCCATCTCAAGATTTTTAACTTGATCTCATCTGCAAAGCCTGCTTTACCATGTAAATCAATATATTCATTGGACATGGACACCTTTGGGGGCATTATTCTGTCTCCCACATGGGGATTAGGATGTGGACATCTGTTCACTTCTGCAGACCTGGAGGTAAAGAGTTTAACATTGCTCAAGGAGAGGTCTGGGCTTTGGAGGTGGCTAGAATTTAACCTTGCTCAAGGAGAGGTCTGGGTTTGGCGTTGACACTCAAACTTGACATCTAAGCCTTTGGAATGTGTGCCAAACAAGGACAGGAGTGTCTCTGTTTCTGTAGGGGTCTTGTCCACACTGGGTAGTCTAACAATGTGATTTGGAGTGAGGGTAGCCACATCCATTAGTAACAATGGGATTCACGTTCCATGGTGTTGGCAGACCTCCAGTGAGACTGGAGAATGATCAGCCACATAGACAATTAATCAATCACAATGGAGCCTCGGTAAACACTCTGAACCCCAAGGCTCAGGTGATATGCCCAGTGATATGATTTGGATATGCTTCAAATCTCATGCTGAAATGTGATTCCCAAGGTTGGCAGTGGGGCCTGGTGGGAGGTGATTGGATCCTGTGGGTGGATTTTTCATGAATAGTTTAGCACCATTCCCCTTGGTACTGTCCTTGTGGTAGTGAGTGTGTCCTCATGAGCTCTGGTCATTTAAAAGTGTGTAGTCCCTCCTCACTCTCTCATTCCTGCTTCCACCACGTGAGACACCTGCTCTCCCTTCACCCTCTGCCATGACTGAAAGCCTCCTGAGGCCTCCCAAGAAGCAGATGCCAGCATCATGCTTCCTGTACAGCCTGCAGAACTGTGAGCCAATTAAAACTCTTTTCTTTATAAGTTACCCAGACTCCATTTATTCTTTATAACAAGGCAGGAATGGACTACTACACCCAAGTTGGCAACACTTCATGCATATTGCCATACATTGATGCCTAGAAACCAACACTTCCCTGACTCCAAGGGGAGAGGATAATAGAAGCTCTGTTTGGTACTTGGCTTGGACCTCTATCCCATGCACCTCTTCCATTGGATGACTGTGATCTGTCATCCTCTCACTATAATAAACCACAAATATGAGTGTAACAGCTTCCAGTGAGTTCTGTGAGTCCTTCTAGGAAACTATTAAACTTGAGGGTAGTTTTGGGAACTCTTCTCAATCTGCAACTGGTGTCCGAAGTGAGAGTGATCTTGTGAAATAGCCCCTCCTCTGAGGGCTCACTTCCTTGCTTGTTTTACTGGCCTTAAGACATCTCTCTGCCTTGGCTGACCCAAGTAGTGTGTTCAGTCCTTCAGAAAGACAGGGGTCTAGGCAAGGTGGTTCACAGCTATAATCCCAGCACTTTGGAGGGCCAAAGTGGGAGGATCACCGGAGCCCAGGAGTTCGAGAGCAGCCTGAGCAATATAGTGAAACCCTGTCTCTACAAAAATAAAAATAAAAATATTAGCCAGGCATGATGGCACACACTTGTAGCCCCAGTTACTTGGGAGGATGAGGTGGAAGGATCACTTGAGCCCATGACTTTGAGTCTGCAGTGAGCTATGATCACACCACTGTACTCCAGCCTGGGTGACAACAGAGTGAAACCATCTCTAAGACAGAAAGAAAGAAAAAGAAGAAAAGAAAAGAAAGAATAAAGGAGGGAGAAAGAAAAAAGAAAGGAGGGAGAAAGAAAGAGAGAAAGAGGAAAGAAAGAAAGAAAAGAAGGAAGGAGGAAGGAGAGTGAGAGGGAGGGAAGGAAGGGAAGGGAAGGGAAGGAAGGAAGGAAGGAAGGGAGGAAAGGAAGGGAAGGAAGGAAGGAAGGAAGGAAGGAAGGAA